>NC_084652.1:16511349-17111349 GCF_019802595.1 Syngnathoides biaculeatus | reverse complement strand
TTTTAGTTTGATTACTTTTACAATTTAATTTTTTTCATTTAGGTTTGGATCACAAGTGTTTAGTATTTAATTAATAATACAGTCATTAATATGATCAAAGGGGAGTGTCATATTGAAAAAGTTATGTAAAATATGTATTATATTACTTTGAGACAACCTTCACATGCTTTACCGATATGTTGTCATGTTATGACTATGGATAGGTTTCCAATTATGCCATCTTGTGGGTCATAGAGGTCAAAGAACACAGGTGATAGGTATTTTTAATTAAACAGATTGGTCTAAGGGTGGTGGTGACACACAAGATGGTGTAATTGGAAACCTATCCATTAGCTGTGCACATCATACTAATAATAACTGATTAGTTTTTCCTCTCTTACTCCAATATAATACGGGGATTATTCTCTGCAGTTCAGTAAGGGGTGACAACTTGTAAGACGTGTACTTGTTTCTTCCTATGCAAAAACTTTACTTTTTATGAATAAAAAAAAGAGGATTTTCCAAAACAACAATCATAATAATGTTGTAGACAATGCAACATTTCAGATATTCACAAGCTCGTATCTCAGAAATAACGCAATTTATGTTCCCGTCTGTTATTGTTTGAGGAGAAAACGACTGCTTTATTCTGGCACTTAATTTTACAGATCCCTCTGGTGTATTGCAACAACCAAAATGAGTTTCTATCTTCTGGATTTTACAGAAAAGACAACTGGAGTGACAAAGAAGGGCCGACTGTAAAATAACCCAAAATGTTATCATATAAACAATTCAGATCGTTTGGTAGATAACGACGCCAATAATCTATTTCCTCATATTTGATTGACTTGTTTCATTATAGAAATATGCTTTAGAGTAGCCAGCAAAAAAAAAAAAAAAAAAAAAAAAAAAAAACAGGGGGGTGGGAAAGGGGAAACCTAAAGGTAAAAATATTGAACGTTGTTTTCCCAAACCTCTGGCCATCACCACCAAACATTCATTAAAATATGAACACAGGAACATTGTTAAGGATTAAAAAAAATAAGCGAGAGTAAGAATAGTACAAACCTGCTGCGTGCAACTCACCACGAGGCTGGTTGCAAACAGCGTCCAGCGGTTGATGTTCCGTCTCCTCTTTGATTCCACTCAACTCCTCCGCGTACCTGGCTGTTGGTCTTGCACACATTTTCGTACGCGTTCACACTTGATCTGTGTTGAGCGATACTTTAAGAAGACCTGACTGCACAAACGTGTCTCTTTGTTGGTGGCTAGAGAGCTAAGCTAAACCAGGCTAGCGAGTCCTAAAAGCCTTCGACGTGCACCGAGACACCAAGACTGAAGGAAGGATGTTTGAGGACACTAAAGTAGTGATTGCCGGACTCGGTCGAGATTTACGTAAATTCGGTACTAATTCGAGAATAATTATTGAGGGAAGCGCGTGACGTTACACAAAGAAAACGAGAGCAACAACTCGTAAATCAAGCCTCGCCTCCTTCTTCTTTTCCTTCATACGGCGGTTCACAAACGGCTTACTGGTACACGACTGTCTCCTGCTGTTCCAATTTTATTCTTGGGGTGGCACGGTGCCTCAGCTGGAAAGCGTTGGCCTCACAGTTCTGAGGACTGGGGTTCAAATCCCGACCCCGCCTGTGTGGCGTTTGCACGTGTGCTTGCGTGGGTTTTCTCCAGGCACTCTGGTTTCCTCCCACATCCACGAAAACATTCATTTATTCGAGAATCTAAACTGCCCGTAGGTGTGATTGTGACTGTCTGTCTCTGTGGCAACAAGCTCAGGGTGTGTACCCCCCCACACCCCAATTCTCCCTGATGACAGTAGGGATCGGCTCCAGTACTCCCTCGACCCTTGTGAGGAAAAGCGGCTCAGAAAATGGATGGATCAGGCACATGGAGACAGATGACAGTCACACTCACAATCACATCGAGGGGTAAGTTGTGTAATTTGTAGAATAGTAATTTTGTTTATATGCCACCACTCCTGCGACACTTGTGAGGATATGCGGCAAAGATAATGGATGGATACAATTATTGACTTAGCGTTTTTACGTCATCATCATTATATCCGCTGTCATATTTTACACAAAATCACCTATAACGGGTGGAAACCATCATTTTTTAAATCAGAAACATTGCAACTAAACAGTTTCTCCCCAGTGCGTTCTTTTGTGTTTTTTTTTAAGGTTCCACTGAAAGGGTATGGAAGGTCCTCAATGCACCTTTTTGCTAATATCATATAGTTTTTTTACGCAGAATTCGAATCTGACGACTATCAGCAAAAAATGATGGCACGTTGCTGGATTTGCCCAAAAAAGACGAAAACAAAGCGGAAAACCCGAGAAGGAACGTGACGCACGCTAGACGCGGTGACAACATGGCAAGCATTGCGCACTTGTTGTCACTGACGTCACATTTTTTGCTGAATTACCCAAACACCACTGCACGCCGCCATTTAACTTCCCTACCTAACGCTTACCAGCGTGGCAGCCTCCGGAATGCACTCCCTGTTGCTGTTTGTGTTTTTGTGTTTCACGGGCGTCTCGGGACTCAAGTAGACAAGAGAGGACTTGCTAACCATCAGAGAGTCTTCTTCTGACTTTTTTTCGACAACTCTCGCCAATTTGCTGAAGCTTTTTCCAGAGTTCCTAGTTAGCACGTTCTTCAAAGCCTCGCAACGAAGAGGCTTGCGATCCGGGATGCAAGTCCGCCTTCCAAAGCGAAGACATCGTCTAACGCTTCCGACGATCCATCTTGCGAACCTAAGCTCCCTAGCCAATAAAAAGGTTGAACTTAAGCTTCTGATTAAAACCCGCAAAGACTTTGGACGTTCTGCGGCTCTGTGCTTCACGGAGACTTGGCTTTGTGGACGAGTGTCCGACACTGCTATCACGCTCCCCAGCTTCAACCTCCATCGTGCTGATCGTGTCAACGAGCTAACAAACTTAATTGATACAATTTTCAGAAGGCCAAAATTACAGTTAAGATCCTTTTTTGTTAGTCACTTGAAAGATTCGAGAATTTTGTGAAATACTGGATTTGTTTATTATTTTGTCTTTCTGCCATTGTCATCAAATTTTAAACAAATAATAAACATTTCGCTTTGCTTGTGGTGAACATTGGCAGGCAGTCAGAGATCCCTCCAAGGCAGTGGAAAGGGCCAGTCAGTGGCTGTGGATAAAGAGGAAAGACCTCAATTGGGCCTTCAGGAGAATTGACCCCTCCGTACAGGGCACTTAACCACCCCTCCTGAAGTGACGTCACGCCACGTGCGATGACGTCAGACAATTAGGAAAATATCGGCGCAGCAAGAAAGGAATAGAGCGAAACTGTCCGATTTACCGGCTGATTTCTCACTCGGATTCTTAGCTAACAGTGAAATATCGTTGAAAAGCAGAAAGCAGGGTTCACGTATTTCAGCGAGGGGTATTTCAATGGTATTTACATGCATATCGACGGAGAAACCATTGATATTAGCGCGAGATCTTTCCAGAGTCAGAGGAAGACTGAGAAGCCACATATATTATAACCCAAAGACGAATTCGTCATTGACGGTTTCCTATTTTCGTGTTACATATCACACTTGTGTGCAGAATCTGTATGTGTATCTGTATAGCCGTTTGTGAACCGCCGTATGAAGGAAAAGAAGAAGGCGAGGCTTGATTTACGAGTTGTTTCTCTCGTTTTCTTTGTGTAACGTCACGCGCTCCCCTCAATAATTATTCTCGAATTAGTGCCGAACCTACGTAAGTCCCGACCGAGTACGACAATCACTACTTTAGTGTCCTCAAACATCCTTCCTTCAGTCTTGGTGTCTCGGTGCACGTCGAAGGCTTTTAGGACTGCTAGTCCGGTTTAGCTTAGCTAATTAGCCGCGAACAAAGGGACACGTTTGAGCAGTCAGATCATCGCAAAATATCGCTCAACACAGATCAAGTGTGTCAATCATTCACACGTAGCTATGTTATGCAAGCGAAGAACTGCTAATTCATTTATATGAGACATGTATTTAAAATCAAATATAGGGCATACCTTCGTGCTAACAAACAAAGTCCAGAGACACGTTTGTGCAGTCCGATCATCGCTTAATATCGCTCAACAAAGAATAAGTGTGTCAATCGTTCACACGCAGCAGTGTTATGCTAGCGAAGAACTGCTAATTCATTTATATGAGACATGTATTGAAAATCAAATTTAGGGTTGACCTTCGTACAAACATATCTGTTCCGGTTGATGGATTCAGTTGATCATGCGGTCTTCCTCAAAGTTTGATTCATCAAAGACATTTTTCATACTCGGTCTTCTGTTCCGGTTGATTTTAGATGGATTTAGTTGATGATGCGGTCTTACACAAAGTTTGATCTATCAAAGACATTTTTCGTACTGGGTCTTCGGTTTTGGAACGGGTACGAATTGAAATCCACCAACTAGCCTTTCAGGATACCTGTCGTCACTATTATAAAGTCCGTGACTACACCTCTTAACCATATCTATTGGAAAAGAACCCAAATACGCAATAAAACGCCAACAGAAGCTATACTGGACCATCCAGCCAGCGTTGTCTGAGATTTGAGTCCGAGATTATGCAGATCTCTGGCCTCTGATTGGTCAGTGACGCAGATTGCGCAACATCCACGGAGGGCACCTAGGGGGTGAACTTGGGAGGCTGAGATTCACTGCTGAACCCTCTCGAGAGTGTCGTTTGTGTTTCTGTCACCAACATGGCCATTACAATCTGAATCTCTGTTATGTTCTGCTAAAATTAAAACGGTTCAGGAATATTACATTGAGATTAACCAGACACGGAGATCGATTTCATGAAGTTTTAGTCCAGTAAAGCAGTAAAGGACCTTCGGCGTCAACGCTTGCGTCCGTTCAGGGAAGAATAATTGACCCCTCCGTGGATATTGCGCAATCCGTGTCACTGACCAATCAGAGGCCAGAGATCTGCATAAACCAAAGCCCGTTTTTGCTTCCGCCATTTTCTCAGACAACATTGCATGGTCCAGGATAGGGTTAGTTAGTGTTTTATCGCGTATTTGGGTTATTTAACAAAAAAATATGGTTAAGAGGTGTAGTCACGGACTTTGTAATAGTGACGACAGGTATCCTGAAAAGCTAGTTGGTGGAATTTCGATTCGTACCCTTTCCAAATCCGAAGACCCAGTACGAAAAATGCCTTCGATGGATCAAACTTTGTGGAAGACCGCATCATCAACTAAATCCATCTAATATCAACCGGAACACATGTTTGCACGAAGGTATGCCCTATATTTGATTTTCAATACATGTCTCGTATAAATGAATTCGAAGTTCTTCGCTAGCATAACACTGCTGCGTGTGAACGATTGACACACTTATGCTTTGTTGAGCGATATTTAGCGATGATCGGACTGCACAAACATATTGATTTCTTGCTGGCTCGCAGCCGAAGCTTAACCAGACTGTGTTTGCACGAAGATATGCCCTAAATTTGATTTTAAATACACGTCTCGTATAAATGAACGAGAAGTTCTCCGCTAGTATAACACCCCTACGTGTGAACGATTGACACACTTATTCTTTGTTGAGCGATATTTAGCGATGATCGGACTGCACAAACGTATCGATTTCTTGCTGGCTCGCGGCCGAAGCTTAACCAGACTGTGTTTGCACGAAGATATGCCCTAAATTTGATTTTTAATACACGTCTCGTATAAATGAACGAGAAGTTCTCCGCTAGTATAACACCCCTACGTGTGAACGATTGACACACTTATTCTTTGTTGAGCGATATTTAGCGATGATCGGACTGCATAAACGTATTGATTTCTTGCTGGCTCGCGGCCGAACGTTAACCAGACTGTGTTTGCACGAAGATATGCCCTAAATTTGATTTTTAATACACGTCTCATATAAATGAATGAGACATTCTCCGCTAGCATAACATTGCTGCGTGTGAATTATTGAATGAAATCAGAAGCATGGCGTCTCTCTCAGTTAAGAATGTATTGTATTTAGAGTCTATAATATATCGTTGATTTGAATGAAATCAGAAGCATGGAGTCTGTCTCAGTTCAGAATGTATTGTATTGTATTTTCCATTTTTACAGTTTGTCTTACGTCAGCGCACGTGGCGTGACGTCACTTCAGGAGGCGTGGTTAAGTGCCCTGTACGGAGGGGTCAATTAAATGGAGCCCAATGACGTAGAATAAAAATTGGACTGTGCACAGGCCCGTTTCACATGGTCAACTCCTGGTCATGGCAAAATATTGCTATGGTTACTATTTGACGTGAAATTTGACGTCCTTTGACATCCTTACAATTGTATATTGTGAAACCTAATAACATTGAATTTAATTGGAATATGTTAGGTGTAGCTTTTTTGTTGCGCTGTTGGCTGTCAAAACCGTGCAGGTGTCGCAAAGAAGTTACTTTTCACTGATAAGTGTGTTTCAGCTTAACATTCATAATTAATTATTATATATTTATCGCATCATTTTCAATAACAATGTGAATGTGTGTATGTTTACGATACTTTTTGCCCTGAGCAGAAGTCAGAGCCTGTTGTCCATGGCGGAACAAATGATGGATGCAGAGTGCGCAGTCCAGTTTTTATTCATGTCATTGATGGAGCACATCTGATTTCGTACAGAACCCGGAAGGAATTTTTCGTTTTCCCTTGTGTTGCAAATAACATGCACTACCGCCATCTACTGGTGTGGAGTGTGAGTTACAGACACAGGGGGTTCCATTCGTCGTCTAGCGTTCCCGGCATTTCTCCAGCATCTCCAGCATCTCGAACAACTGGCTGCCGCTGCCCTGGTCCTGTCCTCATCTATGCACAATCATAAAGAGTCCTTTCGATTGACTTGTTTTGATAGTACATTGGTTGCACGTAAGGCGTGTGCTCCTGGCTGTGAGCCCCAGGAAGGCTGCTGGCCTGGAGGGAGCACCAGGCAAGGTGCAGAGAGCATGTGCCCACCAGCTGTCCAGCGTCTTCTGCAAGATCTTCAACCGCGCACTGGCCCAAGCAGTCAAAGAAATCCTTAAACTAGCCTCAGACTATCGCTGTGTTTCCCTCACACCCGTCATTATGAAGTGTTTCAGCAGGCTGACGTTCAAATACATCAAAGACCGCACTTTTTGAGGCCCCGGGCAATAAAAACCCGTCTTCTTTGCTATAGAGCTAGGGCACCTCCGTGATAAAATCACGTGACTCAACATATTGCCACTCAACCAGAGCATTGTTCCAAGTTAATTCAATACAGAGACCAAACGAAAATACGTCTTATAGCACGACACCCAGAATTTTGTCCGATACCATTTAACATTGAGAAGGTGATAATAAATGAAGCTAGATGGAAAAATGAGAGACACTTGGCGTAGAGGACCCATATTTAATGCCGAAGTTGATTGTTTCACCGATAAGAAAGTGGACTGTTAATTCGCTTCCGCTTCTCTTGGACAACTGGATATACACATGTATCTTGTGAGTAAGTCGTCGAGATTTACACAGAAAACTTCGAAAGCGTATAAAAGTCTGGACGCATGCAAATACTCCGTTGCTGTATCTGTTCTCAATCAGGAATAAATCCCACATAGTGATAGGCCCATTCAAATTTTTTCAACACAGATACCAATATTTAAACAAATGACCCATGGTTTTCCACAAACTCGCATTCATTAACTACGATTGGGGGAAAAAACTTAGATTTCTCCATACACGGAAGCATATTGCGGCCACATGTGAACCTCCGTAAACCTCTCCAACTGTTTTTTTTTTTTTTTGTTGTTGTTTTTAATACGCAGGTAGGGGGTAGGTTGGGAGACGTAATCTTTCTTTCAGTAAGCGACCGGCGGCCGGCGCAAGTGACCGGTGGCTAGCCGCAAGCAACCATCAGCCTGTCATACATACTGTTGGGGAGTCTGTTGTTAGTTAGAAGTGATCTGCATAGCATGTAAATATGCCTCGAAACGATAGGGTAATATTGACCCGGACACTTCACTCGACTCCGTGTCCCATGAGGCGTCAAACTTTTTTGGATCGATCACCAACGTTTCACTGTAACTCTAACATTCCGTCCTGCTCCGTCCAAAATCTTCATTCCGTGTACATATGCTTGCATGAAATAGTTGAGACCTCTCTGAAGAAACCCTTTTGGACAAGTCTGGAGCAATTGGCAAAAAACATACCATATTGTTACTGAGAATACACAATAGAGAATCCACTTCAAACCTGTTCTGTTCAGTCGCCATTTTGGAAGATTGTGGGAGATGGCAACTGTAACTAAAGGGGGCGGGGCTGAAGATCGCCAGTCGGAAAGGTCCATTGGTCGGTGGCCAGTCCGGGGTGTGAGGTGGTGCCCTAACACTTGACACAAATTAGCTGGGACAGCCTCCATCACATCTGCAACCATGGTAAGGATATAGTATATGGATGGATGTTCAACAGTATGGCAAAACCCCTTGACTCCGTGTGGATTACTACATTTTCTTAATCACAAATTGTTATTTATATAATGTAATTATAATACCGAGTTCACTCATTTGAGAACAATGTGTATTTACATAAAAATAATAAACTGCCTGTCACAGAAAGGGTTTTCTCAAGAGCCGCCGGCACAAGGTCACACCCAAATGCAGGACTTCCAGGCAATGGCATTATGTTCAGAGTGGCTTTATTCCAAAAACAGGTAGATACCAAAAGGCAGTCCAAAACAAGGCAGAGGAAAGAAAACGAAGGCTACAACCAAGGTCCAAAAACATGAAAGGAGGTCTGATGACTATGAGAAAAACTAAGAAAATTGACAAGACGTGGTCAAACTTAAAGGGCACAGAACCATTGGGAGAAGGATAGCTCTACACTAGATTTACGCACAATAGTGGAGAATCCAACATGCAGTATATGCAATCGAACGAACTGGCAAATGCTGATGACAAAACTCCAACTTAAATGTCTCGTAAAATTACAGTCAAATGAACAACAGCTGTGTGACAGCTGTCAGAGGTGGTCCTCTTCATGACAGATTTATGCAGGAGACGACTCCCTGTCTTATTCCCCCCCACAAATGGGATATGGATGATTATAACATTTAAAAAACAGCAACATCAATCTATGAATACTTTTTGGTTTGTTACAGACACTCCAGTTAGATTTGTTGTCAGTTTTTAAAAAATCATGAGGCCTTCTGTATCAGCAATAACTTATTCCAAAATCCTAACTAGATTTAATTGCCCTGGCTGATGCAAGTTATGGATTACAATTACTTACTTTTAGTATTACAAGTTGCAACTTACCTTTGCCATCACAAGATGAGACTTATTTCATTCCATTCTACAGGGTACGCCATCTCTGACCCATACAGCAATGAAGTATTTGGATGTGTCCAGAATTTTATATGCTTTCAAACTCTTCTGTGTATATAAATCTCGACGACTTACTCACCAGAAACACGTATATATCCAGATCTCCAAGACATAGAAGTGAATTATCAGTCAAATTTGTTATCGGCGAAAACGTCGACTTTGGCATTAAAAATTGATCCTCTATGCCAAGTGTCTCTAATTTTTCCACATACCTTTGTTTATCATCACCTTCTAAATGTTTAGTGGTTAAATTTCCAGTATTTATTTAGGAACTTGGGTCACAACATAAAACAAGTTTGACCCACCCAGCTGGTTGAGACCAAAAATATGCCTTCTTTTTTATTTCTTGTAGAAAATAATTTTTACTTTGTACTGCAAGTGTAATAACTCAAGCAAAACGGGTTGTCAGGTTCACTATGGTGACATTTAGTTAAAAAAAAAAAAATTAACTTTTAAAGATAAGGAGGAGGCACTCATGAACAGTTTGCCTGCCTGGAAGGAGAACGGAAAAGAACTGCACTGGAAATGAGTAGTGTGGCAAAAGTCACTTCAAAGTTATCGTCAAGTGCCTTCCATCAGACTGGTTCTGTCTGGTCTTCCACAGCCGGCCATTTCCTCTTTTGAGCGCAGATCTCTTTCCTGTTGAATTGCTAAATAAAGCTCAATACCAAAGCATTTCTTCATTGCAGCAAATGTATGATAACTACATTTACAACGATTCTAACACAGGTCTTTGGATAACATGTAACTTCACATAACCTTTTTGCTAATAAGAGATACGGGCCAACAACTACAAGACTTCAATCAAAACTACATACTGTATTTTACAGGAAAGAAAAAATCTACCAGGATATGCAATAGTTTGCGTTACAATAATAAACCTCTCAAATACAGTAACACACCAATTGCCAGGTAATAGCTTGAGTCAATGGGAGAAAAAAATATCAATGTAAGCATATTGACTGTCTTATGACAGTAAATGGCGAAAGTTAGGCAAACATTGAAGAAAATGTACTTCAAACATGAAGCAGGTCAAGATCTTGAGAGGTCCTGGGTGTCCTTGCTTTTTTTCTTTTATGTTCTTCTTGTCATTGACTTATTTTTCTTGTTTGTTTCAAAAAAAAATTGACAGTGTAATGAAGGGATGTTACACAACTGCAGCAAGTGATTTTATTTCAGGTCATTAAACAAACAGCTTATTCTACCTCTTCAAATTTACCTAATTTCATTTACGCTTCGAGATAAACACTAACAAGGACAGTACTTGACACAGCAGTATTGTTACAGAAGCAATCACTGACTTTACATCACTGTTAGAAAATTCACTTGCATATTTTGTTCAATATTGAAAAAAAAATTACTATTCTACCCATCTCTTCTTCTATCTCTTAAAACCATTCCGTTAAAATTTTCAGCACGGACACGACAGCTTTTTCCTCAATGTGTCTTTTCATGTTTTCTTAACTGACCCTTTTGAGAGAATCTTAGACCACAAATTGAGCACACAAAAGGTTTCTCTTTAGTGTGTGTTCTTGTGTGAGATATTAAACTTGACTTTACAGTGAAACTTTCGCCACAAAGTGAGCATGTAAAAGGTTTCTCACCAGTGTGTATTCTTGTGTGTATTTTTAAGTTTCCCTTCTGAGTGAATCTTTTACCACAAACTAAACAAGGATAGGGTTTTTCTCCTGTGTGTGATTTTTTGTGTCTTAGAAAATGTGTTTTATGAGAGAATCTTATGCCGCAAAGTGAGCAAGCAAAAGGTTTCTCTCCTGTGTGTGTTCTTCTGTGTGATGTTAAATGTGTCTTGTTAGAGAAGCTTTTGCTACAAATTGAGCAGTTATACGGCTTCTCTCCGGTGTGTGACCTTGTGTGCATTATCAAACTTGACTTTGCAGAGTAGCTTTTGCCACAAATTGAACACACAAAAGGTTTCTCTCCAGTGTGTATTCTTGCATGTGATCTTAAACTGGACTTATCATAGAAGCTTTTGCCACAAATTAAACAGACAAAAGGTTTCTCTCCAGTATGTTTTCTTGTGTGTGTTGTAAAACCTGACTTGAGAAAGAAGCTTTTGCCACAAACTGAGCACATGTAAGGTTTCTCTCCAGTATGTCGTCTCATATGAACTTTCAAACCCCACTTGAACCGACCTGTTAACCCACATTGACTACATTTCCAGCCTTCATTCTCACGTGCCATATCATCTTCAGACTGTTCATCACTATCATCTTCAGAGTTATAGTCCTCATCATTATCATCTTCATAGTTATAGTCCTCATCACCATCATCTTCATAGTTATAGTCCTCCTCATCATCATCATCATCATCATCATAATAATCATCCTCACCATGGCCATCATCTACGTCAGGAGATTGTGAGGTTCTATTGTCACCATCTGCCTGGGATCTTCCATCTTGCTCCCCATCACCTTCTGTTGCTGTGGGTTGACTTGAGCTGCTGCTTGGAGGCGCCACCCCTCCCTTCTCCTCACACTGACTCTTGGCTTCGTCTTCACTCTTCAGAGGGACAAAGTATGACGCTGAGTTGGTGAGATCATCCTCTACTTCCTGTTTCAGAAGATGGGTTTCTGGCTCCTTTTTAATCTGATGGGGCTCCTTTGCTTCCTCTTTAACGATCGAGTGCTCTTCCTTCTCTGTTTTTATGTGGAGGGAATCTGGCTCCTTCTGCCATGAACGAAGGTATTTTTCACTGACGTCTGCAGGACAGAAGAAGAGAAACGCACTTGATTTGGTAAAGTCAAATCTCAAGCTATGACCGATGTTGTTCATTGTTGTCTCCACGCTGGAACTTGAGTAATGAGCTCAATTTGTTCCAGAACCAAATGCATAACTTAACTTACTTGTATATGAAATCAAGCTTCACTATTCAAATGAATTGAAATGCCAATGAGTTGAAGCAAGTGCTTTTCATAAATGAAAATAGCACTGAAAAATGTAAGTATTAAAACAAAAGAAAAACTGTAATTAAAGGAGGACTTTGTCAAAAAATTTCTATGTACAATAAACCCTCCAATCACAAGTATTATTATTACAGATATTTTGGACATTGATTAATAAAAAAAAAAAGAATTGAAAATAAAGAACATTTTTGAAATTTAAGCAAAATTTGGATATGTGCCAGCTTTCACAGCCATATCCGGAAGGAACGTCCTTGACTCCACCCAGTGACGTCACCGGTGCTTAGCATCCGTCCGTAAAAATACACACAAGAATACACACTGGTGAGAAACCTTTTACATGCTCAGTTTGTGGCGAAAGTTTCACTGTAAAGTCGAGTTTAATATCTCACACAAGAACACACACTAAAGAGAAACCTTTTGTCTGCTCAGTTTGTGGCCAAAGATTCTCTCAAAAGGGTCAGTTAGGAAAACATGAAAAGACACACTGAGGGAAAAAGCTGTCGTCTCTGTGCTAAATGAAAATTTTAACGGAATGGTTTTAAGAGACATGCTGGGTAGAATACTAATTGTTTTCTGTTTTTTTCAATGTTAAACAAAATATGCAAGTTAATTTTCTAACAGTGAAGGAAAGACGTGAAGTCAGTGATTGCTTCTGTGACAGTACTACTGTGTCAAGTACTGTCCGTGTTAGTGTTTATCTCAAAGATGTAAATTTGAAGATGGAGAAAGGGGTTGTTCCAACAGACCTAACTGCGCTTTTTTCTTTCATTCATGTACAATCTAAAATTTTGAGATGAAAAATCCAAGTCCAGATAATGTATCAAATTATTTCCAAAGTAGTAAAGGGGTTAAAGAAGTGTTGAATGTTGCCTGTCTACTTGTTTTGCACCAAACCAGCAAAGTAGTCATCTGCACCCAGCGCATTCCCATAAATGGCTGAAAACAGAAACAATATGGATCTATATGAGGTTAACGTTAGTCAGCACAAATAATTAGCAACCCCCGTCCAACACAATATTAGGATTCCCACATAGTTTCCAGGCCAGACATGCCTTACTCCAATATTACTGGCTCCAGAACATGCGATGCTGCTGTCTGTCTGCTCTATGCCAGTCAAACCCACCCTGCTGCTTCCAGACGAGAAAAGAACTGTGGCAGCGTTAACGATTCCCGCTAACACTAACCCAGACTAATCCTAACCTTAACCCATCCGAAACTGAGCCATAACAAACTTCTTGGTTTTTATTTCATAAAAACATGATCAGTTTGAGGTAGTAATTTTGTAAAACTATGGAAAGTATGTGAAACTCAATTTACCTTGGGGTTAGGGTTAGTCTGGTTGAGGTTGGCCCGCAGCCTTGGCGCATAAGGACCTATGTGGAATTTAAATTAGAAATGAAAAACAATCCTATCTTCCCAAACATATTTTTTTACACAAAATAGGATGAAGAAAGATGCTGGTGTTTACAATTTGTGTGCAAAACATCTTTAAAAAAAAAAAAAAAACCTCCTTGCCAACACTGCTGTAAGTTTCTCTCAGTCATCGGTCGGCTCGTCACTTCCGCACACAACACTGTAAAAGTGGCATCCATTAAACACTCGAGGGCCGTACAACCATTATACTTTCATATTAAGGTGGGAGCCACAAAATCTCGTCTCACGGGCCGCAAATGGCCCGAGGGCTGCCAGTTTGAGACCCCTTTCAGCTTCTCAAGGTGGGGTTTGTACTCCCTTGCACCAAACTTGTTTTACATTCAGTCCTGACAACGCTGGCGATCCATGGATCATAGACAGTGGAATAGATACTTTTCATTTTTTGTTTACAACGCCATTTTGGACGGTAAGATGATGTCTAAATATCATGGCCTGGAAACTTGAATCGCAGACCGCCGCCTGGAAACTCGGCTCGCCGCCGGAGCTCGCTCGTCAGACTCCGCCTCATTCCCGTCCGAAGAACTATCCGCGGCTGCCGGCCCGCAGCTCCCCGGGACCTTTGTCGCGCATTGGCCTCCAAGTTGTCAGACTCCATGTCATTCCGCCTGAAGAACGATCCGAATATGCAACATTAATTACACCCACAGGTTCAAATGTGTATGAAGTATTCCTCCGTCTTTCCTACGTCATCAGATGGGGATAAATACGAGAAATCGGCGCTGGCCAATAAATGGTATCCCATGTAATCGAGCCTTTGTTGCGGCACAGTACACGCCACATCCGCGTACGTAGGTCATGTGACTCGCGAAAATGGCAGTTCCTCTGAAAATTTGTAATTGTCAATAAAAATCTTTTCAAAACACTATTAAATGAGAGGATTTAACATCACTTTGTCAAAATAGGGTACATATTACATGACCAACTGGATACACTGTTCATGCAAAGCACTGGATTTCCCCTTTAAAAAGAGAGCTGAAGTGGAAAAGTGCAGTTCCTGCTGCTGTGGATCGGCGATAAAGGACGGGACCGGAGACAAAGATAAGTTGCTAAAAACTTCTTACGAAAAATTCTCTGACTACATCACTCCAAAAGCAAAGCCCATATTTGCTAGATATAAGTTTCACGAGAAGACGCAAAGTAACTTTGAGTCATTTGAGCACGTTGTGACATAACGCCAGCTGTTGGTTAAAGACTGTAACTACACAAACAGCAATGAGATGGTTAGAGACCGCATACTTTTTCTAACCAACTCAACGAGTGTGCGCGAAAAGTTACTCGGCCAGTGGCTGGCACGCACGCTCGAAAAAAGCAATTGGCATAGCCCGCTCCCACGAGTTAGCAAAAGTGCAGCTAAAGGCTATGGCTAGTGACAGCCACAAGGTTCGTGTTATCCACCACAAACCTGGAAAGCAAAGTTTCACTGCGGGTGCTGGTAGGCACATTGACAGCCCAAAGACCTCCGTAAAGATGTGCAACAAGTGTGGAGGATACCACAGTAAATTAGCTGAATGGACAGCAAAAGGGAAACAATGCCCTAAGTTTCGGACCCCTTTTTCTGTCTGTTCTTACAACCATAAGCCACACAATGAAATACCATGATGAAAAGGCCGTAAGACGCTTATAAGCAAGCAAATATTCACAAAAAGATCACTAAGAAATGAGTTGTATTGTAGTTTTGCCGTCCATTATGGTGTCGTAAACAAAAGTCGTGACTCATGACGTCACGTGAAAAGTAAAAGTAAAAGCCCTCACTACACATCGCGATGTTATTGCCCAAGAAGGACTGCTCCATTTGATTGGTCCATGGGAGGTGGATGTATCGAATTACTTAGGAACGTATTGTTTTTATCACATTGCTTGTTCTCTTTTTCATGTCTTACATCTAATTTCTTGCATGAGTGACATGAGTGAGCAGTTTTAGTGCATATTAATTTTTACTCTTTAATTGGCAATTTTTTTTTAAACTTTAATAATTAGCATTTTGAAATATGTCCTGACTTTTAGTTTGATTAGTTTTAACTATTTCATTTTTTCATCTGGGTTTGGATCATGTGTTTAACAATATCTAGTATGTGATTGATACATGGCGGCACGGTGGGTTTTTTCCGGGCACTCCAGTTTCCTCCCACATCCCAAAAACATGCACCATTAATTGGAGACTCTCAATTGGTGTGATTGTGACTGCCTCCTGCCCGTTGACTGCTGGAATAGGCTCCAGCACTCCACGTGACCCTCATGAGGATAAGCGACAAAGAAAATGGATGGATGATTAATACACTGATAAAAATGATGAAAAGGAAGTGTTGTATTGAAAAAAATTATGTAAAATATATATTCTATTAGTTTTAGACAAACTTGACATGCTTTACCGATATGTTGTCGTCATGTTCGGACAATTAGCTGTGTGCATGATACTTGTTGCAAATAATAAAGTTTTCCTCTCTTACTTCAATATACAGCAACAAGGGGATTATTCTCTGCAGTTGAGTAAGGGGTGACAACTTGTAAGACTTGTACTTGTTTCTCCCTATTAAAAAAAAAAAAACATTGCCTTCTTTTTTAAATGAAAAAACAAAGATTTGCCAAAACAACAAACTCGCATCTCAGAAATAAAGCAATTTATGTTACTGTCTGAGGAGAAAATTATCTCATTGAACAGTCGTACGAACATTTCTGTAACTCCGGTCTGTATGCAAAAGCAATAGAGTGAACGGCGCGTCAGTAGAGTGAACCCATCCGACACGACCAGGTGCCCCGGATGTAGTCATGTGCTCGAAAACAGTCTATTGTCTGAGGAGAAAATGACTGTCTTATCCTGGCACTTAATTTTGCAGATCCCTCTGGTGTATTGCAACAACCAAAATGAGTTTCATCAGGATTTTACAGAAAAAAAACAACTCGAGTGACAAAAAAGGGCTGACTATAAAATAACCCAAAATTTTAACATATAAACAATTCTGATCGTTTGGTGGATAACAATTTCAATAATCTATATCCTCATATTTTATTGACTTATTTCATTTGGCATGACCAAATGTGCTGAAGAGTAGCCAGGGAAAAAAAGGGGGGAGGGGGCAGGTAAAAATCTTGAACGTTGTTTTCACAATTGAGCTCGTGCACGTGACGTCACCATTTTCACGGCGCCATATTGCCGGTCAAAAAGAGCTGCTCGACAGTGTGGGCGGCATTGAACCGGAGCAGAATATTCACAATGCCCGAGACCTGTTGTGCTGTTGGTTGTCACGACAGACAAGACAGATATTCAAAGAGATCATTCTGTGGAATGCCAGCTAAAAACACCAGAAAAGACCGATGAGGCAAACTCCATTTATTAATTTTTTTTTCAAAAAATAAAACCTGTATATTAGTTCACCACGAGCTAAGCGAAAAGTTTATTATTTGTTTAAAATGTGATGACAATGACAGAAAGACAAAAGAATAACCAAATCCAGTATTTCACAAAATTCTCAAATCTTTCATGTGACAAACAAAAAACGATCTTAACTGTCATGTTGGCCTTCTGAAAAGAGTATCGATTAAGCTTGTTAGCTCGGCGACACATCAGCACGATGGAGGTTGAGACCAGGCAGCGTCGGGAAAGCGTCCACAAAGACAAGTCTCCGTGAAGCACAGAGCCGCAGAACGTCCAAAGTCTTCTGTCGGAAGTGTTAGACGATGTCCCCGCTTACGCAGCCGGACTTGTGTACCGAATCGCGAGGCTTTTAAGAGCGCGCCGATGATTAACTCTGGAAAAAGCTTCAGCGAATTGGCGAGAGTTGTTGAAGAAAAGTAAGATGAAGGCTCTCTGATGGTTAACAAGTCCTCTCTCGTGTACTTGAGTTCCAAGACACCCGTGAAACGCAGAAACGCATAACAGTAACCAAGAGTATTCCGTAGACTTCCACAGTGGGTGTGCGTTAGGTAGAGAGGTTAAATGGCAGAGCGCAGTGGTGTGTGGGTAATTGAGAAAAAATTGTGACGTCAGTGAAAACACATTGGGGATGTTTATGTATGCTTTTTGTTCCCAGTTTGGTTTTGGACATGTTGAATGCTGTTGGATCAGTATGCTGAGAGTGTTTATGGTGCAAGTACTGCTAAAGATTCACTGCAAGAGATCAAGAATGTGTTACTGTAGCAGCTAAAGTTCCATGCTTAGTTTTTTTATGTTTTCTTTTCTTTTTTACCTCGTTTTGTGAATTTCACTACCATATCATCACCACCATACATTCATGGCCATCATCACCATACATTCAGTGAAATATGAACACAGGAACATTGGAACATAAGGTTTAAAAAAAAAAGCGAGAGTAAGAGTAGCATAAACCTGCGACGTGCAACTCACCACGAGGCTGCTTGCAAACAGCGTCCAGCGGTTGAGGTTTCTTCTCCTCTTTTATTCCACTCAACTCCTCCGCGTACCTTGCTGTTGGTTTTGCACACATTTTCGTACGCGTTCACACTTGTTCTGTGTTGGGCGATACTTTGCGAGGACCTGACTGCACGAACGTGTCTCTTTGTTGGCGGCTAGCGAGCTAAGCTAAACCGGACTAGCGAGTCCTAAAAGCCTTCGACGTGAACCGAGACACCAAGACTGAAGGTATGATGTTTGAGGACACTAAAGCAGTGACTGACGTACTCGGTCGAGACTTACGTAGGTTCGATAAGAAGAATTATTGAGGGGAACGCGTGACGTTACACACAAAACAAAAAAAACGAGAGAAACAGCTCGTATATCAAGCCTCGCCTCCTTCTTCTTTTTCTTTTTACAGCGGTTCACAAACGGCTTACTGGTACACGACTGCCTCCTGCTGTTCCAATTTTGGAACAGTATCTTTACGCCGTATCGTAAGTTTCTTTCGGCTTGTCCCGTTAGGGGTCGCCACAGCGTCACATCTCAGATGAACGCTCATATTATATTACACCTTTTTAAAAATAAATTATTATTGGGGTGTCAGGGTGGGGCAGCTGGAGAGCATTGGCCTCACACTTCTGAGGACCTGGGTTTAAATCCCGGCCCCGCCTGTTCCAACTGTACTTCCAGGCTCTTGCATAGTTAGAGGGAAAATACTTGACACCGTCTCTTTCTTTATACATGTTTATTTATGGCAATGACTCATCAGCAAACAGAGTAACATTTTGATATGTAATGTTTAAAAAATGCATTTTTTAAAATATGTACCATATCTTGTGCTGACCCAGCCCGTCTGTTAAATTTTAAGTCGATGCGGCCCCCAGAGCTGGCATGGACGCATCAGCGAACAGAGGAACATCAGTCTTCTTGGTATCACAATACATTCCATAATAGAACAAACAGAAACTTGTCCTTACAGCTTATTGGTGGTCGTGAGTCACGTGACCCCCACTAGATCACTAGTTTCAAAATAAAATCCATAAAATAAAACAAAATATGAGAACATAACTCAACACCTCCACTTGTTCTCATCCCCATAAAACCATGTGCTCAGTTTCCAAAGAACCATGCTTTGAACTTCAGTATTTTTGGTTTTGCAACAGATTTTGTCAACATATCTGCAGCCATTTCTTCTAATGAACAAGAAACAACATTTATTTTCCCTGCATTGGGCATGTCTCTTATAAAGTGATATTTCACATCAACGTGTTTAGACGTCTGTCTGTTCGCTGGGTTTTTGCACTGTGCAATAGCGCCCTGGTTGTCTCCATGAATCGTAGTACAACTGTACTTTTGTTATCCAGGCCATTTATCAACTGAGAAAGAAAAATGCTTTCTTGAGTAGTAGAGGCCAATGCAAGAGTTTGTGACAGTTTGCTTACTACCCTGCTGATGTCTGGCCTCGTACAGGTCATGGCATAAATCAAACTCCCAACAATTTCACGATATTCTTTGGGATTCACAACCTCATTTGTTTGTCAAGTGTCGTGTGATTTACAATTTGACATTCCAAACCTTTCAAACATTTTTAAGATGTACTTTTTCTGACTCATTTTGATTTGTGGCTGCACGGTGGCTCAGCTGGTAAAGCATTGGCCTCACAGTTCTGAGGTCCTGGGTTCAATCTCAGACCTGCCTGTGGGGAGTTTGCATGTTCTCCCCATGCCTGTGTGGGTTTCCTCCCACATTCCAAAAACATGTAACATTAATTGGATACTCTAAATTGCCCCTGGGTGTGATTGTGAGTGCGGCAGCTTGTCTCTATCTGCCGTGCGATTGGCTGGCAACCAGTTCAGGGTGTACCCCGCCTCCTGCCCGATGACACCTGGGATAGGCTCCAGCACTACCCGCGACAGTCGTAAGGATAAGCAGTGAAGAAAATGGAGGGATGGAAGGATTTTGATTTGTTCACCATCTTAATTTCTGTAAAGGAGAAGTATTCTTTAGAGCCAAGGGCCTATATAATACTCGTGTGTGAATGCAATGCATGTCTACAAAATCGGTATTTTCTGTCAGCCCCATGAAAGCAACTAAAACTGAAGCCCCCCCCCGTACTCTATAATGAATCCGTCTTAATCTTTATTTTGTTGTTTCACATATTTGATAGCCACTTACTTTTCTCATTCCCCCAAAATGATCGTTATGTGGACATGTTGCAATGAAAATAATAACAATATACACCTCTTTCGTTGGTATAATCAACATAATTTAACACAACGCGGACTATAATCACATGAATGAATACTTTGGACACCATTCATTCAGAAATGAAGTAGCCTCAGCCTACATATTTAAATTGCATTGTGCGGTACATTAACCGTAGCAGTGTGGAGACAAATCACGAACGCAGCCAGTGATGAATTGGTTGTAGGCCTCCAGACCTTTGTAATTCTTTAGTTGGTCCACGGTATAAGCACTTGTTGAGAACAGGAGATAGTTTACGATGTCTGGATAGGTTACTGACGCCCACAGTTCGAAATTCTTGCTCCATTTGTGTTTCTCAAAGGCATATGGGTCGATATTGTCGATCAAAGCACACTTCTTGTCGTAACGGTTTCTTGAAACAACATCTAATGATCCCCGATAACTTTCCAAACTCTTTTTAGCCACCATGCTTCACTTTTCACAGTCGTATGAACATTTGTGTAACTCAGGTCTGTGTGCAAAAGTGATAGAGTGAACGGGGCGTCAGTAGTGAACCCATCCAACATGGCCACGTGCCGCGGATGAGGTCACATGGTCGAAAACTATCTATTGATGAGAACAACAGAGGAACCACAAGGGAGGAGGGACAGATGTTTTCTTTCTCTGTAGTATGACTATTTCAACATTGTCTGGAATTTCATTGGGTAATTCAACAAACTAATGCTTCTTCTCTAGTCCTCGCAGTCCAGTTTTATTTTCAAATTGGTACTGTGTGACACTAAAAAGAAACTACAGTGAGGACACAAAGCCAGGATTGTCCCGGAACCCAGACAACAATTCTCAGGTGAACTAAGCAAGTACGTCTGACTTAAAAGTGGAAAAAAAAATCTGTCAGGACTGAAGGGGGAAAAAAGAGCAGTGCATGTGCAGTGATGGTCCTAGCTTGAATGGCACACTGTACGAGACTGCCCATGGCGCTTTTTTTTTTTTGTGCAGATTTTGCAGAGGGGAAAAAAGCATCTTTAAAATGAATTGCATGGTTGTGGTCTACTTCAATAATTTGATGTTTAAGTAAGGAATATATGATTTCTATGGTGCTATAAAGCAGCAAGGCTCATAAATGGTCCTGAATAAATAGTGAGTGCGAATGTCATTAACAATTAAACATTCAGAATGTTTGTCCTCGTGTCCCCTCTATAGATGCTTTTCACGTGACGTCATGAGTCACGTGACTTTTGTTTATGCTGCCTACTGGACGGCAAAACTACAATACAACTCGCGTTCTTTCGTGATCTTTTTGTGACTATTGGCTTGCTTATAAGCCTATTATGGCCTTTTCATCATGGTATTTCATTGTGTGACTTATGGTTGTAAGAACAGACAGTTCAGGCATTTTTTACCTTTTGCTGGGCATTCAACTAATTTATTGTGGTATCCTCCACACTTGTTACATATCTTTACGGAGGTCTCTGGGCTGTCAATATGCCTACCAGCACCCGCAGTGAAACTTTGCTTTCCAGGTTTGCGGTGGAGAACGTGAACCTCGTGGCTGTCGATAGCCATAGCCTTCAGCTGCACTTTTGCAAACTCGTGGGAGCGGACAATGCTGATCACTTTTTTTCGAGCATGCGCTCTGGCCCCTGGCTGAGTACCTTTTCGTGCACACTTGCCGAGCTGGTAGCGGAATGTATACGGTCTCTGACCAACTCATTGCTGTTTGTGTAGTTACAGGCTTTAACCAACAGCTTGAGTTCTGTCACAACGTACTCAAGTGACTTACAGTTACCTTGCGCCTTCTCGTGAAACTTATATCTAGCAAATATGGGCTTTGCTTTCGGAGTGAGGTAAATCAGAGAATTTTTCATAAGTTTTTAGTGTCCACGTATTGCTGACATCCCATCCTTTATCACCGAGCCACAGCAGAAGGAAACTGCACTTTTCCTCTTCAGCTGTTTTTAAAGGTCATCTGTCATGAAATGCATGATTTTTTCATATCTTATGAATGAAAAAACAGCAGCCGGTATGGACCCATCTGTTTTTTTTTTCACCACAAAATGTGATTTTGACATTTATCTCTTTTTGTAACTCTTCCCATGAAAATTCTCTTGAGGTATTAGTTTTTGAGAAGAAGCAGGAAGTGACTTACAGGGCAGTAGCGCACTCAAGGAGTCTCAAATGTTTTACCTGCCGGAAGGTAGCTCGTTGTTCCTTCGTGTTAGCCAAAATGTCGGATTGTTGTATTGCTCGAACACTCGGGAGGATGGATTCACTCTTCGTACTTTTCCCAAAAACCTAGTTCGTCGTGAAAAATGGATTGCACAGGTGTAAAGGACAAGGGCTCCGCGGGTTCCAAATGACAAGTAGGTGTGTATACAGCTACTAAAAAATATAATAGTTGGGGAGGGATGTAATCCGTAAGTCAGGGGTGCTAAATGTGTCGATGTGCCACACCAGTCGAAGATCTTGAGAGGTCCTGGGTGTGCTTGCTTTTTTTCTTTTGGTTTTTTTTTTTCTTTCATTGACTTATTTTTTTGGTTCGTTTCAATTGTTTTGGACAGTGTAATGACGGGAACTGCAGCAAGTGATTTTATTTCAGGTCATTTAACAAGCACAGCTTTTTCTCCATCTTCAAATTTACATCTTTGAGATAAACACTAACATGGACAGTACTTGACACAGTAGTACTGTCACAGAAGCAATCACTGACTTCACGTCTTTCCTTCACTGTTAGAAAATTAACTTGCATATTTTGTTTAACATTGAAAAAAAACAGAAAACAATTAGTATTCTACCCAGCATGTCTCTTAAAACCATTCCGTTAAAATTTTCATTTAGCACAGAGACGACAGCTTTTTCCCTCAGTGTGTCTTTTCATGTTTTCCTAACTGACCCTTTTGAGAGAATCTTTGGCCACAAACTGAGCAGACAAAAGGTTTCTCTTTAGTGTGTGTTCTTGTGTGAGATATTAAACTCGACTTTACAGTGAAACTTTCGCCACAAACTGAGCATGTAAAAGGTTTCTCACCCGTGTGTATTCTTGTGTGTATTTTTAAGTTTCCCTTCTGAGTGAATCTTTTACCACAAACTAAACAAGGAAAAGGTTTTTCTCCTGTGTGTGATACTTTGTGTCTTGCAAAATGTTCTTTCTTAGAGAATCTTATACCACAAATTGAGCAAGCAAAAGGTTTCTCTCCAGTGTGTGTTTTTCTGTGTGAGCTTAAACCGGTGTTGTTAGAGAAGCTTTTGCCACAAATTGAGCAGTTATACGGCTTCTCTCCTGTGTGTGACCTTGTGTGCGTTATCAAACTTGACTTTGCAGAGTAGCTTTTGCCACAAATTGAACAGACAAAAGGTTTCTCTCCAGTGTGTGTCTTTGTATGTGATGTTAAACTGGACTTGTCAAAGAAGCTTTTGCCACAAATTGAACAGACAAAATGTTTCTTTCCAGTATGTTGTCGTTTTGTATGTGTTGTTAAATCTGACTTGAGATAGAAGCTTTTACCACAAACTGAGCACATGTGAGGTTTCTCTCCAGTATGTCGTCTCATATGAACTTTTAAACCCCACTTGAACCGACCTGTTAACCCACATTGACTACATTTCCAGCCTTCGTTCTCACGTGCCATATCATCTTCAGACTGTTCATCACTATCATCTTCAGAGTTATAGTCCTCATCATTATCATCTTCATAGTTATAGTCCTCATCACCATCATCTTCATAGTTATAGTCCTCCTCCTCCTCATCATCATCATCATAATCATCCTCACCATGGCCATCATCTACGTCAGGAGATTGTGAGGTTCTATTGTCACCATCTGCCTGGGATCTTCCATCTTGTTCTCCATCACCTTCTGTTAATGTGGGTTGACCTGAGCTGCTGCTTGGAGGCTCCGCCCCTCCCTTCTCCTCACACTGACTCTTGGCTTCGTCTTCACTCTTCAGAGGGACAAAGTATGACGGTGAGTTGGTGAGATCATCCGCTACTTCCTCTTTCAGAAGGTGGGTTTCTGGCTCCTTTTTAATTTGATGGGGCTCCTTTGCTTCCTCTTTAACGATCGAGTGCTCTTCCTTCTCTGTTTTTATGTGGAGGGAATCTGGCTCCTCCTGCCGAGGACGAAGGTATTTTTCACTGACGTCTGCAGGACAGAAGAAGACAAACACACTAGATTTGGTAAAGTCAAATCTCAAGATATGACTGATGTTGTGCATTGTTCTCTACACTGGAACTTGAGTAACGAGCTCAATTTGTTCTAGAACCAAATGCGTAACTCAAATTACTTGTGTATGAAATCAAGCTTCACTATTGAAATGAGTTGCAGCCAGTGCTTTTCATGAATGAAAATAGCGGTGTTGTAAAATGTAAACATTAAAATGAAAACTGTGTTAAGATGAAAGTCATACAGATGCACATAGACATTGTTTATATTTTACCAAGTATTGTATTTTTGTTAATCCATTTTTCAGGCCATTGTTTCTCACCAGGGTTGGGGGTGTGTTGGCACCTCTCGCAGCTGACTGTGATAGCAGATGTGCTAACCAGTTGTAGACCGTGCCACCTATATTTTTTATAGCTTTCCAAAAACAAGACCATGTCCATTTTCCAAGCTGCTTATCCTCACAAGTATCGCGGGAGTGCTGGCGTCTATCCCAGCTAACTTGGGCAAAAGGCAGACTACAACCGTGAACTGGTCGCAAGTCACATTGACCAACATTTTCCAAGTCTTTTTTTAGCCATTTTGTAAATGGGCTTCTGCTCTACAGTCGCTCACATCTTGTGGATCTTCTGGAGGCTCAGTCTCCCCATAGTGTTACATCAAGTTCTGATACCAGAGTATTTGGACGCTAAACGTAGCACGATACCACTGTACTTTATTTTTTTTGAATAACAGAGACATCCACGACAGCAGCACTCTTGTCTCAAAGAAAAACAGTGTGTTGGTGACTGCCTGCAAAGTTAGTCAGATACATGTATGCAGTGGAGTGTCTGGTAATGAGAGGGAAACCGTGTACGATGCATAAAAGAGTCAAGGTTACCACCAGGACAGCGATGGCATGAGAAACTGGCATGAGACAAACGTGTAAGGATAAGTGCTGACCGGAAACCAACTTTGGAGCCCTCAAACCCATGGACAGGCCTTAGTTTAGTTTTTTTTGTCAGGGACCCCTCCAGAAATTGGGGAGTTTGTTTAAAAAAAAAAAAAAGAAACAAAGAAAAAAAAACTGAAAAAAAGAGAACCATTCAACATCCAAGTGGAGCTAAAAGGTCAGCCATTGGGGACTTGTGGGTCTGTAGACAAGGGAAAAACAACAGCAGTAGCAAGTGACGACCACTGAGTTAGTTGAAATGTATTGTTTACAATCAGAGATAAATACACTCATACAGGAATACTGCATACGAAATCTTAATATGTAAAAGTAAATTATGTATATATATATATATATATATATATATATATCTTATTTTTCTTTCAGCTCTGGTACAACTAAAGATACATTTGTTGGAAATATATGATGACAAAGGAAATAATTTAATTTAAGAGCTGACATCTGGCCATTTTCCATCGTTTATCTAACCTAACCCAAATTAAATTTAATACAGTGAAGAAAATAAACATTTGAACACGCTGCTATATTGCGAGTTCTCCCACTTAGAAATCATGGAGTGGTCTGAAATTTTATTCGTAGGTGCAGGTCCACTGTTAGAAAGGTAATCTAAAAAGAAAAATCCACAAAGCACAATGTATGATTTTTTAACGATTTATTTGTGTGATACAGCAGCAAATAAGTTTTTGAACACCTGAGAAAACCAATGTTAATATTTGGTACAGTAGCCTTTGTTTCCAATTACAGAGGTAAAAAATTTCCTGTAGTTGTCCACCAGGTTTGCACACACTGCAGGACGGACTTCGGCCCACTCCTCCACACAGATCTCCTCTAGATCAGACAGGTTTCTGGGCTGTCGCTGAGAAACACAGAGTTTCAGCTCCCTCCAAAGATTTTTTTGTATTGGGTTTAGGTCTGGAGACTGGCTATACCACGCCAGAACCTTGATATGCTTCTTACGGAGCCACTCTATGGTTTTCCTGGCTCTGTGCTTCGGGTCACTGTGATGTTGAAAGACCCAGGCACGACCCATCTTCAATGCTCTGACTGAGGAAAAGAGGTTCTTCCCCAAAATCTCACAATACATGGCCGCGGTCATCCTCTCCTTAAGACAGGGCAGTCGTCCTGTCCCATGTGCAGAAAAACACCCCAAAGCATGATGCTTCCACCCACATGCTTCACAATAGGGATGGTGTTCTTGGGATGGAACTCATCATTCGTCTTCCTCCAAACACGGTTAGTGGAATTATGACCAAAAAGTTCCATTTTGGTCTCATCTGACCACAAAACTTTCTCCCATGACTCCTTTGTAACATCCAAATGGTCATTGGCAATCTTAAGACGGGGCTTGACATGTGCTGGTTTAACCAGGGGAACCTTTCGTGCCATGCATGATTCCAAACCATGACGTGTATTCCCAACAGTCACCTTGGAAATGGTCCCAGCTCTTTTCAGGTCATTGACTAAGTCCTGTTATGTAGTCCTGGGCTGATTCCTCACCTTTCTAAGGATCATTGAGACCCCACGAGGTGATATCTTGCATGGGGCTTCATTCAGGAGGGAGCTGAAACTGCGTGTTTCTCAGCGACATCCCAGAAACCTGTCCGATCTACAGAAGATCTGTGTGGAGGAGTTGCCCAAAATCCCTCCTGGAGTGTGTGCAAACCTGTTGGACAACTACAGGAAACGTTTGACCCCTGTAATTGCAAACTAAGGCTACTGTACCAAATATTAACATTGGTTTTCTCCGGTGTTCAAATACTTATTTTCAGCTGTATCACACAAATAGTTGAAAAAAAAAAAATCATACAATCATTCTTTGTAGATTCTCTCACAGTGGACATGCACCTACGATGAAAATTTCAGACTCCATGATTTCTCAGTGGGAGAAATTGCAATATAGCACGGTGCTCAAATACTTATTTTCTTCACTGTAACTAATTATCTTAGTAATCTGTTACACTTTGGGATCATATGAGGTTAATAAATAATACCCTGCACGCAGTGCCACCGGTGGCGAAAAGGAACATGGCTGCTCGAGGTGATCCTGAACAAAGAAGAGCGATAAAAAGGAAATGTTATAAACTGCATCCAAGCTTTTTACTGGTTCATTCTACTTAAAATTTATGCACATGGCCCAAAAAACACGTACATTATATTGATTTCTGCATTAATTGTGATAGAGTGATCTCTATTAACCTGTCACTGGACTTGATTAAAATGCGATACCGTTGGGCAATAATTGACCCCTCCGTAGAAATTGCGTCATCCGCGTCGCTGACCAATCAGAGGCCAGACATCTCCATAAACCACGCCCCTTCCCTCAGACAACGTTGCATGGTCCACTATAGCTTTTGTTAGCGTTTTATCGCGTATTTGGGTTCTTTAACAATAGATATGGTTAAGAGGTGTAGTCACAGACTTTATAATAGTGACGACAGGTATCCTGAAAGGCTACTTGGTGGAGTTCAATTCGTACCCTTTCCAAAACAGAAGAACCAGTACGAAAAATCTCTTCGATGGATCAAACTTTGTGGAAGACCGCATCATCAACTGAATCCATCTAAAATCAACTGGAACAGAAGACCGAGTACGAAAAATGTCTTCGATGGATCAAACTTTGTGGAAGACCGCATGATCAACTGAATCCATCAACCGGAACAGATACGTTTGCACGAAGGTAAGCCCTATATTTGATTTTCAATACATGTCTCATATAAATGAATTAGCAGTTCTTCGCTTGCATAACATAGCTAAGTGTGAATGATTGACACACTTGATCTGTGTTGAGCGATATTTTGCGATGATCTGACTGCACAAACGTGTCCCTTTGTTCGTGGCTAATTAGCTAAGCTAAACCGGACTCGCCGTCCTAAAAGCCTTCGACGTGCACCGAGACACCAAGACTATAGGAAGGATGTTTGAGGACACTAAAATAGTGATAGTCGTACTCGGTCGGGACTTACGTAGGTTCGGCACTAATTCAAGAATAATTATTGAGGGGAGCGCGTGACGTTACACAAAGAAAACGAGAGAAACAACTCGTAAATCAAGCCTCGCCTTCTTTTCCTTCATATGGCGGTTCACAAACGGCTATACAGATACACATACAGATTCTGCACACAAGTGTGATCGGTAACACGAAAATAGGAAACCGTCAATGACGAATTCGTCTTTGGGTTATAATATATGTGGCTTCTCGGTCTTCCTCTGACTCTGGAAAGATCTTGCGCTAATATCAATGGTTTCTCCGTCAATATGCATGTAAATACCATTGAAATACCCCTCGCTGAAATACTTGAAGCGCTGCTGTCTGCTTTTCAACGATATTTCACTGTTAGCTAAGAATGCGAGTGAGAAATCAGCCAGTAAATCGGACAGTTTCGCTCTATTCTTTTCTTGCTGAGCTGCCATTTTTGCTAATTGTTTGTCTGACGTTAGCGCACGTGACGTGACGTCACTTCAGGAGGCGTGGTTAAGTGCCCTGTACGGAGGGGTCAATTAGGGATGTTTATGTATGCTTCTCATTAACAGGTTGGTTTCATATAGGTTATATGCTGTTGGGTCAGTATGTTGTGAGTGTTTAAGGTGCAAGTACTGCGAGAGATCCACTACAAGTGATCAAGAAGTTGTTACTGTGGCAACTAAAGTTCCATGCTTAGTTTTTTTTTAATCCGTTTTCTTTTTTCCCAACATCGTGCACTCACCCAAGTAATTGTCATTGCGTTTTGTGCATTTGATTGTGCATATTTTTTATACATTGCACAGAATACTTTATTAATTGAGGCTTTTTTCCTAAAATTATGTTTAGTAAAATCTAGGTTAATGTAAATCCCATTAATTATTCAATGAACAAATTCATTCAATGAAGTTCTATGCCTACATGCTAAATCAATTTTAAATACACATTTTTGTACCACAGTAGATGCTGCAATGCCAGTTATCTCACTGTATTTAGTTCTTTTGCAGTATCAAAGTAGTAACAGTATTGACATTTGGACAAATGGTGACTTTGATCTAGTCCTAACAGTTAGCTTTGGACTTCCCTTGAAATTAAGGAATAAAGGAAGTTGTGAACTTTCCCATGAAGTTGTGGACTTTCCCTATGTTTAAGACACCTTTGGTGTCAATCTTTGTAGTCACAGGAAAGTTCAGATCTTAAGGGAGTCTACTTTTTGCTTAATTTTCATAGGCGAACCTAAGGGAAATTACACATCATCCACTTCTCGTTGGGTTTTGAATAATATTTCGTAAAAGGATGGAATAATTTGTCATCTGATGTATTAGGGTATGACCTGAATAAAAAGTTAAAACACAAACTGACAGAATACTCATTTTTTGCATCAAACAAGTTTGGACCAAATTTTCACGTTTTTAAAAAAACAAAACTTTCGCATGTGGTTTTCTTGTTCTTTTGAGCATGTAGACCAAAAATATTAATAGGTAATTAAAAAAAAAGTGTAATTTTCTCATTACACACAGTCCGCGGAATGATTTGGTACCTAAAATACATTTAAACCATTAAAAAAAAAAAAAAAAAAAAAACCTCGGCGATCCCTATTCCAAACCTCTGGCTATCACCACCATACATTCAGTGAAATATTAACACAGGAACATGATTAAGGATTTTTAAAAAAAAAAAAGAAAAAAGCGAGAGTAAGAATAGTACAAACCTGCAACGTGCAACGCATCACGAGGCTGGTTGCAAACAGCGTCCAGCGGTTGAGGTTCCTTCTCCTCTTTTATTCCACTCAACTCCTTCACGTACCTTACTGTTGGTCTTGCACACATTTTCGCACGGGAATCCCGACGCGTTCACACTAGATCTGTGTTGAGCGATACTTTGTGAAGACCTGACTGCACAAAAGTGTCTCTTTGTTTGCGGCTAGCAAGCTAAGCTAAAACGGGCTAGCGAGTCCTAAAAGCCTTCGACGTACACCGAGACACCAAGACAGAAGGAATTATTTTTGAGGACACTAAAGCAGTGATTGCCGGACTCGGTCGAGACTTACGTAAGTTCGTACTAATTCAAGAAGAATTATTGAAGAGACCGCGTGACGTTACACAAAAAAAAAAAAAAAAGAGAGAAACCGTTCGTAAAACAAACCAAACCTAGTCTTGTTCTTCTTTTCCTTTTTCTGGCGGTTCACAAATAGCTTACTGGTAAAAGACTGCCCCCTGCTGTTCCAATTTTTGAAAAGTCACTTTACTCACGGTGGGGCAGCTGTAGCGCATTGGCCTCACAGTTCTGAGGACCTGGGTTTAAATCCCGGCCGCGCCTGTTGCAACTTTGCTTCCAGGCTTTTCCATAATTAGAGGAAAAATAGTTGACTCCGTCTTTTTCTTTTTATATATTTATTTATGGAATAGACACATCAGCGAACAGAGTAACATCAGTCTTTTGATATGTACTGTTAAAAAAATACAGTTTTACATACCGTATCTTGCCCTGACCCGGCGCGTCTGTCAAATGTTAAAAGTCGTTGTGGCCCCCGAGCCAAAAAGTTTGCCGACCCCTGGTATAGACTCATCAGCAAACAGTTATATCAGTTTTTTTTTTTTAAATCACAATACGTCCCATAATACAACACAACAAACAGAAACTTGCCCTTACAGCTAATTGGTGTCAAAACCATATGCTCAGTTTCCAAAGAACCATGCTTTGAACTTCAGTATTTTTGGTTTTGCAACACACTTTGTCAACATATCTGCAGCCATTTCTTCTGATGAAGAAGAAACATTTTTTTTCCCTGCATTGGGCATGTCTATTATAAAGTGATATTTCACATCAATGTGTTTAGACCTCTGTCTGTTCACTGGGTTTTTGCACAGTGCTATAGCGCCCTGGTTGTCTCCATGAATCGTAGTACAACTGTACTTTTGTTATCCAGGCCATTTATCAACTGAGTAAAATACTGTAAATGCTTTCTTGAGTAGTACAGGCCAAAGCAAGAGTTTGTGACAGTTTGATTACTATCCAGCTGATGTCTGGCCTATTACGGGTCATGACATAAATCAAACTCCCAACAATTTCCCGATACTCTTTGGTATTCACAGCTTCATTTGTATCTTTCATCAGTTTCTGGTTCTGGTTCACATGAAGTGTCGTATGATTTACAATTTGACATTCCAAACCTTTCAAACATTTTTAAGATGTACTTTTTCTGACTCATTTTGATTTGTTCACCATCTCATTTAAACTCAATTCCCAAGAAGTGTGATATTTCTCCCAAATCCTTCATATTGAATCTGGTGTCTTTAAATTTATTTAAGATGTAATTGTTGCTTGCTGCAATTATGAGATTATCTACCCAAATGATGAGCAAGATCACATCATCTTCAAACTGTTGTCTATACACACAGTGGTCAGATAGATTTACTTACAAAGTTATCTTTTAACAAGTGATCATGTAGAAGCTTATATCAATGTCTACCGGATTGTTTCAAACCATAAAGGTGTCTTTTTCATTTGTAGACCAGCCTCTCCTGTCTCGGATGTCATTTCAAAACCTTCTGATTTCTCTAAGAAAATCTCTTCCTCTATCGCTGCATGTAAATATGTTGGTTTAACATCCATTTGGTGGACGATGAGCTCATTTTGTACAACTATCTGCATCAATGCTCGTACTGATGTAATATTTGCTGTCAGGGCAAATGTTTTGTGATTATCAATACCTTCTGTTTGACTATAACCTCCATCCATCCATCCATCCATCTTGTATCACTTCTCCGGGTTGTGTCGCGGGGGAAGTAGCTTCAGTAGGGATACCCAGACTTCCCTTTCCCCGGCCACTTCTTCCAGCACTTCAGGAGGGATCCCGAGGCGTTCCCAGGCCATCCAAGAGACATAGTCTTTCCAGCGTGTATTGGACCGTCCCCAGGGTCTCTTTCAGATGGGACATGCTCAGAACACCTCACCGGGGAGGCGTCCGGGAGGCAGAAGAGCAGCGGCTCAATACTGAGCCCCTCCCGGTTGACCAAGCTTCTCACCCTGTCTCGGAGGGAGAGCCCGGACACTCTGTGGCGGAAACCCATTTTGACCGCTTGTATCCGGGATCTTGTTCTTTCAGTCACGACCCACAGCTCATGCCCATAGGTGAGGGCAGAAACATATATCGACTGGTAAATTGAGAGCTTCGCTTTTGACTTAGCTCCCTCTTCAGCACAACGTACCGATACAAAGTCCGCATCACTGCAGACGCTGCAGCGATCCATCTGTCGATCTCCCGCTCCATTCTTCCCTCCCTCGTGAACAAGACCCCAACATACTTGAACTCCTCCACTTGGGGCAGGATCTCATCCCTGACCCAGAGAGGGTACCCCACCCTTTTCGGATTGAGGACCACAGTCTCTGATTTGGAGGTGCTGATTTTCATCCCAGCCACTTCACACTCGGCTGCGAACTGCTCCAGTGAGCATTGGAGATCACAGCTTGATGAAGCCAACAGAACCACATCATCTGCAAAGAGCAGAGATGCAATGCTGAGGCCACAAAACCGGACACCCTCTACGCCTAGGCTGTGCCTAGAATTTCTGTCCATAAAAGTTGTGAACAAAATTGGTGACAAAGGGCAGCCTTGGCGGAGTCCAACTCTCACTGGAAACAGGTTTGACATATTGCCGGAAATGCGGACCAAACTTTAACAGCAGTCGTACAGGGACCCAACAGCCCGTATCAGAGGGTTCGGTACCCCATACTCCCGAAGAACCCCCCCAGAAGACTCTCCGAGGGACACGATCGAATGCCTTCTCCAAGTCCACAAAACAAATCTGGACTGGTTGGGGAAACTTCCATGCACCCTCGTGGATACTGCCAAGGGTGTAGAGCTGGTCCACTGTTCCACAGTCAGGACGAAAACCACATTGCTCCTCCTGGATCTGAGATTCGATTTCCTGACGGACCCTCCTCTCCAGCACCCCTGAATAGACCTTACCAGGGAGGCTGAGGAGTGTGATCCCCCTGTAGTTCGAACAGAACTTTCGGTCCCCCATCTTAAAAAGGGGGACCACCACCCCAGTCTGCCAATCCAGAGGCACTGTCCCCAATGTCCACGCGCAATGTTGCAGAGGCGTGTCAACCAGGACAGCCCCACAACATCCAGAGCCTTTAGGAACTCGGGGTGAATCTCATCCACCCCCGGGGTCCTGCCATCAAGGAGCTTTTTAACCACCTCATTGATCTCAATCCCAGAGATAGAAGATCCTCCCTCAGAGAACCCAGACTCAGCTTCCTCATGGGAAGGTGTGTTGGTGGAAATGAGGAGATCTTCGAAGTATTCTCCCCACCGACTCACAACATCCCAAGTTGAGGTCAGCAGTGCCCCCTCCCCACTATACACAGTGTTAACGGTGCACCGCTTACCCCTCCTTAGACCCTGGATGATGGACCAGAATTTCCTTGAAGCCGTCTTGAAGTCATTCTTCAAGGCCTCACTGAACCCCCTCCCACACCTGGGTTTTTGCCTCAGTGACCACCGAAGCTGTATTCCGCTTACGTATCAGCTGCTTCGGGAGTCCCGCAGGCTAAAAATGCCCAATAGGACTCCTTCTTCAGCTTGACAGCATCCCTCACTGTTGGTATCCACCAACGTGTCCCAGAGGGAGCGCTCTCTAGCACTCCCTCTAAGGACTCCAAAAAGGGTGGGTACTCTGAACTCCTGTTTGGTGCATAGGCACGTCCCCCGACCTGAAGGCGAAGGGAGGCTACCCTCTCATCCACCGGGGCAAACCCCAACGTACAGGCCCCAAGCTGGGGGGCAATTAGTATACCCACACCTGCTCGGCGTCTCTCACCGTAGGCAACTCCAGAGTGGAACAGAGCCCAACCCCTCTCAAGAGGAGTGGTACCAGAGCCCAAGCGGTGCATAGAGGTGAGTCCAACTATATCTAGTCGGAACTTCTTGACCTCATGCACCAAGTCGGGCTCCTTCCCTGCCAAAGAGTTGACATTCTATGTCCCTCGATCTAGTTTTTGTAGCAGGGGATCAGATCGCCAAAGTCCTCGCCTTTGGCCACCGCCCAGCTCACATCGCACCCGACCCCTATGGCCCCTCTCACAAGTGGTGAGCCCAGGGGAAGGAGGACCCATGTTACATTTTCGGGCTGTTCCCGGCCAAGCCCCATGGGTGCAGGCCCGACCACCAGGCGCTTGCCTTCAACCCCCACCTCCATGCCTGGCTCCAGAGGGGGGCCCCGGTGACCCACGTCCGGGCAAGGGAAACCAAGATCCAACATTTCCACTCGTCATAGGGGTTTTCGAGTCGTACTTTGTCTGGCCCCTCACCTAGAACCTTTTTGCCATGGGTGACCCTACCAGGGGCATGAAGCCCCAGACAACGTAGCTCTGAGGATCATTGAGACAAACAAACCCCTCCACCACGACAAGGTGACCACTCGAGGAGGGGTGACTATAACCTTGAGCAACATATCTAGCTTTAAGCTCCAAGCTTTAGATTTTACCCCCTTTAGTGCAATCTTTGATGGCATATCCCCATTTTCCTCCTACTGCCTTGCGACCTTCAGGTAAAGGAGTCAAATCAAGTGTTTTATTTTCTTTTAGTGAGTGGTGTTCTTCCCACATCGCGTTTTCCCATCTGGACACCTCAGGTAATGACCAGGCTTCACAGTAAGTTTGGGGGACTCCACACACAGATCTGATGAAATAATCAATATTTGTGTGAGTTACATCATTGTCTTTAAGGTCTGTTGGATATTCATCTTTGACACTTTCCCTGTTTATGGATTATACACCAGGTAAGTGGAGCTGTTTCTACAATACCCGATTAATTTTCCTTTGTCACATCTGGTGTCTAATTTCCTTTGGTCATGTTTGTATGCATAGCACTCCGACTCAAACACCCACATTTTGGAGAAGTCTGGCTTTCTTCCTGTCATCAGAAAATATGTGGTGTTTTTGGTTATTATAACATCTGTTCCAAATACAAGCTGCATTTTGAATGGGATAAAGCCATAGTACCTTTGGTAATCCCTTTTCGAGTAGCAAGCACCTTCCAATCTCAAAAAGCATTCTCCACTGTCTTTCAGCAGTTCCATTTTGATGGGGAGAATGTCGAGACTGATGTCTCATGTCTTGTGCCCTTTTCTCTCAATGGTGACTGCAAGGTATTGCCTGCATATTCCGTACTGTTATCAGACCTAATGCATTTCACATTGTCAAATGCCGAACTGTCTGCAATATTTTTTTCCTGTTGCTATTGTAGCATTCATTCTTATTTTTAAGTAAATAAACAGATAATGCCCCTGAAAAATCATCTGTGAATGAAATGGTGTAGTGAAATTAGTGTTTTTTTTGTCTTAAAAGTTTTTTTTCTTTTACTTTGTTCTGTAAAACTTAAGTATTGCAAAGTACCTTTTCTTTTTCTTGATATTTATTATTTTCTGTTTTGCCAAAGAAGTGGTATGGAATGTTTCTCTTTGAAAGGGAATCGGATGTCGATTGGTGTGACTGAGTACTCGATGATCGATTGTTGCTGTCTCAGCCCTTGACAGAGCGCGCGAGTGCCTTCTTGACAGTACACGTTGTGTCGGGAAGACGAAGGCATCGCACAGTGAATTCATGTCTCTTCACTTTGCTCCTTCCGCAGAGGAGCGCTACAATGGCATATTTATAACCATATTGAATTCGATGCGGCCAGACAAACCCTTATGTATCAATTCAAGAGGTGCAATAGCTTTTTGATCAGCTTTCCTATATTTGTTGTTAGTAAAAAGAAAAGAAAATCCCGTGTGCAACAGTTACAATCTATTTTAGGGTTACCTGTAATTTTTGTGGTATGATTGTGTTAACGTCAGCAGGGCGCCACAGAACGTCAAGGAAGTGAGTTAGAGAGGTTGGTGGTTGAAAGGCAAAATAAATATCACCCACGTTGAAAGACACAGTAGGACTCACGTCTATGTTATTCGATAACACGGTGTGGCGTCAGAAGTCCTGTAGTTAGCGTGGAATGGACCTAACGGAGCTTTGTTTGGACAGTGGTGGAGAAAGGATGAGTTTAGAAGGAGGAAACAAGACCAGGGGAGCCATATCTCCCGCCCCGGGTGACAACGCGCCACAGCTGCGGATACTGGACCTTTCCGACTGGGGATCTTAAGCTGCGCCCCCTAAGCTACATTTGCCATGTCCCACAAGCTTCCAAAATGGCGACTGAACAAAACACATCCATCCATTCATCCATTTTCTTCACCGCTCATCTTCACGAGGGTCGTGGGGACTGCTGGAGCCTATACCAGCTGTCAACGGGCAGGAAGCAGGGTACACCCTGAACTGGTTGCCAGCCAATCGCAGAGCACATCGAGACAAACAGCCGCACTCACAATCACACCGAGGGGCAATTTAGTGTCCAATTAATGTTGCATGCTTTTGGAACGTGGGAGGAAACAGGAGTGCCCGGAGGAAAACCACGCAGGCACGGGTTCGGGATTGAACCTGGCACCTCGGAAGTGTGAGGCCAACGCTTTACCAGCTGACCCACCGTGCTGCCTCCGAACAGAACCACTGATCTAAAAAAACCAAAAAGACTGGATGATGGTTCATTGGCCACCAAAACTGAAGTCTCCATCCACCATCTTGATACTCCCAAAACAACCATGCTGATCTGTATGTGGCTCTGTGCCCGGTGCCTAAGCCACGCCTACTTAGATACTGTTGTCAGGCACCCCAATGCCCTACCATCAAAATGCTGGACGCATTGCGGTCGAAGCATGTTATGAGCGATTCATGACAGCGAATTCCCATGGTATCAGAAATATCGACAGAGTGTACAGAAAGGCCTGAATTACTTTCAACTGGGATATATTCATAATGTCAAGGTTTCTCCAATGACGTCACCACAGTCCCAGGAGTCCTTTGTCTGCCATTTTGTGTGTCTGAAGCAAGGGAAGCGTCTATGTCAACAAAGCAAGCAAGCCCCTTTCGTCTGATAATATGGGCCACATATGCGTAGTTTGGGGCTGTACTAACCACGCTGAATCTGGGCAAACAAAGAGGTAGTATTTTGATATTACAAACGTTGTCGACCAGGGAAGTAAAACTAAGCAACTGTCAACAGAAAGACGGAACCTATGGCTGTCGAAGATCAACCGAGCAGGTTTTCTTCATGATCCAACAAAGTAACGCTACAAAGTTTACTCGGATAATTTTGTAACATGTAACGTTTTCAATTAAATACTTGAGGCAACAAGGAATGAATAAATTCTGTGTTCTACACAAAGGGAGAAGGGAGAATTCTGAAGCAAGTTCGCATCTATGTCAAAGCAAGCAAGCGCCTTTCGTCGATAATATGGGCCACACAGCGTACACGCGGAGTTCGGGGCTGTACTCACCGCGCTGAATCTGGGCAAACAAAGAGGTAGTATTTCGATATTCCAAAGGTTGTTGTCAACCAGGGAAGTAAAACTAAGCGACTGTCGACAGAAAGACGGAATCTATAGTTGTCGAGGATCAACCGAGCAGGATTCCTTCCGGATCCAACAAAGAGACACTATAAAGTTTGCTCGGATAATTTCGTAACACGTAACGCTTTCAATTAAATACTTGAGGCAACAAGGAAATAATAAATTATGTGTTCTACACAAAGGGAGAAGTGAGAATTCTTTAAGAAAAAAACAATAAACTTACATTTTTAACTGCAGAGGGCGGTAACTAGTAAGACCTCTCTTCTATAACTGTCTTGCTATCCCGTAATTTTACTGAAGCTGCGACTGCAAAAAGAAGGTGAACACATGTCCAAGACCGGCCATACAGGTACATTGGCCGGAGAGAACGCAGCCATCTTTTTGGGATATGATCCAGGGAGGTAGTAGTGGCTCGGTAGACCTCTGAGAATGTCTTACTCGAGCCGCCATTACACACTGATTACCGATCACCGTTGCCATACATCTTGAACCCACTCACTTACAAAGTAATTGTAGGCTTGTAGAGACTTGTAAGCCTTTAGTTCATCAAGGGTATATGCGCTCACAGAATTCACGAGATAATTAACGATATCGGATATCTAACGTCAGGGTAGCCTTCCACATTCCAGTTGCTTGCTTAAAATTCATGTGGATCTTTGCCGCCGGATGTTCTTCAATTTCTCTAAGTATCTTGTTCTGCTAAAAGCATCAAACATGTTTTTGTCCACTACGTTTACATTTGATTTGAACGACATCATGACTTTTACACCAAACAGAAAAAATAACGATAGAAAAAACTTTGCGCTTCAGGATTCACCTATGTTCTCTGAACTCTAAGACACACAGTATGGCATCTGTCGCAATGTATGATGGGTAATTGGAAACCTATCCATTGGTTTGATTAAAACTGTACAAGGGCTCAATTCCATAACTTTTTTCATGTACCGTGTGAGCAAAGCTGCAGGTCTCTGCCACAGCAGTGGAGTAAACCCAGAGGGTCCAAAATCAAATCAGTGCGGATGAGTGAAGTAGTTGCAGCCCAACCAACAGAAAGGAGGAAAAGAAAACCGATTCTTAATCAGACAGACATGAACTATATTGAATATACTGAATTGATTAATCATACTCAATTACTTGTGACTTGGGGTTTATCTTATCAATAACACTGAACATTTTTTATGAAATTAGTGTGTTACTTTGGTCTAGACCAAGTTATTTACATCACTCTTGGGAAAAATAGTGTCTGTATTGCTGTGGTGTATGTTTTCAGTTTGATGGCTGATTAGAACATTCTTGACCACCCTCTGAAAATTACTGGAAAAAAACTGGGATTAGTTCCTGATGCCTAGTTTTTTGGATTGTCACAAAGTGTCGAAATTTTTTTTACTTGAATGGTGTAACTGTTTCGGGCTCAGAGAACTTGGCAGCTTCACCTATGGTCAGATTGCAGTGACGAATTTACAAATAACGTGAATGACTACTTCACTCATCCTCGCCTGGACCAGTTGTGTGCTGACTCAGATATGGACAAAATCACATTATTACATAGTCTTTTGAATCAAGACTCTCTTGAAGTAATGGAGGGATCTTCATTCACTACTCCCGCTCTTGATGGTATGATGGAATCAGAGGCTCCTTGAGATCTGTGCCCGGCTGGAGCCATGGCTAGCCTCCCAACCTAGCGCTGCTATGACGCCGACGGCGGCCATTCTGGCTGCTGCCCCAGTTTAGCTCGCTCCGTCTGTTCCGCCCGCTGCGGAGATCCAGCGTACCGGTATAACATCTCTCTCCCGACCAGAACGTTTCTCAGGCGGCTCGGGGAACGTCAGGCGCTTTCTTGCCCAGTGTGACCTCCATTTCGAACTACAGTCGTCCGCCTTCCCTACGGACCGCTCCCGGATCATCTTCATCATATCTCACATGACGGGAAGGGCGGAAGTGTGGGCCACGGCGGAATGGAGCCGCAACTCGGAGACGTGTCGTTCCTGGATGGCCTTCATCTGTGCCTTGACACAGGTGTTCCAGTACGAGGCACCGGAACGCAAAGCAGCGGCTTCGCTTATAACGCTACACCAGGGTCGGCGTCGCGTTTCCGAATACGCCATCGAGTTTCAGATCCGGGCAGCCGAGACCCGATGGAACGAGGATGCCCTCCATGACGCCTTCTTCCAGGTGCTCTCCCCACAGATCCGCGGTCTCCTCATCGCCTTGGATCTCCCTTCCTCGTTGGACGCTTTCATCGTGTTGGCACTCAAGGTCGACCAAAGACATGTCGTCCAGGGACAAATGGACGCGCAGGCAGAAGGAGGGACGGGGGCATCCGTTCCGGCTGCTTCCCTGCCGCCTACTCTTCCTTCCGTGGTGGAGCCCATGCAGGTGGAGGGCCTCGACGGGCCGGCAGAGAAGCACCTGCGTCGTCGACGGGAGGGGCGCTGTTTTTACTGTGGACGCTTGGGACACTTAATCGCTCATTGCCCGTCAGACCGAAGCGTCCCGGCTTGAGGATCTCCACTCCGGTGAGTGTCTGGTATACGTGGCGGAGTCAAGTCGGTCGCTTCTCCAACTCACCCTGAGCACAGTTCGTGTACCGTGTCAGCGTTCATCGACTCAGGTTCTGACGCTAACTTGATCAATCCCCGTGTGGTCAAGGCGTTGGGCGCAGCGACCTTTCTGACGCAGCGGTTCCGCAACGCTTACGCTGCCAACGGCAAGTTCCTCTGTTGGGTCACGCTCCGCACGCAGACCTTAGGAATGGGTTTCTAACACATCCACACGGAACGTATTAGTTTCCACGTCTTCAATTTCCGAAGTAGTGATATCATCCTGGGGAGCCCGTGGCTCAAGGAACACAATCCGTATATTGATTGGACCACGGGCCAGATTAAGGCGTGGGGCAAAGATTGCCACAAGCGGTGCTTCGCTGCCCGAGAGGACGGGAGGATCCAAGTCGCGCCCATACAGTTGGAAGAGCTGGGTACCGCTCCAGAGTTAACCGCGGTGCCCTCCTGTTATCATGACCTGAAGGAGGTGTTTTCAGAAACGAAAGCGAGATCCCTGCCACCGCATTGTCCATATGATTGTGCCATCGAGCTCCTGCCCAGCACCTCACCCCCTTGAGGGAAGTTGTTTTCTCTAAAAGGACCAGAGCACCAGGCCGTGAGGAAATACGTTGAGGAGTTGCTGGCAGCCGGCCTCATAAGCCCGTCGTCCTCACCAGCCGGTGCAGGGTTCTTCTTTGTTAAGAAAAAGGACGCTTCGCTACAGCCCTGCATCGACTACCGAGGACTCAATGACATCACCGTGAAGAACAAGTATCCTCTTCCCCTGAATGAGACGGCATTCGAACAACTTCAGGGGAGCCAGATCTTCATCAAGTTGGACCTGCGGAGTGCATACCATCTGGTGCGGATCCGGGAGGGGGACGAATGGAAGACGGCATTCAACACCCCCACAGGACATTACGAATACTTGGTGATGCCGTTTGGATTGACGAACACACTGGTCGTTTTCCAAAGTTTCATCAACGACGTGCTTTGGGAGCAACTGAATAAAATGTGTTTGTGTACCTCGATGACATTTTAATTTTTTCTTCGGACCTGACCTCCCACATCAGACAAGTCAGAGAGGTGCTTCTGTTTGTGAATATGGAAAAGTGCGAATTCCACCGAGCCTCTGTGTCCTTCCTGGGGTTCATCCTGGTAGAAGGGGAGGTTCGAATGGATCCCGGGAAGGTCAACGCCGTCCTTCAGTGGCCCACTCCCACTTGCAGGAAGGACGTGCAGCGGTTCATTGGCTTCGTGAACTTCTACAGGAAATTCATACGGAACTTCAGTTCCGTTGCCGCCCCCCTGCATGCTCTCACATCCCCACATAACACATTCGAGTAGACCAGGACCTGTCAGGAGGCCTTCGACAAGCTCAAGGCAAGTTTTACCACCGTGCCGATTCTCATAGTGCCGGACCCGGATCGGCAGTTCGTGGTCGAGGTGGACACGTCGGACTCGGGAATTGGAGCTATCACAGAGGAGCACCAAGGACGGGAAGGTCCACCCGTGCACTTTCCTGTCGAAGAGACTGACCCTGGCGGAGTGGAACTACGACGTGGGAGACCGCGAGCTGGTGGCGGTCAAGACGGCGATGGAGGAGTGGCGGCATTGGCTGGAGACGTCGCAAGTTCCGTTTGTGGTCCTCACCGGTCATAACAACCTGGAATATCTGAGGACCGTGAAGCGGCTGAACGCTCGTTAGGCCAGGTGGGCTCTGTTCTTCATCTGTTTTCACTTCACCTTGTCTTTCCGTCCAGGCTCTAAGAATGGCAAACCGGACGCACTCTCGCGGATCCACGAGGGGGATCGCGCGGAGCCTGCAAGTGTTCCGATCCTGCCGCAGCCCTGCTTCGTGTCCGGTTTCACCTGGGCAGTCGAGACACGGGTGAAGGAGGCCCTGAGGGACACGCCGGGTCCCGTTGGTTCTCCTCCTGGTCACCTGTTTGTGGTACCATCGCTGCAGGGTGATGTCATTGACTGGGTCCACACCAATAAGACGGTCTGCCACCCGGGCATGGCGAAGACGTGCTTGGTCGTCGAACAACGGTTCTGGTGGCCCAACTTGGGTAGGGACGTGAGAGAGTACATCAAAGCCTGCCCGGTGTGTGTGGCCAACAAGACATCCCGCCTGCGTCCTTTGGGAGAGCTGCAGCCTCTGCCTATTCCCTCTCGCCCGTGGTCGTATATCCCGGTGGACTTCTTCACTGGATTACCTCCCTCCCAGGGGAACACGGTGGTACTTTCCATAGTCGACCGGTTCTTCAAGATGGTCCATTTGGTGCCGGCCCCGAAGATCCCATCTGTTTGGCGGTGCCGGTCATCTTCACCTGCGCCTCATTCTGACTGATTAACCTCGGTATTTATAGGACCCTGGGGACGACTGGTCTTCGCCAGATCATTGCCTCACATGCCTCGTTCCCACACTTCCGTACTCCTGACGCCAACCTCCCGTGTACCGAACAACGCCTGTCTCCCGACCAACCACGTACGCCTGCCGTTACTGATCCTGCTGCTTGTTTGGACTGACTCCCTGGTAATTGACGCTGTAACGAATAAAGGGTTATTACTCACTGCTTACCTGTCACCTGAGTCGTGCATTTGGGTCCACCTTCGAGTCTCGTTCTTGACAACCTCGACTTACCTTAGTGTCTGAGGAGGCTGAGACTGCAATAAATACCCCTGATTGTCACGAACCAACGGTGCGGGGGCGGACCCAAATGCAAGACTCCAAGACAAAGACATGATGTTCAATGGGTTTTATTATAAACTAAGTTGTGCCCGACAACACAGTCCAAGAAGGCGGGATCCACAAAACAAGAACCCGGGATGCAGTAAAGCATACTCAACAAATTGGCAAATGGCAGTGACAAAACTCCAACTTAAATACATGGTCTAATCACAATGCCTCATGTGAAACAGCTGTGACCGAAGACAAGTGTCATAGATGAAACCGCTCAGAGCGGTGGCCAGGCCACGCCCCTCTTGGCTGTGGTCCAGCTTTGCACATGACAGAACCCTGCCAATAAGGTACGGATCCCAGATGCGAAAATACCAAAAAAACAGAACAAAAAACATGACCAGGGCAGGGTGGAAGGGAGACTGGGGGAGGGCACAACCCCCCCAAACCCAATCAGTCTGGTGGCCGTCCAGGCGAGCAGGTCAGGAGGTCAGCCAGGACACCAAGCACCAGGGTCCCTACAGGATGATTTGGGTGGACGTCCTCGAAGAGGAACCCAAAGGCGAAGCAGGAACCAGACGGGAGCAGGCAACGGCTCCGGACAAAGACCTCCCAGGATGGGGTCCTGAGGTGGCCAGGGATCAGTCGCCACCGAGGGTTGGTCGTGAGGCAGCCGTGGATCGGTCGCCGCCAAGGTCAGCTCACAAGGCGGCCGGGGATCATTCGCCACTGAGTTTCAGTCATGAGACGGTCGGGGATCAGTCGCTGCCCAGACTTGGTCGGGGTGCGGTCGAGGATCGTTCGCCGCCGTGGCATGGTCATCAGACAGCCGGGAATCAGTTGTCACTGAGGCTTGGTCGTGAAGCAGCCGTGGATCAGTACCCCTTGAGGCATGATCATCAGGCGGCTGATGATCGATCGCCATCGAAGCAGGAGAGGGAGGTGGCCGCCATCGACACAGGGGCGTGAGGAGGAATGCGTGCCGGTCGTCTTCAAGACATGGGCTGTCGAAGATCGGTCAAGGCGTGGACATGGATCGGCAGCAGCTCAGTCTCCATCGAGACACGAGTGGAAGAGAGCCGCGGGCCGGTCGAGACAAGAGAGTGAGGCAGCCGCGGACATAACGCCATTGAGACAGGAGCGGGAGGCAGTTGTATACCTGCCACCATCAAGACAGGAACATGAGACGGTATACGACAGGAACGAAGGTGGTCGTGGATGGGTCGCCGCCGAGACAGGAACATGAGATGACCGTGGACCAGTCGCCGTCAAGACAAAAACGTGGGATGGCTAAGGAGTCGCCACTGCCGGGACAGTTACGTGACGCAGCGAAGGATGGATCGTCGTTGCTGCCGGGACAGGGACATTAAGCGGCCGTGGACCGGTTGCCATCAATACAGGAACGTGGGGTGGCTGTGATCCGTTCGCCGTCGAGACAGTAACGTGCGGCGGTTGCATACTTGTCACCGCCGCCTGGACAGCAACGTGCGGCAGCCGACAAGCCTTCGCTGCCACCTGGACAGGAAAATTTCTGGTGTTCCTTCAAGTTTTGCCCATCACATCCTGTGAAATAATTGATTACTATTTTAGTTATTGTTTGAATTGTTTTATCATGCAATTGTTTGTTAGTCTTGCACTGAATTGCTCTCCCTGTGAGATGCGTGTGACCCAGCGACACCTGGGAGGTGATGCCCCCCTGCCGACCTCAAGCAGATACTCCCGTACACTGGGAAGCGATGTCTCCTTTGTGACCTCAGCGTGTTTCCCTGGTGACTCCATTCCCCTCCCCTGCTGGGGAGGCAATGTTCCGCTTCCACCACATGCGGATACTCGCAAACGCCATAAACATGTCTTTAAACAATGCCCTGTTTTTTCTCGTGGGTTTATCAGGACACTGTCTAACTTTGAAGAAACATGTACCTTAGTGTTTATGTTGGGGTGGGTGTAGCCATCCGTACTGTGTAACCATGTAACCTGAGAAAGCAATAAAAAGAGGAACAACAGTTTGGCTGACTCAGAACGTGGTTTGGTGGTGCAGCTGGTCAGCCAAACCCGTTTTCCTCATGAGCCGATTAAAGACCTCTTCATTGTCATTTCTATTGTGCTATAATTTTCAAGAAATCAGCTACGATAGCTAATTATACCAATATCAAGGCTAAAATCCTCTCGTATAAAGCAAATATTAATAATCTGACATGGATTAAGTCCTTCACATCACTACATGATAATACACTATGGTGGTTTCACACTTTTGGTAAATCCTCACGTGCATCAGAAAGAAAAAAAATAACTTATTCACCATTAGTTACCATTGTTGTTACATTCTATTTTATCAAAATTAACTTTGGTATTGCCACTTTGTATCAGGGAGCACTCAAGACTGAACACTTGTTCTGGTATGGGACTAAAAAGTGGTATCAAATAAATGGCCCTTAATAATAGTTGAGTGTGAATGTCATTCTAACCATTCAGAATGTTTGTCCTCATCTCCCCTCAATTGGTCGGTGACCAGTCCGGGTGTGAGGTGGTGCCCTAACGCCACAAATCAGCTGGAACAACCTCCATAACACCCCCAACCATGGTGAGGACATAGAATATGGATGGATGGATGTTCAACGGTATAGTGAAACCCCTTGACTCCGTGTGGATTACTACATTTTATCAATCGCAAATTGTTAAAGGGTCACTGTCATGAAATGCATGATTTTTAGTATGTTATTAATGAAAAAATAGCAGCTGAAATGGATCCATGCATTTTTTTTCACCACAAACCATGATTTTGACATATACACCGTTTTGTAACTCCCGCTTGTTTTCGAGAAGAAGCAGGAAGTGACGTACATGGCAGGACTGCCCTCAAGTGGACTTCTTTGTTTCTATTAGTTTTATCTCCGGGAAGGTCGCTCGTTGTTCCTTCGTGTTAGCCAAAATGCCGGGTCGTTGCATTGCTGGACATTGGTTGAACACCCAGGAGCATGGATTTAGCTTTCATAAGTTTGCAACAGACCCGGTTCGTCATGAAAAATGGATTGCATGGGCGCAAAGGGCGAGAGCTTCGTGGGTTCCAAATGACAGCTAGGTGTGTATACAGCTACTAAGAAAAATAATAGTTTGGGGCAGAACATGTAATCGGTCTCTCATAACGTAACAAAAGATCCGCGTACATATGACAGGCGTGCTAAATGTGTCGATGTGCGCTTCGGACGGCGTCAGGGTCACCAGCAAAGGCTGCTGCGTCGCCTCGCCAGCGAAGGCTGCTGCGTCGGCTCGTGGACGGCAGCAGCTATGAACGACACTCCCAACAATGGCGGAATCAGCCGTGTGCGATGACAACGTCGTAAAGCAGCCCGGCTCAGCTCTGTGATAAGCCACCTCGGCGCCGAAAATGAGCCACCCAGGCCGAGGCGCCACGTCCGCCAGACACAGCTTCGCGAAGGCTGCACGTTCAGCTCGCGGACGGCGACGGCTCTGAACAACGCTGCCGACAATGGCGCACTCAGACACGTGCGACGACAATGCCATAAAGCGCCCCGGGTCAGCGGTGTTGTTCATTGCGGACAGCGGTGGCTATGAACAACACCATAAAGCTCCGCACCGAAAATGAGCCACCTTGGCTGACAAGGCCGGGAAGGCCGAGCCAGCACTGTCGGCCGGGGTGGCTCGTCGCGGCACCGGGCCGCGATGGCTCATCTCCTCCGCGGAAGTGGATCGGACGGGGAGGCGGTTTGGACGTGATCGCATATCATCTGAATATGGCACAAAACAATAGAGTAATAAGTGTGTGATATTCTCTTCTTCGAAAAGAGTTTCTGTGTCAGAAGGGGCGTGTTCGTCTCCCATAGTAGGGTCCACCACGTCTTTTCAATGGTGAATATTTGGGGTGACATCACGGACAGGAGATGCAGCAAATATGGCGACCACTTGGATGTCGTCAAATGACACTTCCGCAACTTTGCGCATGGATGACGTGCTCTCCACTCATATCTATTTTTTCGTATAAATATTGAAGTGAATAATGTTGTATGTATTTTTCATTACAATATCTGTTTTAGAATGTTTATTGTGATGACACTTGACCTTTAAGTATTTAGTATCCCAAGTTGACTCATTATCGAACAATTCGTATTTAAAAAAATAATAATAAACTGTCTGTCACAGAGAGGTTTATGCAGGAGACGACTCCCTGTCCTATTTTTTTTCCCAAAAAGGGGATATGGATGATTATGTTTAAAAAAACAACAACATCAATCTATGAATACTTTTTGGTTTGTGACAAACATCATAAAGTGTGAGCTTCATACACTCCAGTTAGATTTGTTGCTGTCAGTTTTAAAAAATCGTGAGTCCTTCTTTATCGGCCATAACTTAGTCCAAAATCATATCTTGATGTAATTCCCTGGTTTATGCAAGTTATGAATTCCAAGATTTAGTATTACAAGTTGCAACTTACCTTTACCATCACAAAGTGAGACTTATTTCGTTCAAGTCTACAGGATATGCCATCTCTGACCCATCCAGCAACAAAGTATTTGGATGTGTCCAGAAATTGATACGCTTTCAAAATCTTCTGTGTATGTAAATCTCGGAATCTCCTAGATACACGTGTATATCCATATATCCAAGACAGAGAAGCGAATTAACAAGTTTGTTATCGGCGAAAACATCGACTTCCATTAAAAATAGAATAGAGGATAGAAAAATCCTCTATGCCAAGTGTCTCTAATTTTTCTATGTACCTTCGTTTATTATCACCTTCTAAATGTTTAACAGTATCGGACAAAACTATAAGACATATTTTCGTTTTCGTCTCAACGGAATTAACTTTCAATAATGCTGTTTGACTGTCAGTATGGCGGCATAAATGCCAAACATGCGATTTTATGTAGGCGCACGTTACCAGACCTCTATTTTTCAGAAATTTGTCAGCACAATCTCTCAAAAAATTTTGAGGTATAGTTTGCTGTAGAATTTGAAAAATTCAGATTTTGTTTTTCACATCAGTGACTTGAATATTATCAATACCTAGCACACAGTTTCTTCCCTGTCTTCTTTTTTCAAGGCCACAAAAATCGGCAGAGCATCCATCAGTCTCTGTAGGCTCCAATTCATTACAAAATACCGTTTGACAAGAATAAACAAATAATATTACTAATCTTGACAAGAGGGCTTTTAATTTGTTTGAGAAATTGAATTGACGGTTAATATTTAAGGAAATCTTTTTTTTATTTAAAACAATGTTGATTAATAATCTCTTTATGTTCACAATTTTATTTACCTGCATTTTATTCCAACAGACTGGAGTTAAACTGCCAGGATGTATTTAGTAACATGGACCACAACAAAAATTAGTTAGACCCAACCACCTGGGTGAGACCCAAAAAATTATTTTCTGTTTCATGGAAAAAATTCTTACTTTGGACTGCAAGTGGCAGCACCGTGACGAAGCTTGTAAAGTGTTTCCCTCACAGTTGAGGTCCCGGGTTCAATCCCGGACCCGCCTGTGTGAAGTTTGCATGTTCTCCCCGTACCTGCGTTGGTTTCCTCTGGGCACTCTCGTTAACTCCCACATTCCAAAAACATGCAACATTAATTGGACACTAATTTGCCCCAAGGTGTGATTGTGAGTGCGACTGTTTGGCTGACAACCAGTTCAGGGTGTACCCTCCTCCTGCCCGTTGACAGCTGGGATAGAATCCAGCACTCCCCGTGACCCTCGTGAGGATAAGCGGCAAAGAAAATGGATGGACTGCAAGTGCAATAAATCAAGCAAAACAGGTTGTCAGCTTCATCATGGTGACATTTAGTTAAAACGGTTTAAAAATTAGGAGGAGGCATTCATCGGCAGTTTGCTTTCCTGCAAGAAGAACGGAAAATAACTGCACTGGAAGTGAGTAGTGGGGCAATAGTCATTTCAGAATTATCTTCAGGTGCCTTCCATCAGACTGGCTCTGTCTGGTCTTCTACAGCCGGCTATTTCCTCTTTTGAGCGCAGATCTGTTTCCTGTACAATTGCTGAATAAAGCTCTGTAGCAAAGCATTTCTTCATTGCAGCAAATGTATGATAACTTTATTTACAATGATTCCAATACAGGTCTTTGGATAACACGTAACTTCACATAACCTTTTTGCTAATAAGACATAGGGGCCACCTTTCAATAAAAACTACATATTGCATTTTACAGGAAAAAAAAAAATCTACCAGGATATGCAATAGTTTGCGATACAATAATAAATCTCTTTGCTCAAATACAGTAACACACCAATTGGCAGGTAATAGCTTGAGTCAATGGGAGAAAAAAATATCAATGTAAGCATATTGACTGTCTTATGACAGTAAATGGCGAAAGTTAGGCAAACATTGACGAAAATGTACTTTAAACATGAAGCAGGTCAAGATCTTGAGAGGTCCTGGGTGTCCTTGCTTTTTTTCTGTTATGTTCTTCTTGTCATTGACTTATTTTTCTTGTTTGTTTCAAAAAAAATTGACAGTGTAATGAAGGGATGCTACACAACTGCAGCAAGTGATTTTGTTTCAGGTCATTAAACAAGCACAGCTTTTTCTCCATCTTCAAATTTATTTCATTTTATTTACATCTTTGAGATAAACACCAACAAGGACAGTACTTGACAAAGCAGTAGTTACAGAAGCAATTACTGACTTCACGGTTTTCAATCACTGTTGGAAAATTCACTTGCATATTTTATTCCAAATCATTCATTTTTACATAACTCATTTTCTTTAACATTGAAAAAAAAAACAATTACTATCCTACCCATCTCTTCTTCTATCTCTTAAAACCATTCCGTCAGCACGGACACGACAGCTTTTTACTTAATGTGTCTTTTCATGTTTTCCTAACTGACCCTTTTGAGAGAATCTTAGACCACAAACTGAGCAGACAAAAGGTTTCTCTTTAGTGTGTGTTCTTGTGTGAGATATTAAACTTGACTTTACAGTGAAACTTTCGCCACAAATTAAGCATTTAAAAGGTTTTTCACCAGTGTGTATTCTTGTGTGAATTTTTAAGTTTCCATTCTGAGTGAATCTTTTGCCACAAACTGAACAAGGATAAGGTTTTTCTCCAGTGTGTGTTTTTTTGTGTCTTGCCAAAGCGTTCTTTTGAGAGAATCTTATACCACAAAGAGAGCAAGCAAAAGGTTTCTGTCCAGTGTGTGTTTTTGTGTGTGATGTTAAAGTTGACCTATCAAAGAAACTTTTGCCACAAATTGAGCACATGTAAGGTTTCTCTCCAGTATGCTTTCTTGTGTGTGTTGTTAAACCTGACATGAGATAGAAGCTTTCGCCACAAATTGAACAGACAAAAGGTTTCTCTCCAGTATGGTGTCTTGTATGTCTTATTAAACCTTCCTTGAAATTAAAGCCTTTGCCACAAACTGAGCAGACGTAAGCTTTCTCTCCAGTATGTTGTCTTGTATGTGATGTTAAAGTTGACTTGCGATTGAAGCTTTTGCCACAAACTGAGCACATGTAAGGTTTCTCTCCAGTATGTAGCTTCATATGAACTTTCAAACCCCCCTTTAATCTACCTGTTTTCCCACAATGAATACATTTCCAGGCTTTGTACTCACGTGCCATATCATCTTCAGACGGTTCATCACGATCATCTTCAGAGTTATAGTCCTCATCACCATCTTCTTCATAGTTATAGTCCTCATCACCATCATCTTCATAGTTATAGTCCTCCTCCTCCTCATCATCATCATCATCATAATCATCCTCACCATGGCCATCATCTACGTCAGGAGATTGTGAGGTTCTATTGTCACCATCTGCCTGGGATCTTCCATCTTGCTCTCCATCACCTTCTGTTGCTGTGGGTTGACTTGAGCTGCTGCTTGGAGGCGCCACCCCTCCCTTCTCCTCACACTGACTCTTGGCTTCATCTTCACTCTTCAGAGGGACAAAGTATGACGCTGAGTTGGTGAGATCATCCTCTACTTCCTGTTTCAGAAGATGGGTTTCTGGCTCCTTTTTAATCTGATGGGGCTCCTTTGCTTCCTCTTTAACAATCGAGTGCTCTTCCTTCTCTGTTTTTATGTGGAGGGAATCTGCCTCCTTTTGCCAAGGATGAAGGTATTTTTCACTGACGTCTGCAGGAGAGAAGAAAACAAACACACTTGTTTGGTAGTCAAATCTCAAGCTATGATTGATTTTGTTTCAATTCCGGACCCACCTGTGCGGAGTTTGCATGTTCTCCCCTGTGCCTCTGTAGGTTTTCTCCCACACCACAAAAACAGGCAACATTAATTGGACACTCTGAATTGCCCCTAGGTGTGATTGTGAGTGCGGCTGTTTGTCCCGATGCTCCCTGCGATTGGCTGGCAACCAGTTCTGGGTGTATCCTGCTTCCTGCCCGTAGACAGCTGGGATAGGCTACAGCACTCTCCACGACCCTTGAGGATAAGCGGCTTTGAAAATGGATGGATGGATGTACCTTTGTACATCCATTTTTCAAGCCTCTGTTCCTTACCAGAGTTGCGGGTGTGCTTGCACCTCTCCCAGCTGACTGTGATAGCAAATGTGCTAACCAGTCATAGACTGTGCCACCTATCTTTGTTATATTTTTCCAAAAACATGCCCATGTACATTTTACATGCTTATCCTCACACGGATCACGGGAGTGCTGGAGCTTAACCCAAGTAACCGAGGGAAAACGGCGAACTACAACCCTGAACTGGTCACAAGTCACATTGACCAACATTTCCCAAGTTTTTTTTGCCATTTTTGAAATGGGCTTGTGCTCTCCAGTCGCTTACATCATGTGGATCTTCTGGGGGCTAAGCCCCCCTGTAGTGTTACATCAAGTACCGATACCAGAGTATTTGGACGCTAAACGTAGCACGATACCACTGTACTTTATTTTTTTTGAATAACAGAGACATCCACGACAGCAGCACTCTTGTCTCAAAAGCCAGTTTGTTGATGACCGCCTGTCTGGCTACAAGTCAGAGATGCCAATAAGTGTGAAGGCTCCGGTGTGTGCGACTGTCCATGGGCCAGGAAGATAAAATGGCTACAAACTGATGAGCTGACGCTCCACTTCTTACATGGAAAGATGCACAAAGCATTATTTGGAACTTTTCTGATACAAGAAAAAAAAACACATTCAACCTTTTATCACTTTTGTCAGAATTGCACGTTCCCCAAGCGCATCTGAGGACCATTTTCTTCGTAAAACTAACTTTTCCGACCGATAACCAGCATTGCTTGTGGGACATGACGACAAGCGGGGTGGGTCAACCCAGGGGTTTAGACAATGCGGCTATCTTGATTGGCTATTATTGTATGAGTGAGTGACAGATCGGAAAGGTCCATTAGTATTCCCACATATAGTGAAGAAAATAAGTATTTAAACACCCTGCTATGTTGCAAGTTCTCCCACTTAGGAAATCATGGAAGGGTTGAGACCTGGCAGCATGACAGCAACGTCAGACAATCGTCCACAAAGACAAGTCTCCGTGAAGCACAGAGCCGCAGAACGTCCAAAGTCTTTTGTTGGAAGTGTTAGACGATGTCCCTGCTAACGCAGACAGACTTGTGTACCGGATCACGAGGCTTTGAAGAGCGCGCCGACTCGTAACTCTGGAAAAAGCTTCAGCAAATTGGAGAGAGTTGTCGAAAAAAAAAAGTCAAAAGAAAACTAAGAAGAAAGCTCTCTGATGGTTAGCAAGTCTTCTCTTGTGTACTTGAGTCCCAAAACGCCCATGAAACCGAAACACAAACAGTAACGGAGAGCATTCCGGAAACTTCCACACTGGTAGGCGTTAGGTAGAGAGGTTAAATGGTGGCAGCAGTGGTGCGTGGGTAGTTAAGCAACAACAAAAAAGTGACGTCAGTGAAAACAACCCCTTCTGATCGTTTGGTGGATAACAACGCTAACAATCTATATCCTCGGATTTAAATTGACTATTTCATTTGGCATGACCAAATGTGCTGAAGAGTAGCCACCAAAAAAAAAAGAGGGGGGAGGGGGTAAGGAGGAACCTAAGGGTAAAAATCTTGAACGTTCTTTTCCCCAAACCTCTGGACCTTCACCACCATACATTCATTGAAATATGAACATGGGAACATTGTTGGGAATTTTATTAAACGCGAGTAAAAATAGTACAAACCTGTTACGTGAAACACACCACGTGGTTGTTTACAAACAGCGTCCAGCGGTTGAGGTTCCTTCTCCTCTTTGATTCCACTAAACTCCTTTGCGTACCTCGCTGTTGGTCTTGCACACATTTTCGCACGAGAATCCCGACGCGTTCACACTTGATCTGTGTTGACCGATACTTTGCGAGGACCTGACTGCACGAACGTGTCTCTTTGTTGGCGGCTAGCAAGCTAAGCTAAACCGGACTAGCGAGTCCTAAAAGCCTTCGACGTGAACCAAAACTGAAGGTATGATGTTTGAGGACACTAAAGCACTAACTGACGTACTCGGTCGAGACTTACGTAGGTTCGGTACTAATTCAAGAAGGGGAACGTGTGATGTTACATAAAGAAAGCGAGAGAAACAGGTCGTACATCAAGGTTCGTCTCCTTCTTCTTTTCGTTTTTACGGCGGCTCACAGACGGCTTACTGGTACACTACTGCCCCCTGCTGTTTTAATTTTATTATTGGGGTGGCACGGTGGCGCAGGTGTGTGCGTGTTTCCTCCATTGAAGACTAAATTGTTCATCGATGTGAGTGGGAACGCTTGATTGTGAATATATGCCCAGATATCAACTGGCGAACAGTCCAAGCATTGGCCTCACAGGTCTGAGGACGAGGGTTAAAATCTCAGAATTTTCATGCGTGCCTGTGTGGGGTTTCTCCGGGAACTCTGGTTTCCTCCTACATCCACAAAAATATTAATTTATTGGAGAGTCTAAATTGCCCTTAAGTGTGATTGTGACTGTTGTCTTTTTCTATGTTCTCTGCAATTGACTGGTAACCAGCTCATGGCTTACCTCTTTACCTCTCTTACCTCTTAACCTTAATTCTAACCTTCAAACACAGAAATTGAAAGATAAGAGCATAACTTTTGATCGTGGATATGAGTGCACCACTAATCCTGGGTCTCAGTGCTTGCATAAAGGTCAATCTTGTCAAAAGAGTGTTTGTAGTGACATCATCAAACAATGCAACTGTTCAGGATTTGCTCATGGAGGAATATAAAGACTGTTTCGAAGGACTTGGATGTCTACCTGGTCTACATAAAATACACGTTGATAAAAGTGGGCCTCCTGTTGTGAATCCTTGCGGAAAAATTCCATTTGCACTGCGAGAAAAACTGAAATACGAACCGGGGCGCATGGAAAAATTAAAAGTCGTCAAGAAAGTCGATGAGCCAATGGAATGGGTCAGCTCACTCGTTGTTCTGCAGGAGAGAACAGGTGGCCTGAGAACATGCCTAGATCCAGGGGATCTAAATAAAGCAATTAAAGGAGAACATTTTAAGTTGCCAACCAAAGAAGAAGTCGTGGCACAATTTCCTTGAGCTAAAAGGTTCAGTCAATTCGATGCTTCGTCAGGCTTCTGGCAAATGGTGCTTGATGAAGAGAGTTCCCGACTGTGCACATTCAACACTCCAGAGGGAAGGTATAGATTTCTTCATCTGCCGTACGGGATTGTGTCAGCACCTGAGGTTTACCACAAAACCATACACATGATTTTTGAACAGATTCCTGGAGTAGAGACGATGATATACGACATCATTGTTTGGGGCTCCACTCGAGAAGAGCACGACGCCAGATTGAGACAAGTGTTGGACAAGACAAGGGAGGTCAATCTGTAGCTCAACAAACACAAATGTGAGTTTGCAGTGAAATCTTTGTGGGAGATGTTGTGAGTGAAGAGGGGGTGAAACCCAACCCTAGAAAAACCTCAGCTATCAACAACATGGAGAGACCAAATAGCAAAGACGAGGTCAGACCATTTCTGGGGATGGTCACCTCCCTGGCAAAGTTAGTCCTATAACTCTCAACACAGTCAGCAACTCTCAGGAGTCTTTCTTGAGCAAAAGAACAAGTGGATCTGGTCTCATCAGCAACAAAAGTCCTTCCTAAAACTGAAAGAGACACTGACAGGTAGAAGAGATAGCGAGGGTGGAGGACTTCAAATATTTAGGGTCAACAATCCAGAGCAATGGTGAGTGTGGTAAACAAGTGAAGAAACAGGTCCAAGCAGGTTGGAACAGCTAATATTATTATTATTATTATTATTATAGGGTGACACGCTTCATTCCCGGCCCCGCCTGCATGGGCTTTCTCCGGGCACTCAACTTTCCTCCCACATCCCAAACATGCACTATGGGACACTCTAAATTGCCCCAAGGTGTGATTGTGATTGCGATTGTTTGTCTTGATGTGCCCTGTGATTGGCTGGCAAACAGTTCAGGGTGTAGCCAGCTCCAGCACTCCCTGTGACCCTTGTGAAGATAAGCGGGTAAGAAAATGGATGGATAATATTATTCTTATTTTAACAGTGTACTGGAAGCATTTATGGACAGAAAGACGTTCACATTTTAAAATAAATATATATTATCGTGCGCTTTTTTGATCAATTATTTTGTATTACATTTTTTGGTCGTACATAGGCCTCATTCCCTCCGAGGGCCTTTACGAGTCAGAATTTAATGCGTCACACATGAAGGTCCAGCTGCCTGTCATTACACACACGGCCAGCAGGTGGTATTGTGTGCACATGAAGCACCAAAAAATGAACCCTTTCTCAAACAATCCATGATTCAAGCAGCTTATCCTCACAAGGTCACGGGAGAGCTGGAGAATATCAGAGCTGCCTTTCTCGAAGCAATTGCTGAAATGAAATGTTCCATGAGGCTTCATTTTGCCATCACTCCTAAAAACAATAAAGTTTATCACTTTGAACATTACATTTCTTGCCTTTGTAGCGTATTCAATTAACCCATTCGTGGGTAGCGTCCCACTTTTGGGACATCATGATTTCGACGCATTATATCCTTCAGTATATCAAAATATCTAAGTTTTTTAATCTGATTCTGATTCTGGTTTTTGGGACGATCTACTAAGAAAACCCAAGTACCCTCTCGTGGGCAGCGTCCCATTTTTGGGATGAGATTAGAAATTAGTAAAGTTATCATCTAACTTAAACATAACCAAAAAAGAAGTGTCATTTCCTTGATTGTGGCCTGTTAGGAGACTTTTATCTCAATAAGGCAAAAAATTGCCACCCTGCCCATGAATGGGTGAAATATATTTTGAGGACAATTTCCAAATCACTGTGTTCTGTTTTTATGTGGTGAACACATAATGTTGAAACTTCATTGGAATTGGGTTTGTATAATAATTTTGAAAATACAATAATAAAATGTATTTATAACATACTTTATTTTACTAATTTTTATTTTGCTATTTCCACTAAATTCTGTAACATTTTTTTATTTATACAAATGAGTGACAACTCAATATAATGAATAAATACCTTTTTAATCAATGCATTTGAAGAATAAAAAAAAAATACTGCAACAAATATTTCAAGACTCTTGACATAATAAATTACCACTGGGCTGGATCAAAGCATCATGGCTGGAGGGCCCAAGATTTTTGCCTCCTTGCCTTGACAGAAGTGCTACACTTGGATTTCGGGCTCCTCCGGTAAGTTTTAAAGGTGGTGGGTGCTGAAAGGAGGAGACGTTGGTAAATATTGAATAACACAACACGCTGCCTGCTAGGTAATATGTCAACAATTGTGTTACTACCCGGGCGTTCAGCATATTCACCACTGCTTGTTTTTTTCTACTCACTGATCAAAAATTTTCATGAGAAGCGGCTGATGCTTACATTCACACAGAAGCTCCTGCAAAATAAGACACATATGACCCAAACACAAATGCCTCAAATGTCACAGAGCTGCAAAAAAAGTGTCACTTGACAATGCAACCTAAAGCTTACATAATACACAGATAATACAAATAATTGTTGTTTGACATTTTCCAGCTTTCAGTGTGTGTGTGTGTGTGCATTTGTGTGCTTCTGTTTGACCCTGTGCGGAATATTCCACTCCATTCAGGCTGCCAGCGAATGGTTGAATTGGTTGCGGAAACAACATAACAAATATGTCCTTTTACATGCAAAACGGCAAAGACAAATCAAATAAAAAGTGGCCACAAATGACATTTTGATGTAATGGTGACCTTGAAGAATGTTTTGAATACCCATTAAATTGAGTGTGTGTGTTAGCCGGCGTTTAATATTTGCAGTGATTTAAACTTGAAAAAAGAAACTGCAGGCTTCATTAAAAAGATTTCCTGCGTCATCTGTTCTGACCCTGGTTGCCGTGGAAACTAGTAAAGAACATCTTTTGTGGGTCACCAACACATTTACACAGGTGGATACACGTTTAATGACATTGAGCAGCTGTGAAATGATGCTTTAAACACAAATATTTTAAGGACAGAACATTAGGAAGCAGGAGAGACCTACTGGAGTTAGTGCTGAAGTTCCTGCTTTGACGATTGGCTTCCTGTGGGCACTTTGCATGGCCCCCCTGCTTGTTTTTTTTTCCCCTCCCACACTCTCAATACATGCATGTTTCTTTCGTTGAAGACTAAATTGTTAATCGGTGTGAACGTGAGTGGGAGTGCTTGATTGTGAATATGTGCCCAGATATCAACTGGCGACCAGTCTAAACTGTAGAAAACGGATGGAGGCACATTGGGAACAGCTCTCAACGACTTTATTTACACAACAAAGAAAAAAATGTACAAAAAGGGCAGTTGGGGCTGTTGTGTTGGTTAAAAAGTGTCAAATTTTTGTAAAAACAAAACAATGACTGGTAATCAACTGACTGGTTTTAATTGATTGTGCTTTAATAGACAATAACCTTTGATATCAATTAAAGCAACAATATGAAACAATTTAACTTTTAACAACAATCAGTTACCTTTATTTATGTTGGTGGACCAGCCAGGACACTGTGGTTTTATTAGTTATATAATCACTGGGAACAACACTATTGTAGATTTGTGTCTATAGTGCCTGAACACAAACACCACAATAATCAAACACTGATGGTACAAAACATATAAGCTTTGTTAGCATTTAGCATTATTAGTTGAGCTTAGCATCCGATCATGTCGGTCAATGACTGACTGGTGAGTGATTGTGCTTTGATTGACGAGCAGCTGCAGCCCTCTGACCTCAATTTGGAAAAAAAAAAAAAAAAAAAAAAAAAAAAAACACCTCAGTATTTGTCATTAATGTTAACAATTGAACCAAAAAGAAAGTGTGGAAATTTTTAGTTTGCAATTCCAGCCTTTAGAATACTTTTGGATCTATGTTGTTGGTGGACCAGCCAGGACACACGTGGTTTTATTAATACTCGCAACAATGCTTGTGTTATTGTAGGAAGTTGTGTTGTTGTAGGCTCTTGTACACGCAAACTACAGTAATGTTACAAAACAAACAAAACTTTGTTAGCATTTAGCAAAACTAGCTTTGCAGCTTTAGCTTCTGATAACTTTCTGGTCATCATGTCATCTTCCTTCATGGCTCTTGAATTACAATCACTTTTGTTTCAGATTTTTTGTCGACTTGTGTAAGAATTTAGCTCTCTATCGTAACATTTGTAGCATCCGATCATTTCTGTCAGTCATTGGAGAGTGTGCTTTATTTGAACGCGCAACTGATATTTAAAAACAGATGAGTTTGTTCAACTTTAGGACTTTTAGGTCAGCATCTGTCACTTGCAAATTATTATTTCAATGACAAACCCTTCATCTTTAATCTTTGTTAGGACTAGCATCAGTGCCAAAATTACAAATTTGTGTATGGTGGATCTCCATGAGCATGACCAGTTATAATTTAATGTGTATCTTAGCTTCTAATGTCTTCGTTATACAACATTTTATTTACACCTGCGGGGAACTTGGCCACAAAAATAAAAGCCATGTTTTTCCTAACCGCTAAGTAAAATGGCTGGAAATGAATTGATGCAAGTTAGCGCTCGCTACTTTGACTCACAAAAACTGTCAGAAATGAAAGCAAAAAAGACAAAAACGGTGCATTCAGGTGACATTCCCAGGAGGTGTGTTATATACTAATCCTTCAAGTAGAGTGCTTCCCAGAGTTCAGAACAGAACGGTGTTCCCGGAACTCGAGGAGGGAGGTTGCGGCATGGTAGAGGCCTGAGCTAGCGGGCGTGGTCACAGCAGTTTGGCGGGTTGCAGGATACGACAGGTAGCAGTTAGCGAGCTCTCTTACTCCCCCTTGTGGCAGTAAATGTCCTTGAGCGCCTTCAGTTCCTCAATCAGCGTCTTGTTTTGGTTCTCCAACACAGCAACACGATTCTCCAGACACTTGACGTACTCCTTCTTTTTCCGCCGGCATTCTCGTGCAGCCTCCCTACCACAACACAACAAAGGGGATCATTTAAACAAAGAAAATCCTGGACATCCCGGACTGGTCGCCAGTCTACATGCCTACCTGTTCTTCATAAGCCGGACCTCTCGCTTGCGTGTGACTTCCTCGGCGTGGTGCGACACCGGACTGTGCGTAGCGCCCGGTGACGCCGCGGCCATCACGATGCTGTGGGCCAGGCCGGAGGTGGGTGAGCGCAATTGACAGGCGGGGATGTCTCCGGTGGCCGCTGCGCAGGGGAGGCATGAACCGTTGTTACCTCCACTTAGTATCAGTCACATGACACGTGAGATGCTGTTTTCAAACATCTCATCTCGTCACTGTTTATGTGCTCACGTTAAAGCAATAATAGTATTACTCTGGCACCATCTTGTAGAATCTTGGTGCTGTTGTTGGGTTTAATTCAAAGTGTAAAGTAGGAGCTAGTACGGATATTTGCTTTTCCGTGTGTGATTTCATCAGTTTGTGCCTGAGGCTGACACAGGAGTGGATTTTGACTCCTGGTCCCCCTCCCTCCTAATCCCAAGTGAGCATTTTTTCTTTACTTTGCTTAAACAAAAATATCCCACTGAGATTAATAAGAACCACTTTTTCGAACACAAATAACGGCTACACAGTTAAATTGCACTCCCTCCTGTTACCACAGAGATTGATCCCATTCCTGAGCCAACATTTTTTCTGAACGGCACAAAGTCCTCAGAACTGTAAGGCACATGTGCTCACCCGGTACACGTCAATAGTTTTGTTTCCAAAGTCAAAGCAAATGTTTGCAAGTGTTATTTTGATTCAACAATACGATAATTCATGAAGCACTAACGCAATCTGAGAATATTTCATGTTGAGAAGATTTGATTTGAGAAGATCAGATTTGGACAATTTTAACAAAATGTCTTCCAACAATTAATCGATTCCCAAAATAGTTAATTAATTTGATAATCAAGTTGTCAATTAATTGTTAAAGCTCTACTCATGTTTTTCGTCTGTGTCGTTTTAGATCAAAGGAAAATAAATAACTCAAAGAGTGCTTTGTCACCATTTTGTGGCATCTATGGTCATTTATACAACCACCTTTTCAGGGGGGTGTGAATCCACTCTAAGCGAAATGTCCCGTGCCCAAACTCGGAAAACAGGATAGTTGGCTTCCTGTGCATGCTATGCTAATGAGCAGGACTATAGTTTGATCACATGTTTGAACGTGATGGCTGCCACCTTCAAACAAAAGTTAACTACATATTATTATACACAGATTATCTGATATATGTAAACAAAGAAATCCTAAAAATTAAAACAATGTAATTTTGGTGGATCCATGGTGACATGTTAAAAAAGAGACAGTAGAAGTTTCAAGTTCTTATGGTTGCTTTGCCACAGCCCCCACTTTTCATCATTCATCACAACGAGGAGGTAGTCCTAAAATAAATTTTGTCAGTCAGTTTTGCATATACAGTACTGAATTATACACACAATTTGTGAAAGGGCGTTGTCCCTATCCTGTGTGATAATGTGGGTTCACTGTAATGGACTAAGTATCATGTACCTACCAGTGAATTAAAAAAATAGTTTTCAAGCACTTCCAGGGTACCGTTAATTATGTCATTGCTCTCACATCATTAGAAGTACTAAATCAATCATATCAACAGGTGGACCTTCTATAATAAACAATAAATAAGGTAATTAAAACAACATTATACTGGCACTGAAGAAAAATGTTTTAATATGGCAATATTATATCACATTAATAAAAACTAAGCTCTACTTGAGATTCAAGTGAGCATCAGTTGGTCACTACTTTTCAATATGTATTGCAGATACAATGATTGCACAATAATGGGGGCTTCCCAAGAGTCACTATACAGTCCTGTCAAATAGCCAGTTTACGTTGTACGAGCAATATACATTATAGTTGATAGGGAGTGATTACAACCAACGTCTGTGTGAACCAACAGTTGTGTGCATTTGATACATTAGATCAAAATAAAAACGTGTTGATCATTTGACCCTTCATTTCCTTCATAGGATCATGAAAAATGTCAGCTTTGGAACGATGAGTCAGCGTAACCAAGGCCGCCCCTCACTCACATGCGCACACATAAAGTCATAAGAGAGGGCTGTGTTGACGTCACTGCGCGCAGTCTTCCCCCCTCCTCCTCCGTCCTCCACCCCCTTCTACCATTCCAGGAAGCATCAATGACGTAAAGGGTGCGCATTCACCCAACCCCCTCCCCGTCCACCCCCCATATCTGCCTGACAACATGTTGGTCCCTACCAGATGGGGAAACAACTTTTTAGGCACAGAACTCGAGCGAAGTGTGCTCATCTAAGTGTGTGTATCCGTCTCAGCTCTCATTTAGCCTAAAAGTCGTTTCAATCATTTATTTGATAAACTTGAACAATTATATTACGGTGGGGCACGCTGTGCAAAGTGGCACAAGTGCGCATGCGCGAGTTAGGACCGGAAGACAAGTACGAAAGAGAAATAAAAAAAAAAAAACGACGATGAAGAAAGCAACAAAAAAAAAAAGGTGAAGTGTTTGAAGAAGAGACGAATGAGTGATACTCGTAAAAAAAAGAAAAAAAGTTTACCTGACTCGGTCTCATCACCAGTGACGGCCATACTTGTTCCCCAGAGAGCCAGACCCGAACGCAAAGAGATGAAAGCAAACTACCAAACAGCCTTCGTGGTCTCGCTGGCTGGCTAAACTCCGAATAGCGCTCCTCTCTCGCTCACTTCCTTGACCGACTTGTGCCGTCTCTCTCTGGCCGCTCGTCAACTTTGCGGCCGGATTACAATTACCGGCATTGGCGTCACCGTGACGTCACCGGCGGCCGTTGAAGTCAGCGCAGACGCGCTGGGTTGGACCCCCCTCCTCCTCCCCCAAGTAACATAATGTCAAAGGGGGGAGGCGGAGCGAGGTTATTTTTAGAACGAGTGACGCAATTGGAGAGGCGCGAAAAAACAACAGGGCGCGTTGATTGGTTGCTTCCGCACGCGGAGGCGGGGCAAGCGCCAAGAGGAGATGACTTGTGTAAAGTTAGGAAGACGTGCGAGTTTTACCTAACTTTGAGCTCATAAAGACTAATCTATCAGTGTGGTGAAGTGTTTGAACCGCAATGCACACTAAAAGATAGGTAATAATTTTGTACATTAGATAAAAAAACATGTTTATAATACATTCTAATTCATTATTAGTCGTAGTATGTTTTTTCATAGTGGTTGGGGTCACGTTCAAGACAACCCAATCGAACCGACTGCTGCAGAACTAAGAGGAAGACTGAACTCATACATACAATTTGATCAAATTAGTCTTGACTGTGAAAGCCCCAAACCTGTCTTGAAACCATAATCAAACTTTTGTTTGAAACACTGACTTTAAAAATCACTGCTCCCTTGAAACCCTAACTGTGCCTTGAAACCCTACTTTGAAAACTTGGCCCATGTTTAAAAGTGACATCCCTTCCATGAAACCTTAATCCAGGTTGAAAACTATCATTTGAAACCCGAAATCCTAAAGCCCTACTTTGAAACCTGGACTTGAAACCCCAATTCTGTCTTGAAATCCTAATTTGAAACATTGACCCAGGCTTCAAACCATATTCCTTGTTTGAAACGCTACTTTGATGGTGATATAACCTTTGTTTGAAATAGTAATTTGTCACAGTAACCCTCTCGTAAAACGTACATTTGACACCCAAACTTTGTCTTAAAACCCTACTTTGAAACCTTGACTCATGTTTAGACCTTACCCCCCGTTTGAAACCTTAACCCTGTTGGAAAACTCTAATTTGAAACAATAACATTGGCATGAAACCCGAACTTGAAACTTTGACCCAGGCTTGAAACTCTATTCCTTGCTGGAAACCCGAACCAAGATTTCAGATCCTAATTCAAATACACTTGGGATTTATTGCTTTACCATCATTTTGAACCTTAATCACCAAGGAAACTCTCACCATTGTTTGATACCATAACTCGGACTTTAAACCTACCATATTTTACGAGACAGTGATGCAACTGAAGAAAGTCAACAAACAAGAGTATGCTCTGATTGGATGATCCTCAACAGGGGGCGGGGCTAGTAGCCAAAGGCAATTACACTGTACTGTACTCGGTTCAGGCGGCATGGTGGGTCAGCTGGTAAAGCGTTGGCCTCACAGTTTTGATGACCCGGGTTCAATCCCGGACCCACCTGTGTGGAGTTTGCATGTTCTCCCCGTGCCTGCGTGGGTTTTCTCCGGGCACTGCGGTTTCCTCCCACCTCCTAAAGACATCCAACATTAATTGGACACTCTAAATTGCCCCTTGGTGTGATTGTGAGTGCGGCTCTTTGTCTCTATGTGCCCTACAATTGGCTAACAACCAGTTCAGGGTGTACCCCGCCTTCTTCCCGTTGACAGCTGGGATAGGCTCCAGCACTCCCCATGACCCTCGTGAGGATAAGCGGCAAAGAAAATGGATGGATGGATGTACTCGGTTCAAGTTGGAAAGTTGTGAGTTTTAACAAATGTTATAACCAACAAACTCTTTTTAAAAAGCAGTCATTGTACTTTGCATTGCATACTGTAAGTACGGTAATAAAAGTTTCGTTTCTTCATATTATTATGATTTTCTCCATTGAATATGATTAGATTGTGTAACCGACAGGTCAAATAGGGGGAAAAGGACTCTTATTGTTTGTTGACGATATCCATCCATTTTCTTTGCCACTTATCCTCACGAGGGTCACGGAGAGTGGCGGAGCCTATCCCACCTGTCAACGGGCAGCAGGCAGGGTACACCCTGCACTGGTCGCCAGCCAATCGCAGGGCACATGGAGACAAAGAGCCGCACTCACAATCACACCTAGGGGCAATTTAGAGTGTCCAATTAATGTTCGATGTTTTTGGAATGTGGGAAGAAACCGGAGTGCCCAGAGAAAACCCGCGCAGGCACAGGGAGAACATGCAAACTCCACACAGGCAGCTCCGGGACTGAACCCGGGACCTCAGAACTGTGAGGCCAGTGCTTTACCAGCTGATCCACCATGCCGCCTTGTTGAAGATATTTCACCTTTAATTCAAAAGGATTTTTCAAGACTACATTAACATTACCGCCTTTGCTTCTTATCAGTTTGTCCTTGGGGTGTCCAAACATCAGATACCGGTACATTTCAACACCACCAAAACCCTCAGTTAAAAACTGGTTAACCTCAAAGGCAAAAAACCCCAAGAAGCAAACTCAGCAGTGCTGTTTTTGTAGTGAGGAAAGTAATGAGCTCTAAACGGAGAGTCCAAGCAACCCCTACACTGATACAACACAGGAGAGATGTTTCTCGACATTGAAACTCTACATTGAAATCCTCCACTGACTGGGAATTCGACTTTGAAACCATACCTTGTATGATCATCTGTCCTGCATGGATGTAGAACTGGTGGGCGCTCCCTGGTGACGCAGCAGCGGCACTCTGCGAGATGGCAGCTGTGGAGCAGGAACCTCAACATTGTGAGTGTTATCAGAGGACATCTACGGCATCATTACCTGATGTGTGTGTTTGTGTGTGTGAGCGAGAGCAACTTTCAGTAGTAATGCAAGAGCGAAAAAATGTTTGTAGTGCGTTTGTGAGCATTTCGGTAGTGTTTGTGAGTGTTTCAGCAGCATGCGTGGGAGCAACATTTTTTGGTTTGAGTGAGAGGATTTTCGTCTAGTGTGTGCAAGAGAATTTCAGAAGTGTATGTGGGAGCAATTTAATAGCGTGTGTGTGAGGAAAACAAATCTGTACTTTGTGTGGGAGTGTTTTCATAATGTGCGCGTGAGCATTTCACCTGTGTATGTGAGAGTGTTACAGAATGATAAATGGACTGCACTAATACAGACCTTTATCTAAACCATCGCGGTGCCCAAAGCACTTTACAAAGCCTCACTTTCACCCACTCAGACACACATTCGTAAACAACTGGGCGGCTGTTGCCATGCAAGGTGCCGGCAGGGCAAGAGCAAATTAAGGTTCAGTCTCTTACCCAAAACTTCAACATGTGGAAAGTCGTAGGTGGGATTCGAACAAAGCGATTCTTAGGTCACTGTACGACCCACTCTAATACTGTGTTGCAGTCGGCCAAAATTCAATTCAATTGCAATTCATTCTAAGCGCATTGAATTGACGCAACTGGACTGTTCTGTTTGTCTTGAGAAAATGTTTCGTGTATCGCTCAAAAAGTCTTCATCAGTACTGTAGCATGTGTGTGGGAAGAAATATTTAGTAGTGAGAGTATTTCAGTTGTATGCTTACGTGTTTAAGTAATGCGTGTGGACAGAAAATACAATCTGTAATGTGGATGCGAGCGTTTTAGTATTCTGTATTAGTGTTTCACCTCTGTGTGTGAGAATTTTTCAAGAGTCGATGTGAGTGAAAACATGTAACCTGTGTATGTGGGAGTGTTACAATAGGGTGTGTGTGTATAACACCGGTTTGTGCGAGACCATTTTAGCATTCCGAGTGAGAGCGTTTCACCCGTTTGTGTCACATCGCCTCAGGAGTGGATGTGTTTAAAGGAATACTCCGCTGAACAATGAAAAGCCTCAATCTGATAGGTCATGTCATATGCACAGTGGCTTGAAAATTTGAGGTTAATCCGATATAATTTAATAGTGTTTTGAGAAGATTTTTTATCGGCAATTACGAATTTTCATGGGCGCCGCCATTTTGGTGAGTCACAAGACCTACTTGCACAGATGTGATGTATTCTGTGTGCAAACAACGAAATCACGGCCGATTTGTACTGTAATCACATGCAGTTCTACCACCAGCGCACGTGAAAATGCCCTGCTGTATCGTGAAATTTTTCCATAATTCGTATAGAAATAATCCGAGGAAGCCTCGGTGGCATATTCTGCCCAGTAAGAAAAAGAAACATTTCAGGACCCAGTGGCTAGTGAAGTGTGGTCGCCCTGAGCAGAACGACATATCTACAAGTGTATTTGTGCGTTGAGACTTCCATCCTTTCATCGTGACCGTAATTCAAATTGATTTGGCAACATGATGCTATGATGGTGAACAGTTCTTGCCGACAAAGGCATGTCTTTTGTTCGTTTGATTATCTTGTCTTTATGCAAAATTGGAAAAATGTTGATTGGCAACGTCGAGTACGAATCCTTTGGCGGACTCCCCATCTGTGAATTTAAACCGACGCGATCAGCGTTCAACCGTTCTGCGCCTGTGGTTAGTTAGCTAGTCAGACTCCACGTCATTCCCATCAAAATAATCACCATTGTTTACAACCACAGGTTGAAATCTGTGCGAATGTATTCCTCCGTCTTCCCAATCAACAGTTACTGCTATTTCTTCATCAGATGAGGATACATCCAATAATTCAGCGCTGTCTGTGATTGTGTATCCCTTTGTTTGCGCACAGGAGACATCACTTCCTCTTTTTAAGTCATGTGACTCGCCAAAATGGCAGCGCCCGTGAAAATTCATAATTGCCAATAAAAATCTTTCAAAACACCATTAAATGATATCGAACTAACTTCACATTTTCAAGGTAGAGTACATATGACATGACCTGTCGGATTAAGGTGTTTCATTGTTCAGTGGAGTATTCGTTTAAAAAAAAAAATAATTGACATGTGTGTGTTTCAAAAGGTTATGTTGCAAATTATGATTGTATTGTTCCACTATGGAAAGTGGTTTGCGCTTACCATATTGTCCGGAAGTCATGTGGTGGCTGATCGGCACCAATGAGGTCGAGTCGTGGTCCTCCTCAGTCATGTCCTCCTCCGTTTTGAAAATGTTCTGCGAGTCCGAGGAAAGCTTGTTGAGGATTGTTCTGCAGATAAAACATGGTTAGGTTTCATGCGAACTTGTGCTAGCCGTGTTCGCATGTTATATTACCGGTATGACGAAGGCTGCGTGGAAAGCGTCTGCTGTTTCTTGTGAGAGTCTCCGTCTGACTCGCTCACCACCTCAACATGACGATGACACAACAACAAGACACTTAAAACCCCAACTCTGGCCTGAACTCAAAATTAAAGGTCCCATATTTTGACCATTTCGACATTGACAGAGTCATTCTCTAACATGGACGTAGTATAAAAAGTGTCAATTTAATTCCAAAAACCACATTAGTTTGTTTTGTGATACGAGTCTCCAGAAAAGGCCCCTGTGATAGCTACTGTGCTTCTCTTTGACCTATTTCTGTGTCCTCCTTTGGGTGGCACGGTGGAGCGACTGGTTAGAGCGTTAGCCTCACAGTTCTGATGACCGGGGTTTGAATTCCGGCCCCACCTGTGTGGAGCTTGCATGTTCTCCCTGTACCTGCGTGGGTTTTCTCCAGGCACTCTAGTTTCCTCAAACATCCCCAAAAAAAAAAAATGCATTAATTGGGAGACTCGATAATTGTTTGAGGTATAATTGTGAATGTGACTGGTTGTGTGTTTCTATGTGCCTTACAATTGGCTGGCAACCAGTTCAGGGTGTACCCTGCCTACTGGCCGATGATAGCTGGGATAGGCCCCAGTACATGGAAGACGTTTGAAGCTCAGACATGCGTCGACAATTTTAATTCATATTATTGATGTTTACTGAGGCACCAGAGAGACAATTTTAAAAACAAATACTACAAAAACTTGCTTTAGCAAAATACAGGACCTTTAAAAAGCTAACCTCACTTGAAACCCTGACCCTAAAGAATAAGATTTGTTTGACACCCTGACCCTGGCCTTGCTTTGAAAACTTAAACCTCGAACAAAACACGAATCCAGACTTAAAATTGGAAACATAACCCTGCCCAGAAAACATTTTTGAAACCCTATCTCTTGCTTCAAAACCCCTCCTTAAAACCATAATTTAATACAAATCCTGATTTATAAACCCTAATTTGAAATCTTTGCCCTTGTTTGAGCCCCTACCCTTTATCTTGAAACACTACTTTAATTTTACCTTGAAACACTACTTTAATGCCCCAACTAGAAAACCCAACCCTGGCTTGAACCTCTACATTGGAACACGAAGGCTAAAAAGCCTTCTTTGAAACTATATCTCGAACTTCAAAATACAATTTACTGGAATACCAAAACCTGAAAACCAAATCCTGTCTTGAAAACCTCTTTTGAAAGTCTAATCCTGATTTGAAACTCCAATTTGAAATTTATCACCCTTATTTGAAAACTGAACTCTACCTTGAAAACCCAATTTAACGTCCCAATTTAAAACCCTAACGTTTATTTCCAAACATAACTCAGGCTTGAAACCCTGTACAGTAATTGAAATCCTAATCAAAGTCTGAAACCCAAGCCTTTATTTGAAAACCAAAACTTTTACCGTAACTCTGCCTTAAACTCTAATTTAAATAAAATTTGAAACCCAAACTGTTGGACCCTTGTGTAGTATTCTTACTTGGATGATTTGTGGAGACTGGATGACTGAAGACTTATGGAGGAACCGGACCGTCCCACCAGGAGAAAGCTACCAGCACACAAAAGAACACAACATTATTGCCAGTAATATTTCAGATTCACACCATATTGGACGAAAAGTATGTGTTCCGAACTGGACCAAATTGGTATGGCATTTACTTGTGAAGTAGGCATGCCATCGGGATGCTCTTCCTCATCTGCCGTTGAGTCATTGGTGCTATCGTCCATCGCTGCTCACTTCTAACCACAAACAACACCATAATGACCCCCCCAAAAAAAACATTTTATTGTGTTTTCAACTGAAAATGGATAAAAATGCTCATTGTTCTTTTAGATTGGAGCTAAAAAAAAAATGTGTAGTTTTGTTTGTACCATGGTGTAATAGTGGCTTGCACGTGTCTTTCACTTCTGAAGTTCTAAGAATCAGTTTGTTTCTTCCAGTATTCCAAAACATCATAGGTTCACCGAGGATTACATTTGTGTGAATGGTTGCTGGTCTATATGATGGCTGACTGGTGACAAGTCCACTGTTTGTCTATATCAGTGGTTCCCAAAGTCAACCTGGGCCCGGACTCCCAGTGAGTCATTCAAAAAGCTCCCGGACCCCCAACCTCAGCTTTCGCAAATAATGTAATGTAAGTACCGGCACTGTAGGGCTGGGGCGTGGCGCTACCTGAATAACTCATCTGGGCTGGGCTCAAAATAGGATAGATAGGATGTGAAACATAGCGAGACAGAAGAAAAAACATTTTTTTTGTTCTTTTCTTCAGCAAAATATTAAATTGTTACTCTGTCTCTAACATCGTATCGCGGACTCCCTGGAAAGACGTTTTTCACCCCCTGGGGGTCCGTGGACAACTGGTTAGCACATTAGCACATCTGCCTCACAGTTCTCAAGACCTGGCTTCTCAGTCTGCCTCAGCTGTGTGAAGTTTGTATGTTCTTTTCCTGCCTGGGAGGTGTACTCCGGTTTCCTCCCAAATCCTAAAAACATGCATAGCAGGAGAATTGAAGACTGAATTGTCTGTAGGTATGAATGTGAGTGCAAATGCTAGTTTTTTGTTTTTAAAGATAGGCTCCAACACGCCTGCGACCCAAGTTTGAGTTGTACCGTATAGAAAATTACTGAGGGAATGAACGAATTAACGGCATGTGAGAAAGATGGTGGTACAAATCTTTCACAAAGTAATTAAACATCTTGCTATGGATAGGTTCCCTATTACGCCGTCTTGTGTGTCATAAAGGTCAGAGAATGCAGGTGATAGGTGAACGTGAAGTTTTTTTTCTATCCGATTGGTCTCAGGGTGTTGGTGACATGATTGGAAACCTATCCATAATTGAAGTGATGTGGGAATTGATTTGTTAAAACCACTATATACCCATAAAACTATACTCCTTATAGCAAATAAATAAATAATAAACTGTATTTAAAATGTCAACCTTGACTTGAAACCCTAAATCTAACTTCTAACCCTACTTTGAAACACTAACCAAACATAAATTAACATAATTTAACTACAAACTGTATTAATAATATAGATGTTGTATAAAGGCGTCTATATTCAATGTATTTATACAGTAGTTCCATTAAGGCAATGGGTTTGCAATTTGATCCAAAAGGTTGGGGTTCCTGTTTTAGTTTGAAAATCCAACTTCCGGCCTGGTTGAATTGACGTCACCGCGTTTAGCTTGACGTGAAAAAAAAGTGGTTCCTGCTGACTCATCTCCGACGTTTTCCAGCTGCAACTCGTGTGGCATTTTCATGTGAAATCCGTGCCTCGATGATCAATCGATTGATTGGCTGATGGATTGATTTGAACTTACCCGAACTTTGACGCCGTGCTCGTCGTCACTGGTGACGAAGTGTGACTGCGCTCGCGTCGAATCACGTCAGCGACGACGAGCCGGATGACGACGACCAAAAGAGAGGCGCTGTTAAGACAAAGAGTGCGTGTTGATCAGAAACAGGCGAGAGCACTTCACACATACTTCCGGGTTCGCCAATAAAGACAAATCGCGACTTTGAAGTTCACAATTTTATTTTTTATTTGTTTCAGGGAAAATTGATGGATTATTCAACAATACCGAGAGAATCAAATAACCATTATTACATTTGAAAGACACCCCTAACCTTGGTTAGAACCCCACTAAGACTGTAACTTGTTAATTTGAAACCCTGACACTGCCTTAAAGCCCCCTTTGAAACCGATACCCTGTCTTGAAACCCCAATTCTGAGCCTACACCTTGTCTTAAAACCCAAAACTTGGCTCAAAACCCTATTTCGACCAGCTAACTAGGCTTGAAACCCTCAATCTGTCTTGAAACCTTAATTTGAAACCCTAAACTTGGTCAGCCTCATTTGAACCCAAAACCTGGTTTGAAACTGTAACCATGGCTTGAAAACTTACTATGGAATCCAAAATCCGGTGTGATATCCTACATTGATTCCCTAACCCTTGTGTAAAATCCTCAACCTGTCTTGAAAGCCTACTTTAACTCCATAACCATGGCTTGCACGCCTACTTTGAAACCCTAACCTGAAACCCTACCTTGTAACCTGAACCTTGGCTTGAACCCCTACTTTAAAGCTCTAACCCAAGAAAATGAATTATTAGTCAAAACATGCCTCACAGCTGCATGGAAAAGTGAGGGCAATTTGCTTTATCAGGAAAATGATCAATACCATTAGGTAAAAAAAACAAAAAAAAACATGTTTGGTAGGGATGGATTTTTTTGTGGTCTACTGTATATAAGAACAGCTCACACACGTGACCATAGCAACAAGGCCTAACAACGAGAGCTTATCGTTGTTATTCAGTGGTTTATCTCAAGAGGGCGTTACTAACTCGTACAGAATTTGGAAGCAGCATACAGGTACAGTACAGTACCTGATTTGCTATTCTGATGGCCACAATGTTGTGACTATTCTCGGCCACCGGAGTCTCCAGTACTTTGTAGTTTATGTCCACTGCTGTGCTTACAAAGTCATACGTCTTAAAACTATCTTTGTTCATCATGATGAGTTTTTGGGGTCTGAATAAAGGAATTTCAATTATACAATTATATTAGGAAATGGTAAATTAAGGTCGTGGTCTGCAAAATTCCATTCCCCTTTTCAAGGTGCTTATCCTCACAAGGGTCGCAGGAGTGCCGGACCCTATCCTAGCTAACATCAGGCGAAAGGCTGACTACACCCGCAGCTGGTCACCCGTTAGTCATAGGGCACATATTGACAGCATCACTGAGCGGGAATCGATCCCATGGTGCACGCACCAAAATCAGGCGTGTGACACTATCAGTGACTCCTGGTCTACAACATAGTTTAAAAATCATTTTGGATATTAGATAGATAGATTCAGAAGATTTGATTTAACTTAATGGAGACTATCCATCCATCCATCCATTTTTTTTTTCCACTTATCCTCACAAGGGTCGCAGGAGTGCTGGAGCCTATTCCAGCGGTCAATGGTCAGGAGGCAGGGTACGCCCTGAACTGGTTGCCAGCCAATCGCAGGGCACATCGAGACAAACAGCTGGACTCACAATCACACCTCCGCGCAATTTAGAGTGTCCAAACCCACACAGGCACAAGGAAAACATGCAAACAGTTTATGCGATTTGGACCCCCGTCCTCAGAACTGTGAAGCAGACGCTCTAACAAGTCACGCTGTTGTTCCACCCAGGGGAAATTTGAATGTGGAATAATTTCAAGGGTCATAAAATATAACATTTATTTTTCTCTCAGCCACTTTCGTTTGAGTTTTTGTTGTTGTTGTTTTCATGAGAACATGGCAGCATTTTTATTTTATGTAATACATGCAATTAAATATAAATATAAACCTAGATTTTTCTTCAGGAAATGGCTTTGAAATAAAGGATTCCATGACCACCAAATGTGCAGGGTCTGCATAATACTTTGTTACTATGATTTAAAGGCAAGTATTTTCAACATTTGTGAAGTCATAACCTCTCTTCTTTTTTGGATTTCTTTTCAGGAAATGTCAAGTCAGTCATTACAGAACGTTTTCTGAGTCCCATGTTACCGTAGTTCATTTTGTACGGAACAATGTCAAGGTACTTTGGATTTAGTAGTTACCAATGACTTGATGGATATAGACTTTGTAGATATATGCATCAGAATTAGAGTCATCTTTATTTGCCAAGTATGTCAAAGACACACGAGGAAATTGTTTGTTGTAGTTGGAGCTGCTCTAGTATAAGAATTGACAAGGAATATTTTGGGACATGAAAACGTGAAAATTGAGTCAGAAAAAGTTACCAGTAATGAAGTAAGGATTTTTTTTTTTTTTTTGACAAATGCAAATGATGTGTCGAGCAGTTTAGGGCAATTTGAAATTACTAATACACTGATGGTGTAGTGGTACACAGGCCTGTCGATTCCCGCTCAGTGATGGTGTTGATATCTGCCCTGTGACTGAGTGGCAGCCTGTTCAGGGTGTAGTCCTCCCTTCGCCCAAAGTTAGCTGGGATAGGCTCGAGCTTTCCCACAACCCTTGTGAAGATAAGCGGCTTGGATAATGACATGACATGACAAATGACTAATAGAACAATATTCTAGTGACTATTATGCATGTGACCTAGAAACTCCAAGAAATTAAATTCAGGGCGTTCAAAGTTACTCGAAATGTGATTATCTGGGACCATATCAATTCTGCAAATGGTGGAGGTACTTCTTATACTGGGCACCTAAAGATGATTCAGAATCTTGATACTGTTTTGAAAATCGTATTTCAAGCATACGTTGGTGAATAATCCAAATTACCCCCATTATTATTCCTATGGGTGGCATGGTGGGTCAGCTGGTAAAGCGTTGGCCTCACAGTTCTGAGGTCCCGGGTTTGATCCCGGTCCCGCCTGCGGGGAGTTTGAATGTTCTCCCCGTGTCTGCGTGGGTTTCCTCCGGGTACTCTGGTTTCCTCCCACATCCCAAAAACATGCAACCTTAATTGGACACTCTCAATTGCCCCTGGGTGTGATTGCGAGTGCGGTTGTTTGTCTCGATGTGCCCTGTGATTGGCTGGCAACCAGTTCAGGGTGTCCCCCACCTCCTGCCCGTTGACAGCTGGGATAGGCTCCAGCACTCCCCGTGGCCCTTGTGAGGATAAGCGGCAAAGAAAATGGATGGATGGATGGGTTATTCCTATGATGATGTATTACAGTTGAAGGCAGAAGTTTACATACACTGTGCAAAAACACACATTTCATTTTTTGTTTCACTGTCTGAAATCAAACGAGACTGCACTGCTTCGTTATCAGATCAGTCAGGATCACCAAAATTATTACATTTTGTTAAATGCCACAATAATGTGAGACAGAATTTCTGAGTGAGTTTTATATTATTTATTCCGAGGTCAAAAGTGAATTGCATGACTCAAACGTGTTAGGTCTCCTTCCACAAGCTTCTGACAGTACTCTGCTTGAATCCTGGCCCATTCCTCCTGACAGAACTGGTGTCACCGAGTCAGGTTTGTCGGTTGCCTTGCCCGCACACCCCTTTTCAGATCTGCCCACAAATTTTCAATGGGATTCAGATCAGGGCTATGTGATGGCACCTCCAAGCTCTCAAGCCACTATTTTGGGAATACTGTATGCTTGGGGTCGTTGTCCATTTGCACCCAAGTTTTAGCTTCCTGTATGATGTCTTGAGATGTTGCCTTAATAGTTTCATGTGATATTCTTTCTTCATGATGCCGTCTATTTTATGAAGAGCTCCAATTTCTGCTGCAGCAAAACAGCCTCACAACGTGATGCTGCCACCACCATTCTTCACAGTTGGTATGGTGTACTCAGGTCTACAAGATTCCCTCTTTTTCTTCCAGATGTAATGTTGGTCCTTACAGCCAAACAACACTATTTTAATTTTATCAGACCACAGGACATGTCTCCAGAAGTTACGATCTTTGTCTTGGTGTCTTTTGGCAAACTGTAATCTGTCTTTTTTTTTTTTTTTTGGCTTGTTTCTTTGGGTGTAAGGGCTTCATTCTCGGCGAGTGGCCTTTCAGCCCAGGACTCATTTCACTGTGGATCACGACATATTTAGGGCCATAACACATTCAAATCTGGGACACGGAGCCTGTCTCCTTCCTGAGTGGTGTGATGGCTAGACATTTCCATGTTGTTTATCCTTGCATATGATTGTTTGACCAGATGAACGTGGCACCTTCAAGGATCTGGATATTGCACTCAAGGATGATCCAAACTTGTGGACCTCTACAATTATTTATCTGATTTCCTGGCCAATTTCTTTCCATTTTCCCATGATTTCAAACAAGAAAAATGAGTGTTTTAAGTGCAGTCTATGGAATTTTTTTGACATAGAAGAAAATAATATAAAATCCTCAAAGAAATTCTCTTATAATTGTGGTATTTAACAAAAGTAAATAATTTTGGTGATATTGAATGACCTGAAACAAGAGTAGTTTAGTCTGATTTGACTTCAGACAGTGAGATAATAAAATGAAATGTGTTTTTGCACATCGTATGGAATCTTCTGGTTTCAGTTGAATGTAACTGTCACATTAATCACTTTGCCTTATCTGTACAAATCAAGAAAAACATAGTTTGTCCCAATCAATGATACGAATGATTTGTGCAGCAATCGATCACATTTTATGTAATTTATGGATTGGGACGGAATCGAGGAGATTTCCCGAGTTTACATGAATGCACCAGCAGGCGCTCGGGCACGCGCAGGGTGCGAGGCGTCGCGAGCGACCGCGGGAAGGAAGGAGACGCAGAAAAGGAGATCGATAGATCGAGCTCCGCTAAACAGGTGGTCGGTAAGAGAGGCACAGAGGGAGAGGGAGACTCCCACATACATCAGATTACAATGTCGTACTGGGGGGAGAGAGGCAGAAAGACGGCGCTTTAGCGGATCAACCAGCGAAAGACCCTAAACCAAACAGAGAGCCCCCAGCGCCTCATGCCGCTTCTGGACTTCTTCCGACTCTTTTCGCCGGGCTTGGGAGCATCGAGCGGGCGCGGAAGGACACCATGAAAGTGACGGTGTGCTTCGGAAGGACGCGCGTGGTCGTGCCGTGCGGGGACGGTAACATCCACGTGCACGCGCTCGTCCAACAAGCCGTCATGAGGTACAAAAAGGCCATCGCCAAGGTAACCGAAGTAGTAGTCGTCGTCGTCTTCTTCTTGGTGTTGTTTTTAGCATGTTAGCATGACCGGCTAGCCACTCTACTTGTTGCTGCTAGCCAGAGGGAGGGCGTGCGCGTGCACGTCTGCACACAACATGGCGCAAACTTGGAACAATCTGTGTCGAAGTTTCCACGGCGCGTGTGCACGCGCAGCGTGATTCCTCTGTTGCAAAAGTTCCCAATCACTACATCACAAAAAAAAAACAAAACAAAAAAAAAAAAAACAGCTAAAGGGAGTTCGTCTGCAGCGTAGATGTTGTTAGCCGCCGCTTTGCATGCTCGCATCAGTAAGACCATCCACGGGCATTTTGGTTGCTGGTATTGTTTCCATGGACATTTTGGGGAGTCATTTGGATGACTTGGGAAGAATGGGAGTAATTCAAGGGGGTGTTATCCGTTAGGATCATCATCAGCGTGTACTCAAATTAGCTGTTGTGGTTTCATGGAATCTTTGGGATATATTAAGGACTGCTGTATCATTTGGTAATTGTAGTCTCCAGTTTTGACCTGTGACAAACATGGGATTGCAGACCACAGATATATGATCAAAAAATACAGAATTTCACAGGTTTCACTTATACTGTGTGTCTAATCTCAATAAAGAACTCCAGACACAGAAAGTTCCTTTCCATCACCCATTCAGAATCCAGTCTTGCAAGACAGAAATCTCACATGATCAAATGTGATCAAACAAAAGAAAAGATGAAGAAAAAAAAACACAGCTATGTCACGCAAATGTTTCGCAAATGTTTACATGGGTACCCGAGTTGGGAGATTTGTAAAATCGTGTTGTCAAAAACAAGCAAGCAAACAAAAAACCTTTCTTTTGAAAATACTTATTGGTGTTTGGTGAACTCACTCCTGTGAAATATGACATTTTGGTGTTGGCCTTTTATTTATTTTTTTGCTGGCTTTGTCTAGTTCTTCAGATCGCTTCTTTAAACTGGCTATATTCAGTCTCATGTCATGACTCAAGGAGTTGGCGATGCCCACAGGCCTCATACGTGGAAAATTTTGCTCATAAATATTTAATATTTAAGATGTCATCCCTGACCCTTTTTGGAGCCTATTCTGGGCATAAAGTCACCATGAAAACACCTCAGACCTAAGGATAATCTCATAGAATAGTCTCATAAGACAAAAAAATTGTCTGGCAAAGTCCGGACAAAAATATACCGACTATCTTTGTGTATCCTGGGCAATACTTGCCATTAGGCATGTGGCACAATCATAATATTAATTATTCATAATAATGATAAGAGAACTGGCAAATGCTACGGAATATCCATATTTTCTTACAGAAATCACTGAATGTTGACTTGTTACAAATGTAACATTGATTGTTCCAAATATTGGGGAAAAAAACGTAAGCATCTGACATTACCAGGACATCTACTTTAAACAGTAGCTTGGTGCATGTCATTTTTTTTTAACCCTTCTCTCCCCTCCATGCACTCTAAGTCACTGCTCATCTCTTCCATGGTAACAAATAAGCTATAATCCTTATTATGCTTTTTACAAGTGTCACAAAAGGGAAGACAAGAAGTGGATAGGCGAAGACGATGACAAAGCCATGCTAATTTTTAAACTAGATTTACAATCATAAAGCATCCAATTCAGTTTATCAGCAATCATCTGAGATTACGAGCTGGTGACCTTCCATTTGCTGTGCTTACCCTTATCCACATGTTAGCATCAGCATTCTTTAGCTTGTATTGCTCCAATTGAGAATGTGTTATGAAAGGAGAAGCTTCCAGGAGATCTTTTAGCATGGTAGGACCAAGAAGGTATTGAAATTGGTAGTTGTTGTTTCCTCCATGGAATTTTTAAATCTAGCAGGAGGGATTTTGCTTACTTGGGAAGGATTTGAGAAGCTTCCAGGAGCTATTAACTGGTTAGCATCAGCAAGAGCAGGCGGACTCATTTATGCTTGTAGTGTGAATACAGGAGGAAAGGTTGGGCTCACTTGGGAAGTACCAGAGACGTTTCCAGGAGAGGTTAGCAGGTTAGGAGTGAAAACAACATTCTTTTTGCTGGTCATCATTTGCTTTAAATGCAATGAAATCATCTCTAAATATTGACTCACTTGCTCCAAATTACAGCATTCGTCTCGTGACCTCCTAAATAATTATTATAGTCTTCATCTTGATGATTGAAATTGTTAAATCATGACTTAATGACGTGAAATATCTTTTAGTCCCAACATAATCATTTTGGTATCTTCAAGTAATGAAAAAATTTATTAAATGATGGCTTATCCTCGCATAAGGATTTTATCTTCAACAGTATTTTGGGGTCTCACAATACCTCATAAAGATTCCCAATATTGATATAGAGTATAATTAAATTAGGTTATCGTCTTAAAATAGTTTTGCGTCGCAAACATATGACTGAGACAATTACAGAATAACCCATTTAAGGGTAGGGTTTTACGCCTGGAACATATTACAATTTATGACAGTATATACAGTATTGCCTCCCACTACAGTGGATTTTAGACTCTTAATACTCACTTTTCATTGTGACATTACATAGTAGAGGAGGCAATAGTTGATTACAAGGGTGTGTGGGTGTCATAAAATTGTACTTGTGTGGGAGAAAAGTGAGTCTTTTTGCTCCAGGCCATGCTTTCATCGCATGCCGCCACAGACTCGCTCTGTGCCTGGCAGCAAGACTGGTTGACTAGGAGTGAGGAAGGCTACTGTACAGTTATTTGTATTTACAGTTGTGCGTTCGCTAAACGGCCAACTATTTAATTGACACAACACCCATTTCATGACTCATTTATCAGCACTTTTATCATGATGCTGCTAAAAAGGCTGTGAACAAAATGTCGCCATGCCAACCGCGTAGCTAGCAGACCCTGTGAAATCCATCCATCCATTCATCTATTTTCCATACCCCTTATCTTCACTAGGGCTGTGAGCGTGCTGGATCTTATGCCAGCTGTCTTTGGGCAAGAGATGGGGTACACCCTGAACTGATAGCTAGCCAAATGCTGGGCACTTGGAAAAAAAAAAAACACTTGGACACTCCGATGCATACCTATGGGCTTTTTAGAGCCTTGCATTAACCTAGCATGCATGTCTTTGATATGTGGGAGGAAACCGGCGAACTCACGCAGGCATGAGGAAAACATGCAAACTCCACAGAGGGAAGGCTGGATTTGAACCCAGGTCCCGAGAACTGTGTTGAAAATAATTTTCTAGCTTGCGAACAACTCCAGAGTACCCACATCTTGCCTAAAAGTAAGATGGAATAAACTCCAGGTCACCTGAATAACCTTAACGAGGATCACAGCTGTCGAAAATGGATGCGCGACTAAAAAAACTTGCCATCAAGTTGAGTTTTAGTTATGTCCTCAAATACCATGGAACTTGTTCAGACACTTTGTATCTATCTGTCACATCTTATCAGATTATGTTTTCTTCTCTTTGATCTAGAGCAAAGTTTCACTTATGAATGTTGCAAGGGACAATCGTTTATTTTTCACTATATATAAAAGCTGATAGCTTTAATGGTCATACATTTTTCTGTTTTACAGGGTAAGTTGACTAATCAATTTTTATGGACTTTTGACACAAAATCTTCCATCCTGTTAAAGAGTGGCTTGTTCTTTTCTGGTTTTGAAAAATTTCACTTTTCTTCGGGGTGCCTTTTAATGGAAAAAATAGTAATCATTATTCTTATTGCTAATGAAATCACTTAATGAATACGAGGATTCATGAATTTATGAAATTGAGTATTTATCCAGCTACCAAATCTCAACTGTAAATAAAAGAACTACAACATAAATTAAAGGTACCATGTGCTTAAATTGTTTTGTGTCAGTATGCTAGCATTTAGTTCATTTAACTTATTTTTGTAATCATAACTGACACACATATATATATATATATTATATATATATATATATATATATATATATATATATATATATATATATATATAGACATATATAGTTTGATTTCAAGTCAGTCAGAAGAAAAAAAAAAGCATTTCCCTTTTTTTTTTTAATACCAAAACCATGAATCTGCTGTTCCTGCTGACCTCTTAGGGGCAGTGTGGTGTGATGTGTGTATGGCTCTACGTACAGTTGAAGCCAAAGGTTTACATAGAAAAACAAAAACACATATTTAATTTTTCATCTCCCTGTATGAAGCCAGACTAAACTTCCCCGGTTTCTGGTCAGTCAGGATCATAAAAATTATTTAATTTTGTTAAATGCCACAATAATGAGAGAAAAAAAATTCTTACAGAAGTTTACATTATTTTTCTTCAAGGTCAAACGTTGACACACGCAAAAAGTACCATGGCTTAAAAAATACATAGGGAAGCTCAGATGATGAGGTCATGGCTTTCCCAGCTACTAATAGGTTAACTGAGAACATGTGAATTAATTGAAAGCACACCTTTGGATATGTTCAAACCCAGACCTCAAAAACACTCTTTCCTTGTTTGAAATCATGGCAAAATCAAACAAAATCGGCCAGGAAATCAGAGAGAGAATCATAGAGCTCCACAAGTCTAAGTCATCCTTGGGTGCAATTTCCAGATGCTTTAAGGCGCTACGTTCATCTGTTCAAACCATATGCAAGTGTAAACATCATAACCAAAAAAAAAAAAAAAAAAAGAAAGCTTATTTGGTATCAAGAGTGAGAAGGAGAATTCCAGAAGGATTTAAAAAAAAAAAAAAAGAGCAAAAAATGTTTTAAATAATGTAATTACTAACTTTGAAAGGATTATCAGGGGGAAAATCGATTTCAAATCGGAAATTGGAATTGTGGGGGGAAAAAAACATTACCTTTTCATTTTGTTATACCTTAGATCCACTTAAAAAGCCTTTCAATTCAATAAATAACTAAAGAAAAACAAAAGGCTGTCCCGGGTGTTTTTTCGCCGTGTGATGTTTATGCGTAGCAACTTGTACTGTAACTTCCCCTGTCATTATAAAGGAATGCTTCCTGAAGAAAAAAAAAAAGAAAAAAGTACATGCTTGCTTTGACATCCAGAGAAGTCCTCTCATACCTGAGCAATGAGACTGATGGAGGGTTGGGGGGTAGGGAGGTGCAGCGTTTGAAGCTAGTGTAATATATGACTCTGATGGAAAACGGCTTCCAAACCTCAATGCAGTCGTTACTTTTTTAATGTTGCTCAGGAGAGCTGAAGCCTGCAAGGCCGCCATGGGATATCAGATGTTGGGATAGTTAATTTGGGTTTTCCCTCTCTGGTCTGTTGTGGACTGGACATTTTGAGATAGATGATGACAAATGATTTATATACAGGAAGGTATTGATTACTGGATTTTTTTTTTAAACTTATGCATCACGCATCTGCTTTGTTGAAGTTTATTCTCTGAACATTGTAGTGATAACACTTAAAAGCAGTTGCTTTCAACCCTCCCATTTAACGTAGGAATTGGGGGAGAGTGGCCCTTGGTCTTTTGGAAAAAACTCACTGTAGCAGAAAACAATCAATTAGTAATGAAAACAATAATAATACAGTGGTACCGCTACTTACGAAGGTCTCTAGTAATGAAAAATTCAGGTTATTAAACGTCTCTTTGGAAAAATATTGTCTCTTGATATGAAGGAGAATTCAGGATACGAAAGGCAAAAAAGGCGCTGGATTCGCAGCCCTCAAATTCCACCAAACGTAAACATCCTGCATCTTGGTTTGTGTGGTGCAATAGAGTTCCTCTCCCATTGGCTATCGCTGTAGCATATTCCTGGCATACCATTGGCTATGAGGGACGTCAAGTCTTTACCCATGATGCACATCCTGTATCTTGGTTTGTGTGGCGCGATAGAGCTGCTCTCCCATTGGCTATCGCTGTAGCATCGTCCTGGCATACCATTGGCTATGAGGGACTCCAATGTTTACCCATGATACTTTTTTGTTTCCCTTTAACACTCGAGCGTCACCAAATCACATTGTAGAGCTTTCACATGGTGTCCCACGCTAGTGCACATTGGTAAAGTGCGTCCCCTTCGATGTCTTTCTTGTTACTCACCCTTTTCTTTGCATAGTCGCGTAATGCAAAAGGTAAATGAACATAATTTTCATTCTTCTTTACATTATGCATTTTTAATGCTTTTTTGGGGGGGGGTTGGAAGGCTTGGAACAGATTAGGCTGTTTACATGTAAAAACTGCCTTTACTTACGAAAAATTCATATTATGAAACAACTTCTAAAACAAATTCAATTCATAAGTAGAGGTGCAACTGTATTAATAATTGCTGCAGACAAACAAAACATCTTTCGAAAGACCAAGTAGCTGCCCAACATGGTATCTAATGTAAAATGTACGCACTGAACAATACATGTACAAATGCAGCAATAATAGTAAATGACTCACTTTGTCTACATCATATTGCCTGGGATATATCTGTCAGATATCTTAATGATAAATATAGACATGCTTCAATGATAAAAGAAAATATCAGCCATCTGGCATGAATAAAATTCACACATCTTCCCGAGGACCCATTAGCTGCCCAACAAGGTGGCTGATGTCAAATAAATTTTCAGCAATGTCTGAGAAATGCAGGCACAAAATATGACAATAATAGTGATGATAATAATAAATAGTAGTAATAGTAAATTTACAACAATTATTCTTCTTCTTTTCCATTCAGCTTGTCCCGATGAGGGGTCACCACAGCGTGTCATCTTTTTCCATCTAAGCCTATCTTGTGGATCTTCCTCTCTAACACCCACAGTCTTCATGTCCTCCCTCACAACATCCATCAACCTTTTCTTTGGTCTTCCTCTCGCTCTTTTGCCTGGCACCTCCATTCTCGGCACCCTTCTCCCAATATACTGACTCCCTCGGCTCTGGACATGTCCAAACCATCAAAGTCTGCTCTCTCTAACCTTGTCTCCAAGACATCCAACTTTGGCTGTCTCTCTAATGAGCTCATTTCTAATCCTATCCAACCTGTTCACACCAAGCGAGAACCTCAGCATCTTCATTTCTGCTACCTCAAGTTCTGCTTCCTGTTGTTTCTTCAGTTCCACCATCTCTAATTTGTACATCTTGGCCAGGCTCACCACTGTTTTTATAGACTTTGCCCTTCATCCTGGCGGAGACTCCTCTGTCACATAGAACACCAGACACCTTCCGCCATCTGTTCCATCTCGCTTGCACCCATTCTTCACTTCCTTACCACACTCACCATTGCTCTAAATTGTTGACCCCAAGTATTTGAAGTCATCCATCCTTGCTATCTCTTCTCCCTGGAGCCCCCCCACCCCAAAACATCACATATACACACACACATATATTCTATTTTACTTCACCTAATCGTCATTCCTCTCCTGTCCATTGCATGCCTCAATCTTTCTAAATGTTCCTCCACCTGCTACCTCCTTTCACTGCAGATCACAATATAATCTGCGAACATCATGGTCCAAGGGGAATCCAGTCTAACTTCATTTGTCAGCCTATCCATTACTACCGCAAACAGGAAGGGGCTCAGAGTTGATCCCTGATGCAGTCCCACCTCCCTCTTAAATTCTTTTGACACACTTGCGGCACATCTCACTGCTGTTCTGCTGTCCTCATACATGTCATGTACTATTCTAACATATTTCTCCGCCACACTGGACTTGCGCATACAGTGCCACAGTTCCTCTCTAGGTACTCTGCCATAGGCTTTCTCTAGGTCTACAATGACACAATATGGCTCCTTCTGGCCATCTCTGTACTTTTCCACGAGTATCCTCAAGGCAATTAATGCATCTGTGGTACTCTTTCTCGGCATGAAACCATACTGTTGCTCGCATATACTTACTTCTGACCTGAGTCTAGCCATCACTACTCTTTCCCATAACTTCATTGTGTTGCTCATCATCTTTATTCCTCTGTAGTTTCCACAGTTCTGAACATCGTCTTTGTTCTCAAAAACACTTTTCCTCCATTCTTCTGGCATCTTCTCTCCCGCTAGTATTCTATTGAATCAGTTGGTCAAAAACTCCACAGCTACCTCTCCAAATTGCTTCCATACCTTCACAGGTATGTCATCAGGACCAACTGTCTTTCCATTTTTTTCATCTTGTTCACTGCCTTTCCAACTTCCCCCATACTAATCATTGCCACTTCATGGTCATTCACGCTTGCCTCTTCTACTCTTCCTTCTGTCCATTTTTCTTCATTAACTTCTCAAAGTACTCTTTCCATCTACTTAGCACACGACTGGCATTTGTTAACCTATTTCCATCGCTATCCTGAATCACCTTTAGTTGCTGTGAATCCTTCCAATCTCTATCCCTCTGTCTGGCCAACCTTTAGAGAGCCTTTTGTCCTTCTTTCGTATCCAACCTGGTGTAGATGTCATTATATGACGCTTGTTTAGCCTTCGCCACCTCTACCTTTGCCCTACGTCGCATCTCAATATACTTCTTTTACCTCTCCTCAGTCCTCTCCATGTCCCACTTCTTTTTCGCTAATCTCTTTTCTTGAATGACTTCTTGTATTTTGGGTTCCCACCACCAAGTTTCCTTCTCCCCTTTCCCACCAGAAGACACCCCAAGTACTCGCCTGCCTCCCTCTCTGACAACCTTGGCAGCAGTATTCCAGTCTGCTGGGAGCTCTTCCTGTCCGTCTAAAGTCTGTCTCACCTGTCTCAAAATATAATCCACCTTCGTGCTTCTACCTCTGCTCTTACAGTAAACGTTCAACAATTGTCACCTGAAATATCCATATTTTCCTCTCCACGACCTGTCCTATAAAACATTTTGTAGAACGTTGTTGAAGTATCTCATAAAAGGCCCCCCCCAAGTGATATTGTAGCAATGGTTTTCTGTTGTAAAAATGAATTCCATTCTATTGGGTGACAGAACTTTCATCTTATAGTTTTAAAGGGGACATATTTTGCCAAATGAAATTTTTGTAGTACTTGAGATGTAATATTGTCCTTATGGTGCCTCAGTAAATGTGAAATATTAATTAAAATCATCCATGCATCCCTGATTTCCAAACGTTTTGTGGTGTGAAGCCTGAAATCCGGTCATTTGAATTTTGCAAGCTGATCAATATCACTGGTGAAAAATCTATGTGTTCCCTTTCTGCTCCTCACAGGTGGGTCTTATGTACAGTGTCAACCAATCGAAGAAAAGGGGGTGTGCATAGACAAATGTGAAAAAAGTGGATACAAAACTGTGTCAAACAGAAGTTGCTCGGGTCTTTTCTGGACACTAGTATAACAGAACCAAAGTGTTTTTTGTTGTTGTTTTTTTTAAATGAAAGTGACACTTTCCATGTGATGGAACCGTTTAACTGCAATGCTAACCAAAATACTGTAATACCACAAAAATTTCTAAGGATGTCCAAAAATGTAATAAATAAAGGCAGTTACTTACAGTGAATCTTGGCAATTAATGGTGGTGAATGACCAGACCTAAACATGAATAATAATAATAATAATTTCTAAATAAAAATGTTTAGAATTGCTTAAATTAATCAACACACCCCTAACGCTGATCCCGAAACATTCATTTAAAACTTGCAAGACATTTATCGCCTTCACAAGGTCTTCTTTTTCCCTTTTACATTGTGCCCCTTGAGTGTGCAGATGAGATACCACATAAATGAAATACCTTGTTAGCTACTGAACTTTATTTATAGAGCAGGCTTCTACATTTAATTGAATTGTGTGGCAAAGCTGTCATATTAACATGCAGTTGGATGTTGGAATGTCAGTAACGCTAAGTTGTAATTCTAAAAGACAATCATTTTCAGACTGTAATTAAACATCTCTTTATCGTTATCATCTTGAATTCCATAAGATGATCCAAGTTGTCATATGATCCAACTTGGAATGGTGCTGTCGTTGTGCGGGTTACATACTGTAGGTAAGCGCCTGCTCCTCATGTTGAGTCGTGCACTCTGATGACGTTCCGGTTCATTTGGTTGTTGCAGCCAGGGGTTGCCGCTTCCATAACCGGCACAATGCAGGATTAAGAGCTTCCCCGATGATCCCGTCGACGCTGATGCTGTTCAGGAGTAAAAATTGCACCTTTTGAAAACAATGACCAGGGCTAGTGGAGCTATTGCTTGAAGAACTCAGAACATAAACAGTATTTCAGTCAAAGTTGAACGGAGTATGGAAGTAAATACTGTATGTGCCACCAGGATTTGAATTTGAAATGCCACAGAAAACAGGATTTGAATTTGAAATTTAAAGTGATCACATTTTCAATACTTGTATTTCAGTGTAACTTTTCAATGTTAACAATTCAACTGGCTACAATTCAGTGTGTGAAATTCCCCAGCCAATCCAGTTACGCTTTCTTAGTATGTGACGTCATGTGACTAAGAAAGCGTAACTGTGATTGGCTGGGTGTTCGGTTGTGACCTGAAGTAACCCTGCCTGGTGGCACAGACAGTGAATTTTAGACAGCCAATTGTAGTCAGTTGAATTGTTAATATTGAAAAGTTACATTGAAATACAACTATTGAAAATGTGATCACTTTACATTTCAAATTCAAATCCTGTTTTCTGTGGCATTTCAAATTCAAATCCTGGTGGCAGGTATTTACTTCCATAATGAAGGCAACTAAGGAGTCTTCTTAGTTGTTGTAGAAGTGAGCAGTTTATTTTTCATTATTATTATAAAGGAAATGAAGATGCAAGATACACAAACAATATATCCAGTGATCAATGTCATACTGAATGCATATGAACCTAAAAGTCACTGTAAAAAATGTATTTTCCACATTTTATGAGGATAAACGACGTGGAAAATGGAATGGAGTGAAAGTCTTAATAGAAATGAACGGCCGCTTGTCCTCACGTGGGTCATTGGCGTGCTGGAGCCTATTGCAGCTATCTGCTGGCAAGAGGCGGGGTACACCCTGAACTGGCCACTAGACAATCACAAGGCACTTTATAAACAGCTATGGGGCTACAGGCAATTTAGAGTCTTCAATTAACAGTTAATTAAAGTGTTGTGTAAAGTGTTGTTCATTAATGTAAATTTTAACACTTCTCTCAGCCTCTATGGAAGTCATCACCAGAAACTGGAACAACCTTCGAGTTCCAACTCGGAAACATTAGCTGGACATTATTTAGGCCATATGGACAGTGGAAAAATTGGCTCATATACTACAATTGAAGGAACCTGTTCAAAATGTTTGCAAAAGTTATTTAGATAAGGTATCAGAGTACTGTTATATTCTATGGATACACCTTTTTTTATTCTGATGAAGGCAATTGCTGGAAAGACTTTGAGGAGTAGATTCTACACGGACACTAACCAGTGTTTTTGGACTTGATGTTAATAAGCAATTATGAATGAATGTCTCCTGGTCATTGCATCATCAAATGAGGGCATATTGCCAAAACGATGGCAGATCTAGAGCGCTTTCTTCACAAAATTTTGTTTGACATGTGACCCCAGGTGGATTATTGGCAATCAATTTTTCACTTTGTCCCTGATAAACTTACTCTGGGTGTTGTCCTGAAAGTAGAACTTGATCATGACCAAAAAGAGTCTCGTATCTACTGTAGTTGTTTGGAGACGATAAGGCAATTGTGGAAATATTCAGGAATTTGAGTTTGGCATATATGAATCTGTTGTGGCCTTGTCGATTGACCTAGGCCTTTATGCTTTAGGGTTAGATTTGCTTGTGAGAAGCTCTGAGAGTGTGTGTCAAGTATTTGGTTGCTGACACAAAGTACAGTATCTTGCCTTTGAAGCTTGTGAAACGTCTAAACTACAGAACTGGGTCGCTGTCAAATTCCAGACGTGCTCCCTTGTCCTGTTGTGTTAACAAATGAGACGTACTGTCCACTCTAATGAATCCCGCTGCCTGACTCGTGGTTTATCTATCACTGCCAGAGGCCAGATTGCTGTACAGTGTGTGGGAGGCTTGACCTGAGTTGTACTGCAATGTAAAACGGCTGAATTGTATTTAAAGGACACTCTGAGTAGCTGTTCAAAAGGGCAAATATGTATGATGAGATATCGACCTCAGGTTAGCCTGTGGGTGTGCAATGCTGTAAAAGTCCATCACTGTTTTGGAAATAGGCTCACACATAATAAAATGTGTTGTGTAATGCTCAATATGACAACAAAACTCAGCTACACGCATTGCTTTGACCTAAATTGTCATGTATGCCCTTATTTTTAAAGTCCAGGCACTATGAACGTCTTTTAGGGACTAAATGTCATCCAACACATCAGAAGTTGTGAGTTTGTTTGGTTACGGTTTTGGTTTCAAACCCAGATGGAGGACTTTTTTGATCGATGCCATCTATGAGTCGTTAAGACTTTTTTTATGGGTCCTGTTATGATAGACATGCTGTCCGAATTTTGTGCTGATTGGTAAACAGTTTTCAAGGACTAATTTCTTTTAACGCTCCACTGGGCTCGATCAGAGCAAAAAAGCTCCCTCACACCAAAATTGATGACTTCTCGATCAGTTTCACAAATGAGTCTTTAAGATTTATTTTTTTTGTTTATGGCCGCCCCATCATGATGTACGTCCTTCACATTTTGTGGGAATAAGAGGAACTGGTGTGAGGAGCTCATTTATTCCAACTTTCCATGGATTGTCTGAGTGCAAAATGGGTGCTTAAACCAAAATGGCTGACTTCCCGTTTGATTTTCTGGCCAAGTCCTTCAGACTTTTTTTTTTTTTTTTAAGTGTTTCCTGTTATTATATCCATCTACTCCGCATTTTGTGTCAGTAGGAGATATTGGTGTGAGGGGCTCATTTTTCTAACTTTGCAGTTTGTGCTAGTGTGAAATGACTGTTTGAACCTACAATGAATCACTTTTTGATCATTTCATGCTTGGTTACTTGAGACTTTTGTGCGTCCTGTTATGATAGACATGTCCTTTGAATTTCATGCTCGTTTGGTAAAACAGCTGTCGGGTCTAATTTTGTCTAACTTTGCAGTGGGAGTAACAGTGCAAAATGGCAACTTCAAACCAAAATTTAAGAGTTTTGATTAATTTCATGGATGTTATAATAGATATGTCCACCCAAGTTTGTGTTGACGGGGAGAACTGGCATTCAAGATGAATTTAAAAAAAAAAAAAAAGAAGAATATTGACATTTTTTGTGCACCCTGTAATGACCGACTGATGCTAACCAAATATCCTGTTGGATTTCATGCTTGTGTTTTTTTAGTTTTAGCGTGCGTCCTGTTCATGAAAGAATTGTCCACCTAATGTCTCATTCCGGTGAAACTGGCGAGTGCTGATTTTCTTTTTTCTAACTTTCCAAAAGGTACAACTATGGAATTTACACAAAGTGGGGCACTTCATGCTCAATTTTACACATGCGTTATTGAGACCTTTTCTGACAGTAATAGTGATGAGGATTTTTGGACTCCCTGGGCTACCCTATATGTAGGTTCTTGTTTGTATCTGTAGTCTTGACAGGACGAAGAAGAGGAGGGTAAAGGAACTGTGAGGCAGATGAGTAATGAAGTTGAGGTCTGCTGTGCCTGCGGGCCAATCATCACCCGACTGTCAAAGGAAGCGCTGTGCTCTATATTTAGCCCACAAAGCCTCATCATCCCGAGTAGAGACAATCATTATTATTTTACGCTCATAAATCACCCTCCACCACATTTGATGTTTTTTAAAAATTGATACTCGAGGTTACCATGATGATTGGTCGTTGTGCATTTGGATTCTTTGTGTCACTGAACCCACACATTTGACACATGGCTGCAAGCGAATAGCAGCCTGATCCTGACAAGATGGAGTCTTGCACGTAACAGCTAAACACTGAACAACATTTTGTAGACAAAAGACTCTGGATTTTGGTCCAATGTGACTGGTATTGTCCATCACTTAGTGACGTTTCACAGGAAGAAACACTAAGTGAAAATGCAGACTGCTATATCAGCTAGCAATGGCGCAACAATAATCGAGCAAAACGTTATTTGATTAAAGGAGATGACTATGACTGCTGTCGTCCATCTGTTTGTGATTTTTGACAGCGCCACTAAATGAAGTTGTGAACTGCTATGTCAGCTAAGCCAGCTAGTTAGCTGTCATAATATTGTGCAACTCTCTGTGGTCAAGGAATCTTAATTCGGACCTCCTGGGACCTGTGTTGCCAATCTGTTTGTGACGTTTGCTTAGAAGGAGCACAGAGTAAAGCTCTAGACTGCTGTTATCTGAGCCAGATAGCTGGAAAATGGTATTGAGCAACATAAATATGAATGAGGAATTGTCTGTAGGGTCAATCAAGCTTTTTTTTTTTTTTTATCACTGGGTCAGTTTGGATGTTTTTGTTTTGATGCTTTATTGCCATAGAGGTATGTCACAATTCTGTGACAGTGAGAGATAAAAATGACACAAGTAGTGTTTTGAAAAATAATTATTTTATATTTTTGGAACAAGAGGATTATTTGTGAGTGGCTGGGAACATTTGGTGAATGGACGGGATTATTTCGTGGAAAAGACTCTGAGCTCTGTCGTTTGTTGTCATGCGACCGCTCACTATCAGATTACAACAACCAATGCAGGGGTGGGGGAGTGAGACTCTAGAGGGTCAAAATATTAGAAACAGCTCTCAGTATGATGTAGTATAAACATTGTATGACTGTGTTATTATCAGACATTTTGTTTTGGAAGTTATGGCATGGTGTACTTAAGTGGCTACTGCAGGTTTATCTTTACATCTGAGGTGCTGGCCTATGCAGACAAACATGGACAAATACGTCTATGCAAGTGTACAGCAGTAATGTTGGGATTTCATGCTGGTATAGAAGTACATGCCGTGAGATACGAGTTTAATTTGTTCTGTGACCATGCTATGATTTTAAAACACTCGTATCACAAAACCCGTTTCCCCATTAAAACGAATAGAATGCCGTCAATATGTTCCAATCCACCCAGAAAACTATTAATTTAATCGTTTAAAAGAAAAACAACAAACGAGCAATATATTGAAAATATTCATTTACAGTTGAAGCCAGAGGTTTTACATACACTGCACAAAAACACTTTTTTTTTATCTCACTGTTTAAAGTAAAATCCGACTAAACTCCTGTTTCAGGTCAGTCAGGATTAGAAAAATAATTAATTTTGTTAAAAGAGAGAGAGAGAGAGAGAGAGAGAGAGAGAGAGAGAGAGAGAGGAGAGAGAGAGAGAGAGAGAGAGAGAGAGAGAGAGAGAGAGAGAGAATTTTATATATATTTTTTTGGTGTAGTTTACATACATGTTTTGAGATGTTACTTTAATACCCCCATGTAATGTTCTTTCTTCATGACGCTGTCGATTTTATGAAGACCGCCATTTCCTGCTGCAGCACAATAGCTGCACAACATGATGCTGCCACCTCCATGCTTCACAGTCAGTATGGTGTTCTCAGGTCTACAAGGTTTCTCCATTTTCCTTCAGATATAATGTTGTTCATTAGGGCCAAACAGCTCTGACTGAAGTTTCATCATACCACAGGTCATGTCTTCAGAAAACAAGATCTTTGTCTTGATGTCTTTTGGCAAACTGCAATATGTTGTTTTTTGTTTCTTTAGGAGTAATGCTTTCTTTTCGGTGCAGGACTTGTTTAACCATGGATAATGACACTTTCCAGGTTCATCCAGCATCTACACAAGGTCTTTTACTTTTATTCACCGATTGATTCGCACATTTGGGAGACAGAGCCAGTGTGATGACTGGACATTCCCACGATATTTATAAAGTAAGTTTCTTTCGGCTTGTCCCTTTCGGGGTCGCCACAGCGTGTCATCTCAGATGAACGCACATATGTTTGGCACAATTTTTACGCCGGATGCCCTTCCTGACGCAACCCTTCTCAGGGAGTGGAGGCCCCAGTGGGATACGAACCCACAACCCCTGGTTTATCAAACCAGTGCTCTAACCACTGAGCTACAGGGCCTCCCGTCATTCCCACGATATTTATACTTTCGTATAATTGAGCAGATGAATGTGGTCCCTTCAATAATCTGGAAATTGCACCCAAGAATGAGCCAGACTTGTGGAGCACCACGATTCGCTCTCCGATTTCTTTAGCGATTTTCTTTTGATTTTCACATGATTTTAAACAACTAAGCAGAGTGTTTGAGCTGTGATTTTGAATATATCCACAGGTGTGCCGTCCATTAAATCACATGTCAGTTAACTTATAAGGCAGGGGGTGACCAACGTGGTGGCTGGTGCATGGTTTCCCACAAGGATCATTTAAGTCGCCCACGAGGCATTTTCTAAAAATAGCACCGGTCACAAATTTTTATCATGATTTGTGCGTTAAATTTGAAATCTGACTTGCTTACATTAATGAAACTTTTAAAATAATGTCATAAATTATCTCTATATTTGTAAACCAGAAGGATGTCGGAAGTTTGCCACAAACAGGTCATTTAACACTTCATACCATCAGTGCTCACGGAGTAGCCCTGAGCCTCAAAAAGGTTGGTGACCCCTGCTACAATAAGTTTCCAGAGCCACGACCTTTTCATCATGTTCTTTAAAGATATAGAGCTCGTGCACCTATGTCATAAAATTATGTGACCTTGGTTTACCTCGCCATATTGCCGGTCCAGCAAACCACTGTTCACTGCTAAGTCAGTTGGAGACGACACGAAAATGTCTTATAGCACAACACCCAGAGTCTTGTCTGATACCGTTAGACATCTAGAAGGTGAAAATAAATGAAGGTACGTGGAAAAATTAGATAAACTCGACATAGAGGACCCGTCTTTAATGCTAAAGTTGATGTTTTCGCCGATAAGAAATTGGACTGTTAATTCGCTTCCGCTTGTCTTGGACAACTGGATCGACACATGGATCTAATGAGTAAGTCGTTGAGATTTACACGAAAAAGTTTGAAAACATATACAAGTCTGGACGCATACAAATACTTTGTTGATGGATCTGTTCTCATCAGGAATAAATTCCAAATAGTGACGGTTTTGATGGCTCATGAATGCAGAAGTATGTTCGTCGACACGTTAACCTTTGCCGGAATCCATCGATCTTTTCAGCTAGTATTCAATACAAATACCAATATTTAAATAAATGATCCCTGGTTTCACACAAATTTGCATTCATTAACTATGATTTGAAAAAAAGACGACGGTTGACGGCTCATGAAAGCGGAAGTGTGTTCGGCAACACATTGACCTTTACCGGAATCCATCGATCTTTTCCGCGATTATTCAATACAAATAGCAATATTTAAAGAAATGAGCCCTGGTTTTACACAAACTCGCATTAACTATGATTGGAGGAAAAAAAAGAGGTCTCAGTCGTTTCCATGGAACGTACATGGAAGCGATTGCGGCCACACTTAACCTCCGTAAACCTCTGTAGCAGACTTTTTTTTGTTTGTTTAAATACGCATTGTTGTCAAATAAAACAACTTGGCATTATAAATACTTTTTGGCAATTTGAGATTGAGAAGAATAATTCTGACCTGAAATGAAACACTCGCTACACAGGGGTTTGTGTATTTTGGTTGGGCAGTATTCATCATATTTGATTGCCGAAATCCATTGATATTTTCTGGTCTTTTCAGCTGGTATTCCATAGAATGATCTCTTTGATTCTCTGTCTCGTCTGTTATGACAACCAACACGTCTCGAGTATTATAAATATTCTCCTCCAGTTCAATGTCTCCCACAATGTCGAGCTGCTCTGTATGACCTGCAAAATGGCGCGGTAAAATTGGTCACGTGCACGAGCTGTATAGTACTTTTTGGGATGTAAACTTTTGAGTTAAAAAAAAAAAAATGTAAAAAAAAAATATATATATATATATATATATATATATTATATATATATATATATATAATATAATCCTTTTAGAAATTCTACCTCTCATTCTTGCATTTAATGAAATTAATTTCTGTTATCCCACTGAAACAAGAGGTTTTCTATGATTTGACTTCAGACAGTGAGACAAAAAATAGAATGTTCTTGCACAGTGTATGTAAACGTCTGGCTTCAACTGTATATCATCCATCCATCCATCCATCCATTTTCTACCACTTCTCCGGTTCGGGTCGGGGGGAAGTTGCTTCAGCAGAGCTACCCAGACTCCCCTTTCCCCAGCCACTTCCGGAGAGATCCTGAGGCGTTCCCTTGCCAGCCAACTGTATGTGTGTGTGTTTTATTAACAACACACAGTCCATTTAATGCACAAGCTGCGTGTGTGCGTGCGTGTGTGTGTGTGTGCATGCGTACACGCGGCAGCAACAGACATGCCTGCTGGTGTTAATTGTGTGAATTTGCTTTTAGTAAATGTGCTTCCAGTCATGTAAATGCTTGTGTCAGTGATAAAAGAAAGAAGTGTGTGGGGTGAGAGTAAAATTAAGGTCCTTTTATTGCAGGGGAGCGCGAAGGTTGAGGGGATGGCTTGAAATTGTGTGTGCGTGTGACAACTTGGTTTGTCACGATAATTACAATATTGAGTTATCGTTTGCTAAATGATGGCTCAGCCAAAATACAAATCTGTGAGCCAACAGAGTTGGCTGCTACTGGAAACGCCAGCAGACGGTAGATTTTTTGTGGCGTTGCCTCCGTCCAATACTCCACGGCCATCCTCCACACTACAGAGACACTTGAAAGAAAGTTACCAGTTGTGTTCGCTAGGCTGGGACCGGGTTGCGAGTTAAGGAGCTCAAGAGCTCGCTTGATAGTTTTGAGGAAAATATGTTTTAGAAATGTTTCCATCATGGCAGGCCTAGCTACAACAAAGAATTCATGTCTAAAATTGTGGACAAATAAGGACTGTTTACTATAGAATTTGTGATGCCACAGGAGGAGCAGGCAGCTGCATATGAAAACATAAGAATGAAAGGGAGACCCCCAAAAGGCGAGAGAGCACGATCTTTCTGTAACCGTTTTGAGCTCCCTGCTGGCACTGGTGCTGGGCAGTAGCTGCATTGAAGATGAGATGCATCTTTACCTCAAGTAGCCGGTCATTGACAGATTGAGAGGGGAACCACTCTAATGGTGGATGTGACAACAATAACTCTTATTTTTTTTTTTTTTTTTTGGATTGTTAGTTTCTAAAACTTTAGGGAACTATTTCTTTAAATATCCAGTCCACTGTAAAAGAGATGCTGCTGATCCTGGGACGTTTCTGTACATTTTGTTTTTGAACTGTAAACATTATTATTATTCATTGACCTTTCAATTATATTGAAAAACTTTATTTCATTTCGAAAACTTTAGGGAGCATTTTATGTTAGTTTAATGAAAAACTTTGAAGGACATGGTGGTGAGCCTGGTGGCTCACTACACTTTTGGTTCGTCTTTTAAAACAAAGATGCCCGTTTTGTAAGATTAAGGGGAAAAAAAGTTGGAAATCTGAAAAGCTGTACAATAAAGATGCTTAAAGCATTTAAAAAGTCAATTGTTGGAAAACATACACTTTATAATTTTCTTTTTTACTGCAAAACAAAATAAATGGTACACTAACTTTAGCAGTGTGGAGACACTGGTTGCTTACAATGCATACCACTGCATCACGAACCCAGCCATTGATGAATTGGTTCTAGACCTCCAGACCTTTGTAACTCTTTAGTTGGTCCATGGTGTGAGCGCTTGTCGAGAAGAGGAGATAGTTGACGATGTCTGGATAGGTTACGGACACCCACAGTTCGAAATTCTTGCTCCATTTGTGTTTCTCCAAGGCATATGAGTCGATATTGTCGATCAAAACACACTTCTTGTTGTAACTGTTTCTTGAAACAACATCTACTGAGCCCCGGTAACTTTCCAAAGTCTTTTTAGCCATAATGCGTCACTTGACAGTCATGCGAACCTTTGTAGAGTAAGTCAGTAGAGTGAACCCATCCAACATGGCCAGGTGCCCCGGATGTAGTCACGTGATTGAAAAGTCAATTCCGGTGGGCACCATCCATCCCGTTTAGTCGAAATGCATCTGTCTTTTCAGCTGGTATTCTATAGGCTGGTATCTTTGAAGAACTGTTTATTGTGACAACCAACAGTACAACAGGTGTCACAACATTGTGAAAAATCTGTTACGGTCTAGTGACTCACTCCCGGACAACCGAGCAGATTTGTTTGACTAGCAAAATGGAGTCGTCAACAAAAGGGGATGTCATGCGCACGATCTCTATACTTCTTTAGTATTTTCAAAAATGCCTCTTTTCTGTCTGTGGTAGCATGTGCAACAGCAGTAACACTGCTTGTTGGGTTGACCCTTAAAATTTAAATACACTAACCTGCCACTGAAGTTTTCAGCCGACTAGGAACGGTTGCAGTAGCACCGGTCGCCATGGCAAATTCATTTTTACCGGAGTCAGCTCTCCCACGGAAGAAGTTGGAAATTGTCAAATTCCCACTCTTATCCTTCAGTTTCCTTGCCATTGTTGTCATGTGTTTGGCCAACTACATATAACTTCGCAACGCACCTTCTCCCATATTAGATAGGTTAATAAGTTTACCGCATGGAGAACATTCCGCTGTATGAATCTCGCAAGGTGCCTCCGGTACAACTCATTTTCTAACAATGTGTTGTTAAATCTGTGCTTTCCCGGCATATCCGTAACTGGAAGCATTTGTTTCACCGAGCTCAGGTGTGCAGTACCTCCACGCTTGGATAAAGTGAACAAAATGGCGTCACTTCGAGAAATTTCAAGATACCGGAAATGCACTAAAGTTATCAGTCTTCGCTTGACAGGTTTGTTTTAATTAAAACACATGATAAACAATATTTTGAGCTGCAACAACAAAATCCCATGACAACCCTGACCAAAGCCAAATATTATTAACTGGACTTTCCAAGAGGTGGAAAATGCAATGTTTTGTCCAATGATAATCCCGAAATTGCCTGACCCGTATGAACCCACCACACCTGAATCAAACGACGGGTTGGATGATAGTCTGTCTATTTTTTATTTTATTTTTTTGGCACACCGTCACACAATCAACCAAAACTGCCTTGTGATCGGCGCATTGAGCACCCCTGGTGTAACTAAATTTCGTTTGACATGGCCCATGATGTTGATGACTTTTGACGTAAATGCGCTCGCAGTACGTGAAGAAGCTCCGAACATGTGCTTTTGGCATCACTTCCGTCTATGCTCATTACGGTTAACTCGCATTTCCTGTTTCCGGGTGAATACTGATTGTTTAGGAGCAGGCTTGTTTTGTTAACGTTTATGAAATAAACATGTAAATTAATGTCAAGACTAAACAAAATAAGCGACGTTTTTCAATATCTGTTTTCTACTCGTAACAAATTTTACGCGCGTGATTTTTCGTGCTCGACTGTGCAGATTTGCAAGTGCGATGGTGCACGAGCGGAAACGGGCTCGTCAAATGTGAGCGACTTGTATTTCCGTATGTAATTGTTAAAAAAAGAAATTTACAATAAATGTTCATTTGTACATTTATTTATGCTATTGAACCATAATGATAGACAGAACAAATAATGGTCTTCTATTAGATGGCATTAAGTACATAGAGCAATTAATGTATCTACTTTTTGTGACTTTATTTGTTGGTGTGCCATGAGATTTTTCATTTGTAAAGTACTGTAAAGTATGTGCCTTGGCTCCATAAAGCTTAGAAATCACTGCTCTGGTCAGATCATGAAACGGCAAGCATGTTTGCACACAACCACGAGATTGCGAGGGTTCATAAGGTTTTCTTGCCTGCTTGCGAGCCGTATCGTATTAAAAGAACGTGAACATACCTCAAACATGCCTTACATGAAGGTCCTCTCCTGTCCTTAACATAGGTGACCAACCCCCTCATTTTCTTTTTATAATACAGTTTGGGTGATCCACTCGGGTTGTCGTCGCCACAGTAATGACTCTGATTTGAGTTGACAAAATAAAGCCCAGTGATTAAAAAAAAAAAATGGGATGGGGTGGTATAGAAATACAAGATTTTATTGCAGTAGTCTTACATTGTGCCATTGTGAAAGAGGAAACATGTCTTGGAGTCTGAGCTGCCCAGTACGTGTCGTATGTCTCAGCAGTCTCCTCTCTGCCATGTCGCTGACATTTTTTTTTAAATAACTTTATTAGCCGCCAGTTATTTACACTACCATGTCAAAAGACAAAAAATACATTAATACTACAATATAAAAATAGCTTTTGGATTCAGATATACTTTGCACGACAGCGACTCAGAGTAAATGTCTTTTGCCGAGTTGATCAAAGATGTCATCGATCGGATCGTTGAATTATGACATCAAAACTGATCACCATAAAATTCCAACTATTGGCCGACCAGGGTGATAAGATCATCTTAAACTCTACATTTAAATTTATTTCATTATGTACAACTGTGCAATTTTTCTCATACTGTGTTTTCATGTTGAAATAGTATAGAAATGAGTTGGAATCCCCCCACCCCCTTTCTTTGTTTTAGACTCAATCAAGCAGTAAACGACACATTTCCTTTTTCCTGTATTAAGTACATTTGAACAATCTAATGGTGTGTTTTCACTTTGGTCTCGTATTACAGAAATAAAGCCTGAGCAATTTCACTTGTTCTAGGTGCGCTCAGTACCCAAGTACTGTAGTTTAAATCTCTTGCATTAGATACGCACACAAACATCCCATATGGCGTGCTGTCACATGGGGATAGAGCTATAGAAACGACTGTAAACCTGAATCTACCCACATGATCAACACATTGGCCACATTGGAATCAAGCGACGAGATAATCGACTATATACAGTAACTGCCCCTGAGATCGACTCGTAAATCGCGATCGATGCATTGGAACGCCCGGTCAAGAAATATAAAATGCGGTTAAAACCTGATAAGAGTTGAGACTGAGATTGAGTTGTCCCTGTTTACTTGGTCAAGGCACGGTTGAGCACTAAAAATGTCATTTGAATTTGAAGTACTGGGGACAGATTCACTATGAAATGGTGTGTTTTCATGTTAGGATACAAAGTTATAAATTAGTTAAAACTGGGGAGAGTTGACTTCTTCCCATTCACTAAAAGAGTAAACATATTCATCGAAATCTTCAACATTAGGCACACACAAACTGCCTATAAATTGTATTTTCAGTTAGGATGGAAATGTAGGGATAAGGTACGTTTTCCAATTTATTACTTTTATGCATCCTCACAGTAAAGATCAAATTCAAATCTGTGGCATTGTTATACTGATATGTTTTTATGTTGGGATAGAAATGGAAATATAATGTATAAGTCTTGGTAAGTTTTTATGTTAATAGTAATTTTGTTGCAAAACTTAAGCCATTTTGTAATTGACGTTAATCACAAAATGTGGAATACGTGACTGTATGTGAATACTTTGCGCACGTTCTGTCTGTAATGTATTTGCTATTTAATGACTGCTCATGCACTTCTGGTTACGTGTGATCTGCATTTCGTTGCCTTGATTGACAGCTGCTTTAACAGAGCGCATTTACACCCTCTACTTCTACACCGGTTAGCAGCATTCTTCTGTGGAAAATAAGCAGGACAAAGCAGGTCAGTGAAAGAAAGACGTTTGTTTGAGCAAACTGCAGGTTTTTCCTGACACGACAGGACCAAAGGCCTGGAGTTGGGAAACAAATAAGTAGGACACTTTAGTCATGGGAGAAACATTTAGAGTTTGGAGGAAGGCCGGCGGGGGCGTTGGCGTCCTCAGCCGCGACATGTGCCGACCGGTCGGAATGTTGGGAAGGACCTGAGAGGCACTTGACAAAAATCAATAAGACTTGAGTCACTTTTTGGATGCACGCAGTAAACAACTCTTCTGCAAGCCTGGAAAGATAATCTTGAATATGACCACTAAGTCATAATATGACACGCATGACCTTTTTATGGCAGCGCATGAACCCCTAGTGATTTTTCAATGCTCGTTCCTGCAGGCTCTGTTTCTATGATGGTGGAACTTTAAAGACCCTCTAAGTGATTCATGAATTACTTTCTTAACCCATTATGTTTCAAGACAATTATTGAAAATGCAAAGATTGAGAGTTCAGAATTGTGGCGCTATAACAAATACTTTTTCACCGGTTTTCTTACACTTTGACAATGTATTGTATGTATGACAATGTAGTTCAAATAGTCCACTGGCATGGTTGCTTTTGGGCACATCGTTGTCGGGCAGAAGTGGGAGGCGGGGCTGACGTCACCTGACAGTTTCCTATAGACTTAAATTTAAACACCCGACATCACAGCCACCCTGTGGAACTGGGATTTGAGCTTGCATGGCCACTTTAGAAAGCCTCAATGTTGTGGTGTGAGGCTCCAAACAGGTATGTTTTCGTGGCTCTAAACTAGTAGTTATGTATAGGCATTAGAGTTTACCATCCATTTTGTTAGGTCATGGAAGTGGTGGTGTTTTTGGTTGAGTGGAAAGATTTTTTTCATGGCATTTAGGGACACGCCCATCGTGTTTGAGCTGATTCACTATTTTAGAGAATCAATTTTGATTTTTTTTTTTTTTTTGGTAATTCAAATTGATTTTCTCTGCAATAAGTTACATTTATTTCATTTTACAGGGCCATAGCGATTTTGTTGGTTTTAGGAACTTATTAATTCCTCTTATGAGTCAAAATCCTCAAAACATTATTTTAGGAAGTTTTGTTCCATGACACAGGAAGAACCTCATTTTAATATTATGCTATTTCGCATTGGGTGGGTTTCAAAGTATAACAATGTTTTCAAGTCATAGTTGCAAAACCTCTTAAGTGTTCCATCAGAAATGTGTAAGCAGTTATCTATTTTGTCAGTGCAAGCAAAGTCACACAAATTCTCAAAATGATCCTTCATCAGAGCTCTATTTAGTGTATCCTCTGGAACAGTCAAAATGTTAAACTCCCCTACAAAAATTTGAGGAGGAGAGTCAATATCACTGCAAAAAACCTCTGCCAAGCTTTGAGATAGATTTTAATTATCTATAAAAAAAAACCTCAATTTTCTCTGTCAGTCATAATAAAAATGATACTCTGTTTTTAAGGAGGTTTTCTTCTCGGTCAGCACAAAAATCACATTGATTTTGAATGAGTAGCATCAGACGGAAAAAAAATCAACTGATTTAGACATATGAGATGGTCATTCTAGCTCATCTACACGAGTTTCTAAATGAGCGATCGTGAAGTTCTGTTTTAGCTCACAAGTGAAATGTCAAATGAGTCCAGAAGAATTATTTTACAAAATTTGCAGCAATTAATGCTAGATGACTGATTATGTGGTAGAATATAGCCATGGTCTTGTTCATTGTCTATCAACTCTACACTTTTTTTTTTTCCAGCCCATTAATCTCATTATTTTTTAGGACGGTAATTTCCTCATTCTATAAATACATATATATAAAATCAGTTTTATGGGAACAGTTTCCTGAATGAAGTAGTTCTCTGAAACGAATCTGGAGCTTTTTGTCTCAATGACTTCCACCTCCTGACAGAAGGACGGGAAATCCTGTTGTCATGTCCTGCGAACTGCAACAAGATAAACATCTCTAAGCAAAGCCCTTCTGCTAGCCTCAGGGTCTGCTGGCTCCTCTCGCTCATGTCAGGTTTACTATGCATATTGCCAGGTCCTGTGAATCCCTCATTGATGAATGGTTTGATTGCTTTGTTCTGGCTTTTGATGCAGATGTAGAGTAGTCACATCCTTGCCTTTAGGGCATCCTCAAAAGTCAAAATTTTGTGCTAATGTAATCTAAGCAGGGGATTGGGTTACACTGAAATGTGTCCTCTTTCATAGTGAACTCAATGCACAAAAAGTTAAATAAACACTTCATATTCTTATACATTCAAAAGAGATCCAAGGATAATCATCCATCCATCCATCCATCCATTTTCTGAGCCGCTTATCCTCATGAGGGTCGTGGGAGTGCTGGAGCCAATCCCAACTGTCATCGGGTTGAAGGCAGCCAATCGCAGGGCACATGGAGACAGACAACAGTCGCACTCACAATTGCACCTCGGGGCAATTTAGAGTCTCCAAATAATGCATGTTTATGAGATGTAGGAGGAAACCGGAGTGCCCAGAAAAAAACAAAACAAAACATGCAAACTCCACACAGGCGGGGTCGAGATCTGAACCTCGGTCCTCAGAACTGTGAGACCAACGCTCTACAGTTGCTCCACCTTGCCGGCTAAAGATAATCTATGAATACGATATTTGCTATAATACAATAGTAAATACAAAATTCTAATATATATTTTAAATCGTATGTAGTACACAGATCCAGAAGATATCAGAAGGATTCAAAGTCCTCAACTGCATTCTATTAAACTATTGTGGTGACCTTTAATTTAAGAAAGTACAGTTTCCCAAGACCTGTACTGACATTGCATCCCAAATCATGACTGACTGACTGGATATTTCACTCTGGACCTCAAGCAGCCTGGATTCTGTTCTTCACTCGTTTTCCTCCATACCTTGATGCGATAATGAAAGGCACATTTTACTTTCATTGGAAAAGAAGACCTTGGACCACTGGCCAACAGTCCACTCCTTATCATTGGTCCAGTTCAGACGCTTCCCAAGTTGTTTCCTATGTTTTATCCCGTTACAAATGTTTTCTCTTTGTTTTCAAATACTTTTAATCATGTAAAGCACATTACGTTACCTTGTGCATGAAATGCGGTATACAAATAAATTTGCTTTGCTTTGCTCTAAATGAAATCGCTGCGTGTGATATATAATAATGAGGAAATGTGTTCCTATAGGAAATACTGATAATGATGATTGATGAATGATGACCAGAAATGCACATAATTAAAAATATAAAAAACACTTTTCATGCCGGATAACAGTGATTTAGAGACTAAATCTGGAATCCCAAAGTGGGACATCACGTGGCGAAAGTGTCAGCACGGAATGTTGTCTCCTGCTGAATTATGTACGTAGTGTTTTGTTCGCGGCTCATGCAAAAAAAACGTCCTCGCATCTCCCTAGTCATCATTTGTGTCGGGAACCTACCGCACACACACTTATTTATTTTTTTTAAATGCAGGATAAATAAAAGTATAAATACGGACTAATCCTTTGTGCCTGCTTGTCACGCGGACTATTTTTAGATGTCAGACTGTCAAGTGTCCGCGTGTTCTGGTGCGATACAAACGTTTCTCTCAATGGAACCATTGTTTCACACCGGTGAGTCGTTCTCAGGTTTCACTCTCCTCTTGCACCCCCCCGACCCCAATGCCCCCCCCCCCCAACCCAACTCATACTCTGCTCTTTTTCTTTTGAAATGTTAAAATATTGAATTTCAATTTTGGGACAAGAAAAACTCATTAACAGAATCAAGGATTCAGGAACAAAGTTTTCACTTTTCACCTAATGGAGAGTTTTCATGTACAAAATAGACTCAAGGACAGCTTTTTTTAACATAACAAATTGATATTCTGTGGAGTTAGACCTCTGCCAGGACTGAAATAACAATGAAATGAGATAAAAACCTAAAATCATGATTTTGGCTGGTCCGATTGGGTGACAACAATAACTGCATGTCTTTGTTTTTGGGCTCATTTTCATTCAGATTTCAACTAAGTTGGTTTCAATTTTAGCTCTAAACTTTTGAAGTGTTTGGGCAAAAAGAAACGTTTTCAGTTGAAAAACCTTGGTAGAAACTTACTGTGGGTATGGAATGTGTACAGATCCCTTTAAAATTTTGACTGCTGTATTGCAGCCATTTGCTGAAATAATTTTGTATTTTTTCCCTCGATCTACACATCGCAATCAATGCTGACAGAAAAAAAGAATAAATTTTTTTGCAGATTTATGCAGAGAAACTGATATATCATTGCCATAAGTATTCAGACTCTGCTGTGACACTCATATTTAACTTGGGTACTGTTTCTTCTGATCATCCATCAGATGGTTCTACACCTTCATTGGAGTCCGTCTCTTATTCTGATTAGGATAACCACACACAGATCTATATAGTCTTGAAGCTCACAATGCATGTCAGACCAAATTAGACTCATGAGGTCACAGGCACTACCTTGGAGAGCTCAGAGACAGAATTATGCTGAAGCACACATTTGACCAAGGTTATCAAAAAAAATCTCCTGTACTTAAGGTGTACTTTAGTGGCCTCCATAATCCTTAAATGTAAAACTTTTGAGACAACCAGAACCCTTCCTAGAGGTGGCCATCCACCCAATGAGCAATCGGGAAAGAAGAGCCTTGGTGAGAGAGGTACAGAAGTACAAAAAATTCACTGTGGCTGAGATGTAAAGATGCAGTCAGGAGATGGGAGAAAATTCTATAAAGTCATCAATCAGTGAAACCCTCCACCAGTTAGGGCTTGATAGCAGAGTGGCTTAATGGAAGACTCTCCTCAGTGCAAGACTCATGAAAGCATGCACTAAATTTGCTAAAAACACCTGAAGGACTCCAAGATGTTGAGAAATAAAATTTGGTCTAATGAAACCGAGGTAGAACTTTTTGGCCGTAATTCTAAGCGGTGTGTGTGGAGAAAAACAGGAATTGTTCATCACCAGTACAGTGCAATCCAAGCAATAAAGCATGTTGGTGGCAGCATCATGCTGTGGCAGTGTTTTTTTTTAGCTGCAGGGACAGGAGGACTGGTTGGACTTTTTTTCTTTTTTAGGCATATGCTTCTAGTCAAAGGTTTCTGTGGATTTTGCAGCATGTACTGTATTTGGCCACCATGGCGTCATTACTCTGCGATTGACTTCCACCGGGCACATTTTAGTCATACACAAAACAAAATAAATGTTTCCTAGGATGAATTAAAGTTGTTATATGCTTGCGTGGGGGGTCAGAAAAGTGGCTAAAATGTCAAGACCGACTGCTTTTGTGAACTAGGTACTCTTTCGGAGCTCTGCTATTAGTGAGAGGTGTGCATGCCAGTTTGGACATACATTTTCACAATAAGACTCAAATTTATCAATAAAATTGATTTAATTGCCAATCCAAATGTTTTAAATTTGATCACAGTTTATACAAGAAACATTTTAGCAGGTTTGTGTTACCTGCTGACTGTTTAGTGGGCTCATAAACATTTACTAGGCGAGAGTTAAGCCACCAACAAGGTCTTTAGACTTGTTCAGTTCAGTACAGCTTATTATTGCTGTCAATAACATGGGGAGCTAGTAATTGGAACTTCAGGCTGTCAGAGTTGGGCCACTCATGAACTGAGGGCCCACTGTAAAAGTCTATAATGTGAGCACTGTGACTCCTCCTGTGGGGACGTCCTTGTCCTTCGTCATGTTTATTTTAACTCGCAATTTGCTAAACCTCTTGGAGACGACAAGAAGCTGGCAATTGAGAGTTTGTTTGGAAAATATTCGCTGGACCACTATATCAAGGAATCATACCTTTTCTCACAACTGCACTAAGGCAAGTGTGAGCACCTCCTTCTAGCCAGAAGGTTTATCAGTCATCATGAGCCCATGGAGCCTTATAACGCCGAAAGAATATCGTGGTCTGTGACAATATGCATTGCTACCAGAAAGCATTCACACCCCTTCACGTTTTCCACAATTTGCCCTTGTAGTTATTGTTGGGCTTATTTGATTATTTTTCGTTTAAAAAAAAATGTAAGCATTAAGAAATAATAGGTACATCAGGAATCACACCCTTTGTTATGACCCTCACACAATCACAGGATGCAAAATGATTTCAGGAAAGTTGAAGCTCTCAAAAGTACTATGGTCTCAATTGGTTGGAAATGGAAGAAGTTTGGAAGCACCAGGACCCTTTCTCTATCTTGCCGTATGAAAAAGTGAGTAATCGGGGAAGAAGAACCCTATGGTCACTAAGGCAGAGGTCCAGTGTTCCCTTAGGGAGCTAGAACATTCCAGAAGGTTAAGCATTGCTTACACATTCTCCATCAATCAGGCTTTTGGAAGTCGCTTCTCAATAAAAAAGCACATGGCAGCCTACTTGGAGTTTGCCAAAAGGCACCTTAACAATTCTCAGTCCTGGAGAAACAGTGTTTAGCCTGAATTGCAAGTATCATAACTGGAAAAGAGGTACTGCTCATCATGTGACTTGAAGCATTGTGGTGGCAACATCATGCTGTGAGACATTTTTTCTGCTGCAGTAACTGGTTGACTAGTCCACACAGCTGCAAAGTATAGAGAAATTCTTCAAGAGAACTTGCTCCAGAGTGCTCTGGAAGTCAGAGTAGCGTATTAATTCACCTTCCAACATGACAATATCCCAAAGGATGCAGCCAAGATAACAGGAGGTTTCAAGTTGTAGATTGTGACATGGAAATGTTTGTAACCCGAGGTTCCAGAAACAAAGTGAAATTTAGTGATCGCTCACAGGACAGCAGTCTTCATCTGCACCCTGCTTGGGAATCAGTGGTTATTGTTGGTAAATTGTTGAATGTTTTTCAAATTCATCATCATTCAATCATTTAGTACAAAAAGTAAAAGGACTTAATTTCAAATCTGTAAAGAACACTTTCTAAATCGCCATTATAGAAATGCCATTTATTACAACTCCTGTAAATGACTCTAAACTGAATACCAGTGTTTTTTTTTTGTTTTTTTTTTTTTTTGCACAGAGGATAAAAAATGTATGCCTGTAAGTTATCGTCTGCCTACATGCATTTCTGTTTTTATATATCCGTTGCTTAAAGTGGTACAACTAACACACAGATGCTATTCGTTAGCCCGTCTTTTGTGTTTCCCATTATGTATTAAGATTAAGATAGCGGAAACTATGCAGTGGTTTTTAGTACACCGTGTAATTCTGTTTGTTTAGTTTGACAGCTACATTAAACTGTGAGTGCATTAAACAGCATGAAGTCTTTTTTTGTATAATCATTTACTATCTGCAAAATTCTGCTTGTTGTGAAATGAGTTAATTTGCCACCATCAGAGATGAAAGTGGACTTTCGTCAAAATTCCTGAAAATACAAATGTGACCACTGAAGGTATGAAGTCCTGCTAGGGGGGAACGGGGTCATGCACCCCCGGGAAATGTTTGAAAAAATGGATGGCTGTGGTGCATTCTGGCAATATCTGTGAACAAATTTCAGACAAAAATTCAAAGTAAAATTTCTAAGTCCTGACCCAAAAAAAAAAAAAAATTGGGCAGAAGTTCCCCAAGGGCCAAGCCCAGATTTTTTTTACCCCCCATCTCCTTATCACTGGATAGCACAAAATCCCATTTGTCATGAAAATATGCTTAAAATATGCCACCTTATCTCAAGACAAATGAATTAAATGAATTATTCAGTAAAAAGACATTTAAAATTGTCCTTTTCCCCACATTATACATATTATAGTATATAGAATATACACAAAAATATATCCTAGAATTTCTACACCGTACAGCAAAACATCTTAATGTTGATCTGTAGTAATTATTATTAATGTTTGAGTCTCAAACTCGTTACGTCGCATTGTACTGATACACTCCACTTCATTGCTCACTATCTTAGATATAGATCTAGTAATACTAATAGTATAATCAGTTCCCTTGTGTGCGTGTGTGTGTGTGTGTGTGTGTGTGTGTGTATATGTATATATATATATTATATATATATATATATATATATATACACACACACACACACGCACACACACACACACAGTCACTCAGATTTGAAAAATGTACTGGTGTGGTCATGCTCGCAGATAAAGTTGCGGGTGTTATCAGGGATGGCCTTAAAATAACTTACTCGATTAATATAACAACTGTAAAACTAAAACTTCAAACCCAGAAATGATCATTTCCAATTTCAACTGATATTAATAGAAAATGATATAAAATGGTATTTAAAAATTTTCATCAATAAAAATTCTTGATCTGACAAACTTTATCTGAATCAAAGTTCAATGCACTGGCCTGTCAAGGAATAAACACGAACGGTCTGTACTCTTAATTTTTTTGAAAATGCTTAGTTTAGTTCAACATTATTGGCGTTCGTGGCAACAAGCTAGCGATACATTGAAACAAACATTCCTGTTGGCAATCGTGTATTGTTGTGGGGGGGGCACGCACCACGGGACAGCCGTAAATAGAGGCCGGCTTGCGAGAACGCGCTTTTATGTGCATGCGCCAATGTATTGGCCACACTTGAATCAGACGACGAGGTGGATGATAGTCTGTTTGTTTCTTTTAGGTTTTTTTTTTACGCCGTCACACTGCCTCTCGATCGACGCAATAAGCATCCCTGGTGTAACTGAATTTCCTTTGATATGGCTCATAATTTTGATGACTTTCGACGTAAAACCACTCTCATTACGTGAAGCAGTTCTCAACATGCGCTTTTGTACATGCTCCATACATGCTCAGTACGGTTAACTTGCATTTCCTGTTTCCGGGTGAATACGGTTGTTTTGGAGCAGGCTTGTTTAGTTAACATTTATGAAATAAACACGTAAATTAATGTCAAGACCACACAAAATAAGCGACGTCTTAAGAGAATGCGAGGGGAGGGGAGTTACTCTTACTAGTGTTAGTGCCTCAACATGGCTACACTCGTGAAAGCAAAACAACAAACTCACACGCATGTTCGCTCAATGTTTCAATGTTCAAATAAAAAATCCGGAGGACTTTCGTCACTGCACCATACAGTGCTTACTATAATTTCTCGAGTATAATCCGTCCTGACGTATAATGCGCACCCCCAAAGTTGACCTAAAAAAAATAATCAGGAAAACCCTTCTACCAATGTACAATGCGCACCAACAATTTGCTGCTACCCATATGCTCAAAATATTGGGAATTATCCATTTATAGTTTGTTAGGTTTGTACTTGTATTGTTTTTCAAAAAAACTGTCTGTGCAATAATCATTAATAATAATCATTGTGCATGTGCTGATGTAGCCGTAATATATATCTCGGGACAGGCCAAAGGATACACTTCTCTTGGTCCCTGTAATTGTCAGAACAGAATCCCTCAACCAACAATAATAAATGCTCAATGATGGCATAACATTTTATTAATACTGTTGATGACACATATTAGGTGACTGTAGACATTTTAGTATAAATCATATGGAAATGGTACATTAATACTTAATGAGCACAAAATTTCAAAAATGGACACATGAAGTGCCAGTAAGGCTCTTTTGTTCAATCTGTTAAGGCTTTCTTTTGTTCAATTTGTTGCTTCCTCACCTCACCTGCTGTGAGGATCAGTGCGCTTGTTGCAAATTGAATTAGTTTTAACTTTTAATCACAATATAAAGGAAGCCACTTGTCTGCATTTGTTTAGAATCCTCCATCTGGCCCCCTAATCCTCAAACCTTAATCTCAATCTCAAGAACCCCCTCCGCCCCCGAAAAATGGATAAAATCACATAAAAACTCCAGCCAAGATGAAAAATGTACAACTGTTTTACTTGTTTTGCATTAAATTTTATTTTCTATTCAAATGGTATTTTTATGGAGTAACACCACTTAATGTTTGAGTCTTTTCCTCCATTCATCCGTGCTGCTGTTTTTTTTTCCTCCACTAAAGTGGTGTCATAGTTAAATGGCTATAACGCCACCTGTTAATTTGAAGGCCCTCCTGGAAAAAAAAAACAAAAAGAAAACTCCCAAATAATCTTCCTCTCTCAATTTCACCAAGCAATTTAAAATTGGGTGGACATGTCAATCGTAAAAGGTTTCACAAAAAGAGTCTCAAAAGTTAAACAGGAAGTAAGCCATTCTTGTTTTAAGCAGCCATTTGGGACCAGTCGCTCCTCGTAGAAGTTTGGAAAACAAAAAATATCCACTGACATCAATCTCAATGGTGCGTCTAACGGATGCATGCAAAAACAGAGTTGAGGTACGGTTGCTTTAATTAAAAAAAGTGTGGTTAAAAAAAACAAAACTATCCAATGTGTAATCAGAATATGATTTGATCTCACATTTTCAACAACTTCAATAAGTTGATAAGATCCTGAGAGCTCATAAAAAAGTGCATTGCGACCAAACCTTGATTGGAAAGTCTTTGGATTTTTAGGAACAAATTTGACTTTCACATTAGCTAGTCGCCAAAACTGTCCGGCTCGTCTATGCCACTGCTCAGGATGGAGTTGTCGCTGCTGGACTCGCTGCTGTCCAAGTCGTAGTATTCGGGTTGGCTCGTGTTGTTGACCTCCATGAAGTCCATCATGAACTCAAGCATTGAGATGTCGGTCTCCGTGATGCTCTGTGACGCTTTGAACTGTGAAAAGAGAGAAGGAAATCTCCATGTTACTTCCCATGTAGCAGTTCGCAGCAGTATAGTTATAAAGCATGACATGTAGCATGTAATGGTACTGCTCTAACAAATCGGCCATTGATCATGATCGGTCAATTTCAGTTATGTGACTTTTTTTTTTTTTTAATAGTATTTTCCCACCTCTATTTTAACAAAAGCTGCGCTGAATTGGGTGGCAAATTCGGCGTTTATCCCCCAACCATTGAAGACTTCTGTGTGTATACATGTTTCTTTCTGGAAGTCCCTAACGAAACATGGCATGCTTGAAAGGAAATTAAATTTTGTGTGTTAGCCAGTCACAGACGGTAGAATGAGCACATTTTCAATAACGTTTATCAGTCATAAATGAAGTAAGTTCAGTTCAAGTTCATCCAAAATTTGTAGTCGTTCGTTAATTAAACCCGCTAAAGGTACAATAATGGCTTGAGATTTCATAATTTTGAAGTCATATCTTTTCCTATCAGCTTGTTCCTTTATCCTTTTCCATGTAAGCACATCTGCCGCATCTCTAACACCAGCTGCCTTCCCTCACAACATCCATCAACCTTCTCTTTGGTCTTCCTCTCATTCTCTTGCCTAGCTGCCAGCTCCATCCTCACCATGGTTCTTCCAATACACTCATTATCTCTCCTCTGGATCTGTCCAAACAATCGAACTCTGCTCTCTCTAATTTTGTCTCCAAAATATCCAACCTTTGCTGCCCCTCTGAGCTCATTTCTAATCCTGTCCAACCTGTTCACTCTTAGAGGGAACCTCAACATCTCCATTTCTGCCACCTAAAGCTGTGCTTCCTGTTCTCTCCCCAGGCGTTTAGTTTCATCACAGAGACTTAAAAAAAGAGAACTTAAATGACTCTGTCAAAATGATGCCAACAAGCTACAGAGGTACAAATTGGTTATTTCTTTCTTTTACAACTTATCACAATTGGAGCGTTGACCTTGTTGGACCCAAAAGGTGTCGTGGTGTCTTGGTTGGCAGCAAGTTAATAAAGTCAACAGCCATCAATGCGTTATCCTGTTATTCATGCTGATTTCAGTTTAGTAATAAATGTTAAAGTGTTGTATTGCATTATGGGCTGTACATATAGATTAACGACAGATTCTTTGAGCTTTTACAACATCCCCAGTACACATGAAACTCCGTGAAAGCTTAGGTAAAGCCATTACGTGACAAGTGGAACACCATGTTTCCTTTACTGAACCTCACATTAATAACTTGCATCTCACTCTGAAATAGTTAATGCATCTTTTACCTTTGGTGATATTTTACCTAAGTAGGCCCACCTTTGCGTCCTAATTACAAATGGATCTGAGCCTTGTATGTAAATACATGTCACGTATTGAGACATTTCATCATCTGAGCATTTTTCAGTCAACAACTGAAAAATTAAGACTTCTGTGCACCAAAAGACTTTGTAGACTTTAATTAATAAGCCTTTTGTGTAGGCTGACATTAAAAGTTGTCAATCAAAAACAGTTAGGCGAGTGGACAGATTTGGGACACATGTGTACATAACTTCCTATTTAAGGTAAAATCCCTGGTGGTGCTGTTGTAAAGATGCTTTACTGCATAGCTTTGCATACTGTTATTTAAAAGCCACAAATATGAGTTTTCTAAATTACATTGAAGTTAATGGGAAATCTACCAAACAAAGTTAAAGTACATGTGCTGGAATTACACAATGACGTTACTCGAAGGCTACCTACCACACGAACGGCAAAAAAAAAAAAAAAAGTTAGATTAAGTGATCTCATCTTTATTGGGACACACTTTACGCAACGAAATGAGTAACACTTGTCCCCTTACCTCCATGTCAATTAGCACGTTGTTCAAGTAGATGCTGTCAAAACACTTGAGATTGTTGAACAGGTGCACGAGCTCCACACATTCCGCCCCCTCGTCCGCATCGTGTTTGCATGATGTCACTTCCATTTGTTTCTTTCTCCTAATTCGACAATTCTTCGCAGTCCTAACGTGGCTGTCCCACCGGGTACTGATTTCTGGCGGCTTGTGGTCGCGTGAGTCTCTATAGTCGCGCTTAAAAAACAGCGCAGTGGCCGTTCGTGTCTATTTCGTCACGTCTTTACTCTTTGAAGCCGATTCATTAAAGCAACGTTATTTTTTTTTTTCCTATTTCGGGGCGTTATCAACGAAGGAGCAACTGCGTCATCTCTTCAGTCAACGCTCCAACCCCTTCAACCCCGGGGCGGTTATTTAAAAAAAAAAAAAAAAGTATTTGCTGATTTATTGTTTTATTGTAAATAAGCATGTCGAGAAAGGCAGTCCGCCACAAAACAGCAACAGAAGAAAAAGATCGTCATACCGTTAGCATCCTTGTTAGCCGCATGCTGTACTGCAACACTGCGCGGTGGATTAAAACAGGATGTGTAATATTTATTTCACTTACGATACTGTTTCGGTGTGATACAATAGCGTTGGCGTACCCGCCTTTTTTTTCTTCTAACGCGTCTGATGACAAAACGTAGCTCACAAGGTGACGATAAAGTTGTCACGTAGCTTCGGTATTTACAATTGATCCTTTATTTTGCATCCTTTATCATATTGTTCATTATATTTGGCCACAATTCCTCATTTTAACGTGATTATGTCAGTGTTATTTGAATGTAGCTTTGTAAAGCATTTATAATAATACTGGTGAAAAGAGTTGTTGGTTCATTAAAAATGCGATTGTTTTTGTATTGAAACAACTTAAAAAGAAACCATGGCCACATATATGTATTGTTCTATGGCGTTTAAAAAATAGTTTCCCCCACAAAAGGGAAAATATACATATCTCCACATGACATTTGACGTGTTCAATGCGCCTGGGAATCAAAACATTCCCGACAAAAACATAGCGAAATGTCACGAGCTATTTGTTTGTGAAATCCGTTATTTTTACTATTTTATTGAGCACCAACAGTGAAAAACAAACAAGACATAAACTGCTAACATTTTTCAGCTCCAAACCAAGGTCCCGTTCCAACTGTATGTGGGTGATGGACACAATAGTAAATAACATTGTTTAAAACGTGAACAAACATTGCTTAGTAGTTGAGTTAAAATCATAATGCAGCCAGGAAACCTAAGGGCTGTAAGTCATCTTGTATAATATTTTAGTAAATCTTTGATAGTAGGGGTGGAAAAAAAACAAAACAAAAAAAAAAAACAGAAGCATCTCCAACTTTAAATTATATCCCACTCATTGAACCATTAACCTATATAGGATGGGTGCAAAGCCCACTTCCAGTTGAGAAGAATTAAACAGCACAGTGCTAAAATAATATAATATACAATCTCTCACAGCATTATAAGCCATTTGACGAGAATTGCATAGTTTGGACAAAAAATAATCTTCGTACTTGTGCCTTTTGTTCGCGTGCATTTTTTTTCAGCTGTTGACCATGCTTTTAATAATGCATTGTTAGTGTAGGCGTTTCTTTGTGAAAACACAATTTGACTTGTCAGCAGCCCTGACAACAACCTTTTTTTTTTTTTTTTTTAAAAAAAAAAAAAGTTTTTACATACAATTATCCAAAATACATTGAACCACTATTTCTTGCAGGGCATACATAATAGACCCACCTGTTATACGTGAACATCTGCTCTATAGGGAGACCGTCTTAAATTTTGGGGTGTTCTACCTCTCCCACATACTTCAAACACATTTAAACTGATAAAAACACACATTGTAAATGAATTTTAATGCATTTGAACACCCCAATTTTAATTTCAAGCATAAATCATATAAAGAAAATTCTATGTGACGTCGGCGGGTGTGCGTGTTTTTAGATTTTAAGCTTTTTGCTATTCCCAGTTGAAGTTTACTGTAAATCATTCACACAAAACAAAAGAGAAACTAACAGTGTATTTAAATACCAAAAATGTTCAAACATCATCTTAATGCTGATATATAATACAAAATACCATTTAATTTAATTAATTTAATTTAAATTAGGATAGCTGTTACACTAATGTAGTTGTAATTCTTCAAAAAACTTCTCCGTTAACGCACATGGACCAGCAACACATACAACAGAGCATACAACAAAACTTCCAGACACATTTTGTCTTGACTCTGTGTGTACGATTACTGTTGGGGACCCGGTCTGCTTCTTCTTGTACTTAATTTCATTGCATGCCCTTCAGTAGCTCAACATATTGTGTTCAATCTTGACGCGTATCTCGAATCCACTTGTGCCGCATTTGTTACAAGGCATTTGCTTCATGTGTCTCTGTCAGGTTTGGGTTGATATCGTCCCAAATGTTTTTGCCAGCTATATTCTGCCATTTGCGCGCAGGTGATATTAAGTAGCATCTTGGGCCTGTTCGCCAGCATTCATATTTGAGACAAAGACTACATGATGAACTTTGATGTGACCATTAATGCATCGGTTCTAAAAGTTGACTTGAGAAGCTGTATTGTGTAGGTTTTTAACAAAAAAAAAAAAAAAAATCTTGTGGTTCCGATTTCCCGACCAGCCCTAAAAATTCCCGCTGACTCCAACATTTTTACACCATATAATAAATATGTCAGGGGTGTGGTTCAACATGGCTCATGCAAAGCGAGCGAGAGGCCCGTTGCTTTCGAAGCAGAGTTAAGTTGGGTGTTTGACAGCAGCCGCGGCGGGTGGTGGTGTGGCCGTGCCACTTCCCCCTGCATGCTGCTGCTACTTGGCACCTCGTTGCGCCCTGATTACATTGTATATTTAAGCCTCGTTTTTCATGCCACTTGTTGCCAGATCGTTGTGTGTGTATTGGTACGTTTGTTCACGAGCAACAGCTAGCGTAACCCATGTCATAGCGTTACTCAGCCATATCAATTCAAGTTACGTTTTCATGTTTTGCCATGTTTGATTTTTGACATGGTTTCACATTTTTTGGACCAAGCCTTTTGTCTTGTAGTTTTTGTACCATACCCCTGTTGGACTGCCTTCCCGTGTATGACCTCTGCATGGCAATAAACCTTCCTAAAATCCACACCTATGTCTCGGCTTCCTGCATCTGGTTTCCACCCTCCGCCTCGTTTGTGACAAAATCAAGTTTATTTATCATCTCTGCTAATATTCATGTGTTTTGCAATGCAAGACTCCGTCATGAATTCGTTATGCGTGAGAGACCGTGTATTAACCAGAACTGACAAGAAAATGGTGGCACTATGTGCTGGAGATGGAGTAAAAGTATTTTGTTTAAAAAAAAAAAGAAAATTCTACCGACCCTTGTTCTGAAATGTAGGAAATCGGAACCACAAAATTTTTTGGGGCCTTATCTGATGATTATGTACATGCTTTGTTGTATGACTTTTCCACCACTTGCAGGACTGGAGTGAAACGACACATTTATCGCGGTCAAATTCAGGATTGTGTAGTTTGTTTCTTTTGTAAGATGTTTCTGTTATAGTAAAAGAACACAAGCATGTTTTTCTAACTGAAAAAAAATTACATGTCCATTTACCTCATGTCGCCCCTTACCACCACCTCCAAGATTGGAGAGGACATGCCAATACCAAATGTTATGATTATCTAGTTTTTCTTCTTCCAAAATGTTAGTTTATTTAATGGAACAGTACTGTTTGTTTCTTTATCGAAAAGTAATGCTGAGCGCCTATTTTGTTAGGTGCTTCCCCGCGATCACAGTATTGGATTGGAGAAACCACATGTCAGTGGGCAATTGTTTACGATAGTGTAGATCACTATTCATCAAATATTTCTGTTTCTTTTAATTCAAGGCTACTGTACTTTCTTTCTAGGACACCAGCTACTGGCTGCAGGTGCACCGCCTGGAACACGGAGATGGTGGCATCTTGGACCTGGATGACGTTCTGTGCGATGTGGCAGATGACAAAGACCGGGTAAGACCTGTAAGAATTTGTTTGTAGCAAGAGCAGAAAGAACTGGCAGCCTCCTGTACCAGCTTAGACTGACAGAGAGAAACCGCACAAAATGCTAATTTATGTGCAGTTTCCCTTATCCAGAACAATGCTTGGAGTTGTGTTCCTTATGTTTGTGTGCTCCAAGTTGAAATCCCAGCAGCAGTTGATTGTGTTGGCACGGATTGTGGATGTTGTAAAGTACTCTGGAGACAGAACCCGTGTGTTTGCGGTCGCATGCCGCAAAACAGCTACACACTTACCAGGATTGTGACGCAAAGACTGTGTGTGTGTGTGTGTGTGTGTGTGTGTGTGTGCGTGTGTGTGTCTGTGTGCGCACGCATGTGTGTGTGTATGTTGTGCTTTGTTTTGTTTATCTTGTTTACTGCCAGATGTTTTCAAAGCAGAGTTCCCCATATTGCCAGTAGTTTTATCATTTTGACTGATATTTCAAGACCGAGACAGCATATTGTTTTGTCAAAATGGAAGCACTGAACCTACCAAATGAAGGAAGGAATAGAATTTTTTTTTTTTAAAGAAAATGGTAATTATAACTTTGCCTATGATGCGAATATTTGCTTCTGTGTAACCTTATATTAGGAAAATACACCGCTAAGAGGGGTTTTGATGATATAATAACTATCAGATATACAATTATGAAACCTGCAGTGAGATAGTGAGACATTGCATGGCTTGAGTTGAATGCCAGTGGCTTTTTATATGGCATTGGCTATCCTTGAACTGCTCTCTCTTATTTCATGATCACAACACACACTTTCTACGACCTGCCGCAACACATTCTCCGTTTATATAAAACAATGATATAACATACTCAGAGCTGCCAAATGTTACGGAAGTCACTGAACGTTGACTTGTTAGTGCCATAACAGATTGTTCTGTATATTGGGGGGGAAAAAAATACAGCGTCTGACATTACTGGCACGGTCACATGGAACAGCTGCTTGGTGCACCCTGTTTTATCACACACCCCAGCTGCTAAGCCGTGGAGGTGAATGAGAATGAGATTTAATGGCCAAGTATGTAACAACACACAAGGAATTTGTCTCCGGCTGTCGGTGTCGCCCTGGTACGACATTTCTGTGGAGTACTGAGAAGAACAAACAAATTGACAAGAATGAAGAACAATCGACATTAATAGGGAACTATTTCTTATAAGAGTCACAGTTCTGCAAAGATGCAGAGTCTTCTACCATTTAGAACAGGTTAGAGTGCATCAACGCCCCAGATTTTAAGATTATACAGAGTGCCCTAACCAATTTGTGGTTCACTGTTATAGACCAGTGCAATGACAATTGTCCAAAGAGAGCAGTTTAATGTGATGAATCGTGCGGTAGTCTACACTATAGATTACTAATACTAATACTGATTTGACCAGCAGGATGTGAGGGTGTGTGCCAACAAGGGCGCAATGCAGAAAATAGCAGGTTTGCTGATCAAGAATTTAACGACTTAATTATAAGAGGGAAATAACAGTTTGAATGCTAGCCTCCACCCGAAGGAAGGAGCTGTAAGAGCTAGTGCTGGGATTTAGAGGGTCCAAAAGGATCATGCCTGCCCTGGTCCTAGTTTGAGTGGCGTGCAAGTTTTCAAGGGCGGGTAGGGTGGTGCTGACAATCCATTTACTGCTTTTAATTTCTGTTCATGTTGGAGTTTGTCCTTTTTTTTGTGGCAGCCTCAAACCAGACTGGGATAGAGGTGCACAGCACTGATTCGATGACCGCTGTGTAGAACTATCACAGCAGCTCTTGTGACAGGCCGTGCTTCCTCAGAAGCCACAAGAAGTAAAGCCTTTGATGGGCTTTTTTGAGGATGGAGTTGATTTTCATCTCCCACTTCAGGTCCTATGAGACTGTAATTCCCAAGAACTTGAAGGTCTCGACGGTTGACACAAGACAGTTGAACAACATGAGGGGCAGCTGTGGGGAAAGGTGTCTCCTAAAGTCCACAATCATTTCTACAGTCTTTTGAGTGTTCAATGCCAGGTTGTGTTGGAGGCACCAAAGCTCCAGTCTCGCCAAGTCCTGTCGATATACAGACTTCAGGAGTTTGACAGCCAGGTGCCTTGAAGTGCAGCCGTTTGTGTTGATTGAGAAGAGCAGAGGGGAGAAGACACAACCTTGGGGTGCCCCGGTGCTGATAGTGTGCATGGATGAGATGGTGTCCCCCTGTCAGGAAGTTGTAGATCCACTGGCAGATAGCAGGTGAGATAGTGAACTGGAGAAGCTTTGATGAGAGGAGTTCAGGGATGATAGTGTTGAACACACAGTTGAAGTCCACGAACAGGATCTTTGCATAGGTTCTCTCACTATCGAGATTTTCAAGGTTGAAGTGCAGACCCTCTTTGCATCCGGTGTAACTCATTGTATGTCACTGATCATCGCTTGTATGTTAGTGAATAATCTCCAGTCCTTATCATGCTTCTTAAATAATGTCACAAAGGGAAGACGCGGTTCTAATTGCTAAGTTATTGTTACAAGCAGTCACAAAATTATCAAAATAATACACTTGTCACATAGGTCTGGCTGAAACCAGGTTTGCACGGAGAGTAACCAGCTTTATTACAAAATAACAGGCCAATTAAAGTGTTTAGAGATAGAAATATAAAATTATTCAGGTCCACACATACCGCGTCTTAACCAGAGATGAATTAGGACATTATAGCACACGAGACTTTAGAATCTGGACAGGTTTAAAGTATTTTATTTTTACTCATAAATGTTTACAGTATAAGCAACGTAATCTTTCTTAGTCCCCCAAGGGAAAAATTTGCAACATTTCAATAGCGATTGTGGATTTGGGAAACATAAAAATGTAATGTAAATAACATGCAAACGAAGACATGTTTAAGAAGTAAATTATACAAAATAAAATCCAAAGCTGTTGTCCATACATAAACTATTCAATTGAGTCTATCAGCAGTTTATTTGCAAAGCAGATTACTGAGTTTTAATTTTGATGTTTGAGACCAAATTAATCTGCTTTATTCACGCACACACACACATTTTGCCAGGGTTGAAAACAGAATTGTCAGAGGTGAATTCGTCCACAGCCATATATTTTGGATGATGGAATGTCAAAATCTCAAAATTTCCAAGACTAATACTTTGATTCAGGCTGCCACGGTGTCCGCCATGACAAGGTTGAGGTAATAAAAACAATGACAAATATTGATGGAATAATTCAACTGTTATGATAATTACTTTCATAATTAGATGTTAAAAAAATTTTAAAAAATGGAAATCTAAACATATTTGGACTAATGATTTTGGAAGTGAGATTTTATTAGGCGGCACGGTGGCTAAGGTGGTAAAACATTGCCCTCATAGTTCTGAGGTCCCGGGTTCAATTCCGGACATAATCTGCTGCCGTATGAAGTGCCTAAATGTGTCTGACATTCAATGTGACAGCATTCCTCTCCCTCATGATTGATGTTACAGTTTCACCCCGAATCTTTATCTCCAACTCAAAACCTGTGCCATTCTCAAATGCAAAGCATGCAAAGTTGCTATCTACAAGGATCTGTTAGCTGTTACAGTGGTTTACAAACCTGAATTTCACAAACAATTTAAGTGAGACCCTTCTCAATATCCGCATAACATACTTTACTCGGCCATCATCAGGCCATGAGGTAAATATGATAGTAGATATCTCAGGTACTGATTATACCATTTGAACTGGCGACCAGTTCAGGGTCTAGTTGGCCTTTCTCCAGAAGTTTGCCAGGATAGGCTCTGGCACTCCCACGACCCTTGTTTGGATAAGCGGCTTGGAAAATGGATGGATTGATGGATGGATGGACTCAGCTACCTCAAACAATCTCTTTCCAAAATCAGTATAATTGTTGCTTTTGGATAACTTTGAATGTGAGACAATAAACTGTCAATGTCTGAAACTTTATTTACATCAGTGACTCTTAACAAGGGTAATTTGACTGCAGCTCGGGTTAATTTGAAATATGTGACTGATTAGAGTCCCAACAACCTCCGCTGCCTCAAACGTCTTGAGTTAGGATGGCGTCCAAAAGCAATAAGGTTCTAGGATTATGGGACGTCCCTCGGTAGTGAAAACCGCGAAGCTCCTGGCAGCTCCTGTAACTCATATTCAGAGTCTATTCTGACAGGCAGAGCTTTTTAAAGTCTGGAAGGAATGCCACTGCCTCTTATTAGCTCACACACATACACACCCCCACCCCCACCCCACACACACACACACAAACTGGATGCTCAGAAAGAATGTGTGTGTGTTTGTGTGTAGACTGTGCCAGGAAAAGTGGAGTGAATCCTTTTTTCCAGATCTTTCCTTCATCCTTCCTTCCTTCCTCGGCCTCATCGGTGAGGGATTTGTAAGAGACGTTTTTCTGTATGAAAAGTCCCTCGCTAGTTGTCATCTCATTCCAGAGCTGGATAGATGACCACATGCTGAGTGTCATATGACACTCCACCAACCATGCCAGGACTTTAAAAGATGACGTCTGTATGCGTGTGTGTGTGTGTGTGTGTGTTTGTGGGGGTGTGTTGCACAGCTGTGTACACCATCACAAGGGTCACCATCCATTTGTGATCCCCTGTCAGCATTTGAATGTTTTATACGTCTGTAGCTTGTCGTCATCATAAAATTCCACAATGAGTTATTATTTTGCCGCCCTTATTTATTTTCAACGGCAGCAACCAAAAGTGAGCACACACTATTCCTTCAAATGGGAGTGAACTTAGTTGCTAAGCATAACGGTATCACCTGGATAGACACCCATCACGTCACTTTCGACTTAAATCTCGTACTATTTCAACTTTTCTCCTCCCAAAGCCCGGATTTTTTTTCTTGCTATATTTTTCCTTAAATTTTTCTCTTCCTCATCACAATATGGCTTTTAAGCTCTTTTCCTTTTGACTTAAATCTTGTAATATTTAAGCATCCCCGCCTCAAGTGTATCTATTAAAAAAAGGGCATTTGGAAAAAAAAAAGATTTTTAAAAATATCTAAAAATGCAGTTTCTTAAAAACAATCTTTTCAATTTATTCTAGATTACAAGCGAATTCTTGTGGTGTATTTTTAGAAGTATGATTTTCCATGTTATCAACGTGCACAATCTTTTTCTTCTGTTATGTGGAGAAATTGTCAATGATTGACAAATGGCGTTGATTTATGAACAATGATCTCAGAAAACTCTCATTGTGTTCTCACAATGATGCACACCATTATTAAATTAGAGCATATTAGTTCTAAGTGCCACTTTGTCATGACACATTTACAGTAAAACAATACATATTTAGAACATGACTTCCTCCTGCCTCCCCCATTTATTTTGGATGAATCTGATTAATGTACGGCTTTACCATGTGCGTTGTAGACTTTTTTTTTTTTTTTTTAATGTTTACGAGTGTGTGTCACGTTTGTGTAAGCGTGTGTGTGTGAGCTGAATATCGGGTTCAGCGTCTTGTTCTCTCATCGTGGGAGACGAGCAGACAGACAGGAAGGCTACAAGGTTAAAACAACCCTTAGGTGATTCTCATGATGACTCCTTCGGCCCGTCTTGTGTCTGTGTTTACATTCCTGTGTTCCATAAAAGTGGCCTACCGTGTAACCTCTGTAGCATTCTGATGAAGCTTTTTCTGTTTGAAGCTACCGCGACAACTGTGTGATGGGCAGTAAACGCTCACAGTTTCGAGGGTCGCCTTTCACAAATGTGCCTTCTTGGAATTTTTTTCTTTAGAAAAGAAAACCGCTACTTGAATAGATTACACAACACTAATTTGGACCACCATTTACCAGGATAGAAAATTGCTTCTATCCGCTATTAAAGAAAGTCAAGAGATAATTTCTTTTTCATATTAATGTATTGGCAAGGTATCAGATAGGGACTTTATATCAGCAGATTCTCAGAATCCAGTGAGTGAGACAGTGAGGAAAAAAAAGTGATTGACCAAAAAGTTCCCTTATAAAAAAGTATTAATTGGTATTTTTACAAGTTTCTGTACGAGTAGGCATCCAGAGAGTGATGTAAATGCAATCCAGAATTAAATACAAATCACTAGATGTTTTTTGTCTGTAAAATAATATTTCTGTACAAGCAATTGCTGATCTGAAAGCCATTTTTTTTTTTATTAAGGGTAGGATTGTGATGAGTTTTAAACAACGGTAAAGGGTTTTTGGATCATAGTATGGGCTATATTTAAGCACTAAACTATTAATATTGGGAATTAAAATTTTAAAACGCATGGGACATCAATTATTCACAAATTCTTGCTATTCTTGATTCCTAACCCCCATGAAAAGGGAGGGTTCATCTCATATAGAGATTATTGTTAGAGATCTCTGCCTGTGCTTGTTTGTCAACCTCTGCCAGGGACATGTCCTGGCAAGAAGGCGATTAATAGACCACAACAAGGCGACGCGGTTTAATGAAGTGGGAAAGTGAGTTCCTTGAACATGTTCTCGCATTAGAACATGTTCAACTCCCCCTCCTTATTGCTGTGCAAACCACACCCTCTCTCGGCCCTCAGATCCTCGCGGGCGACCATTTGGGATGACCTCATTCCTTCCACGCTTGCCTTTCCCCCCCAAAGCCCCACCTTCCTCCCCAATTTCCCCCTCGGCAGCCCCCGAACAAGAACAAGATGACAACCGGTTGCCAAATTCAACCACAGCAGCACCATTATTGACATATCTGTTATGATTGATTGTTTGTCTTAAATATCATGCTAAATGCTGCATCTGTTTTTGATAAATTATTATTATTTTTTTTTGCTCTGACTTTCCACATTAGCTACTTTTTGGAGTGGCAAGTTTGGCCCGCAGAGCATAATTATCTGTGGTTTTTATTCCAGCTCAGCACTCCAAAGCAACAAAAAACAGTGGTATGCAAAATGTGGGTTTCATAACTTAAAATGAGATGGATCTGGCGTCACCAAAAGTTTCAGGATGATACATTTGGATCGGTGGAGGTATTATCCATTGGTCATTTATCAAGAGTCTTAAAGCATGTAATAACTTTCGCAAAATTAGCATCAAAAGCCCATTTTACTGAGAAATATGAAGTTTGATAGGGATGTTTTTCACAGAGCTACAAAAAAGTCTCAAGATGCCATTCTTAAAAAGATACTGCAAACTTGCCATTTTGGTTCGAAGGATCCATTTTTGGTTAATTTGGCCATATCCAGGTTTCCTTTTATTTGATGGCTTCCTAATTTGAACCATGTTAAAAAAAAAAAACATGCTTGGACGGTATGCTAATATTTTATTGTCAGTCCCCACTATTTGTGGAATATACGGATGACCCAAATGACTTTTCGCCACTGTCACAAATTACCCCCCCCTTCAAACCAAAGCAAACCGTATATCATAAAAACTAGAGCTGTGACTATTGAATCTTTCTAGAATTGATTATTCTGTAGATATATTGTGAAGTAATTGCCCCCCCCACCAAAAAAAGGAAAAATTACTCCTATTTAGCCTTTCATTCTAGGGCCAGGCTTCTTTGTTCCTTGTGACAGACATTTTTGCGACAACCAATTTTTGCGGTGTAGTTAGCGGACCCCCCCTATAACCTCAATAAAGACATAAAACAGACATTCATACACGTTTTTATCTGTGAAGCGGTTACAGATGAAAGGAGGTATGGAGGATTCCTTCACCAGTTAATCATGTTGCAATCATCATGTTCATGAAGTCATTCAGTTCACCACAAGCCAAGTTCAAAGTAAACAAGCAACTGTAGTGTTCGTTGTTGAGTAGCACATACAGAAAAAAATTCTGTTCTCCAGTCCCACAGCTGACATTTTAGTATGTGACAACATAATACAGTGGGTTTCTAGCTCTGTGTTTAAAAACTCAGACGAGACTAACTAAAGTGAAAATGAAGACTCGTTAATAGGAAACACAACTTAATAACGTCAGTATTCGGCATTTAGGGGATTGTCTGACATTAGTTTATGTGTGCTATTTCGTCCCGAAACCTTTGCCCTTTGGCACTTGTAGTTCCTGGAACTAAAAGGTTTGCGCTGCCAGACCCTGTCACAAAGGTTCCTTCACTTCTTGAAAGTACTTTTGGCCGTAGTAGATAACCTCAAAACACAATTTAGTCAGTAGATTCCACCAACCTCAGATACTTTGGTCCTGTGGGGGACTTCATACAAATTTCCGAAGAGGCTTCCAAAGTTCCATGTATTGAATGCTAATACATGTAGTTGTTCTTGTCACTATTTAATGGGTTATTGCCAACATTTTTTTGTGTTTTTGTTTTTTCTGATGCTGTCATACAGATGTAAATTAGCCCTGTGACAAGTCTGCCAATTTTACACTTCAACCATATACAGTGCTGTGAAAAAGTTTTATTGGCCCCCTTCTCAAATTCTTACATTTTTGCATAGTTTACCCACTTTGTTTTCAGATAATGAAAAAAGTAACCCAAATAAAAAAAGGAAATTTTTTTAAATTGTGATTTTATTATTAAGGGAAATAAGCTATTCGAAGCTACTTGGCCCTATGTAAAAATATAATGGGCTCCCTAAAGGTAATAATTTGTTGGGCCACCATCAGCAGCAACAACTAAAATCAAGCGTTTTCTATTGCTGCCAATAAGTTTTCACATTTTCACATTGAAGAGTATGGCTTTTTGAATACGACTGACCTTTTTTAAAAATTCTAATTCGAGTGCGAATTTTGACTTGGCCACTCAAAAACCTTCATTTTAACTTGCTGGTGTGTTATGGATAGTTGTCCTGTTTTAAAAAATGTGCTTCAGCTTGAGGCCATGAACTGATGGCTGAACATTTTCCATCAGGATTTTCTGGTACTGAGCATAATTCATGAATCCAAATTGTCTCTGTCCTGAATATGCAAAACAGCCCAAGACCTTCAGGCTACCACTACCAGGTTTGACTGTTGATATGATGTTCTTTTCTAAAATGCCGTTACTTTGACGCCAGATGTAACGAGACACATACCGGCCCAAAAGTTTTATTTTAGTTTCATCGGTCCCCTAACAGGACAAGCGGAAATGAAAAGAAGAAGATCAGTCCATATAATATATTCTCTCACAGGTTTTGGGACTCATCTAGATGTTTTTTTTTTTTTTTTGGTGTGTTCATGTCCAAAAGATGAGGCATTGTTCTTTTTTGGTCAGCAGTGGATTTTGCCTGGGAACTTTCCCACACGATTGGCACGGCCTCTCAGTTCAAATCTGAGCTCACCTGTGTGGAGTTTCCATGTTCTCTCCATGCCTATATGAGATTTCACTGGGCACTCCGGTTTCCTTCCGCATCCCAAAAACATGCATTGTAGGTTAACTAAGACTAAAATTCTTGTACGTGTGAATGTGAGTGCGAATGGTTGTTTATACGTGCCCTGCAATTGCCTGACGATCAGTGTTGAGTGTATCCCACCACTGCCCCGAAGATAGCCATGATAGGCTCCAGCACGCTTGTGACCCTAGTAAGGATAAGCGATGTAGAAAACGGATGGATACTTTGCCATGGGTGTGTGTGGATATTTTCAACTACCCAGGTCATTTTATTCTCAAGGCAATGAATTGATCCCAACTGGAATTTTCTGTCTTAAAAGCTGTTCTGCCTTTCATCCGTATGGGCTTAGTTAATTAATGTAATAAGACTTATTTAGGACAGCCTGAATATCCATGGGATCAATATTTGTGTTTACTTTTTCCCTTTTATTTAGTCACAAACACTGACCTTAACTGAAGCAAGGGAAGCCAGACTGATCGATGTCAGTTACTGCATTTCTTGTGCATTCCTGAATTTCTTAGGTTGCTGGCATTTGTTGCAGCTTTTGGAGGTCTTTTGGCTGAGTTCATTTTGTCACAGTTTCTACTTAAGTGATTTCTTGACTAAACAGCTGTAGAGGTCAGGCAGTGAAAATGAACCAAATAATTTGATTCATTCATGATTATACATGATTTTGTTTTTTTCCCCTTCATACCTTAACTATAATCAGAATGTAAAAATAGCATTTAATGTTTACTTTATCTTTGTCTATTTACATCTGTTTGATGATCTTAAACATTAAAGTAGGGAAACTATCCAAAAATATAAGCATTTGCGATGGGGGGGCCAAAACCTTTTCCATTGCACTGTTATTATGTTTGTTTTGTGGATTATCTTACCCTATACTGTAAACCAGTAAAGTAAAACAATCTATTTGTGGTTCATCATTGCTGCTCTCAGCCTGTTCGTGTTTAACATTTTTTGAAGGCAACACATTTCCTTCTGTGGTCACCCCTGTCCTTCCTCATCTTTTTGCTCACGGGGTCCAGCCTCAGTGATCCAGAGGACACACACCACAGCGCTAAACCCAGCACCACCGTACATGGACACGAAAGAAGACAGGATGTCAGATTGCAGCAGCTCTAACAGGGCGAAATACTCAAATGTTGGGAACATGGTGTTTGATTGTAGAATGAGACTAGAATTCAGGCTTCCAAACTGTCACCGTCCTAAAATAATGATCGAAAGGTCATTTTCTGACAACCTTTTTTTTTTTGTTTTTGGCCCCCTAAATCATCAGCTCTGGTCATCTCTTCTAAATTGCTTAAATCCCCACCTGGGTGGTTCATTTTTCAGAGTTTCAGGAAAATGAAGTTGTTGTGGAACGCTTTTTCATGGTTTTGGGCTTTTGTCTGTGACTCCCGGTATTCATGTGACATCTAAATAAGGATGACACCAAACTAACAGAGCATCCTTTTGTACTCAGATGGGTGAGCCTCTAAAGTGAATGTGAGATGCTCTGAAATTCCCTCTACTTGCAATTTTCACTTGATCATTTATTTATGTTGTCACACATCTTGGCAACAGTTCTCAAAGGTTGCATGGTGGAAACCGTTGATTTTAAGAACTTTCTGCTGTGGTAAAATGGCTTAAATATGGCAACCGTTTTCTCTTCCAACTAAAGCTGGTCCTGCAGTTGAGGCAGAATGAACTTTTGTGGTCCAGGCCTACCCCCTTGTGGTCAGTTGTGAGTCCTGCTCTTAAACCTCCGTTACTTCTACCCTTACCAAGGAAGTGCTCATTTTCATGACTGTCTGTACTGTTTTTCATTTATTTATTTATTTTTTGATAATTTGAAGGATTGAGTTGAAATAAACTGTTCCCCGGACTGTTATGCAAGGCTGGTGCATTGGCCGATAAAAGGTAAATTTTGTTTTACAAAGTTGTAAAATTCAAGATATTTCTAACCTTTTTATTGATTTGGCTTTCATTTGATTATATTTCTACAACAGGGGTCACCAGCACCAAATACCACACAAGGTCCACATGCGTAGCGTGTGGGCTGAAAAACTGCGCAGCAGTGAAGGGACTTTGTAATCTACTTGAATGTTGTAAAATGGTCCTTTGGAAATGTAAACATTTGCAGAGTTTATAGAAAAACATAGCATATTATATTCCGGGTTCTCACTAAATCACTGTTGATAAACATTGTGAGCTGTCATTAACATGCTTTGAGTAGTCTCAGAGATGAATATCATTAATTGTGTAATGACACAATTAAAGGTAATTATCATTTATTTAAGTAATTACATAATTAAAGGTACTTTAAGCAAATTTGTTGTTTCAGAAGTGTATAACAAATTGCTGGCTGTTAGCATTACTCATTATCCAAGAAATAGCTCTCACGTTCAAGATGGTTGTCTAGCACATATGAATTATTGTGAAGTATCCTAATCTTGTTAATTACATGTGTAAAATTAAAACTTGTATGCATGCATGCTTCTTTTTTTTCACAAAGCATTTCTTTTAAAGGTTTTCTATTCATCGAGACATTTACAGGATATGATTTTCCTAAATGAACGGCTTAATTATCCTCGGAAAATGATACAGAATTCTCATTCACAATTCTTTTTGTGTGTAGAGTTCATCATGTGTTAGGTCATTTCAACATGTTGCTTTTAATTAGTATGTATGTATGAGTGTTTATGTCCATCCATCCATTTTCTAAGCCGTTTAACCTCACAAGGTTCGTGGGAGTGCTGGAGTCTTGGATCATAATTTGCTCGTTTATTTATTTATTTATTTTTAACCTGCATGGAGGCAGTATGATGCACGTGTCTGTGTCCTTGTGAACAAGTTTTGGATAGTTTATTTCAGTTCAGTTAAAGTACTTTGGATTGAATTGTATGTGTGGCTGATATAGTATTGATTCCATATCAGCCATGGTTATACAGTCCTGCTCTCTAAAAGTTCTATTCTTGTTTCATCTGTCCATAAAATTAACTGTTTGCTCATCTGTATCAATCACAAGTTCACAATGAAAAAATGCTGTTTCGCCGGATTCATTTTCATCAGAAGATATTCCAAATTTAGTACTTAAACATAATGGGTTCCACTAGTGATGAGCAGGACTGTATTTAGTCAATGCGATGTCTGACACAAAATCGAAATAACCTTTAAAAACTACATAAGAACTAAACGGCCTTTAAAATCTGAAAGTCTTGCGTTTGTCTTCCTTTAAACCTCCTGATACCCTATCACTGGAAGTCGGTCATTGCAGCCGTTCACCACAACGTGTCAGTGTATGATCATATTGAGTGAAACTGAAATGCTGGTGGAGTTCCTCTGTCAACGCTGCTTTTCAACCACCAACTGTATGATTCCTAGTTTTGTGACTTATGATATAAATAGTTACGGCAATGATGAGGCACTCAGCTTTTCCTAGGGGATCATTTGAGGAAGGGATTTAGGGTATGATTCCACAATTAGGTTGAAATCCGGATGTAGTGCCTCAGTCATCACATTATTCGTTCAACCACTCACTGGATGTTTTACTTGTGGGACTTGTGATTGGAATCGCAAACAAAGTGTTCCGTCTCCTCTAGTAGACAAGGGGTTCAGACCTCCCCGGGCTGCCAGTCGAGTGTTTTAACAGGAAGAAGCTGCTCTCACAATCAACTCCTCGACCTCATTGAACTAATATTGTGTTTAACAAACTCAACCGGCACTTTGTCATTCCTTTTCCATCCTCCGATTGTGTTCCAGCCATGCTAACCCAAACAATTCGTCTGGCTGTTCCCACGTAGGTGTGTTTTGATTAGCATGTCTTGGGGGTATTTGTGGCGCTCTCAAGACAAGCTGACTAGATTTTCCCCCACGTCGGGTCCAGTTTATTTTTTTGTTGCGTATAGACCGTATTTTTTGGACTGTCGCACTTTTTTTTCCCATAGTTTGGCCGGGGGTGGGACTTATTCTTCAGAGTGACTTATATGTGAAAGTATTAACACATTATTACGTCAACCATCTTTTTTACGAGTCGCTTATTGATTATTTTCACACTGACAACCGTAAGAGGGCGCTCTAGGCCTGTATATCTGTAACTTATAACAACTGAGACAGACTGAACAAAAGTGCCATTGAAGAGAAAATAATATTCTGCAGATTTTAAATAACATTATGATGTTGCTAACCAAGAATGACAAAAGTACTTTTTACCATGAATGCGACTTGCCACACATTGTTAGATTAAGCTTCATGCAGGTGTTGAGACTTGTGTTCGTTTATTGTGAAAGTACTTCAATTTGATTTGCTATCATGATGGTGCGATGGTGAATGGTTCTTGCCGACAAAGGCATGTCTTTTATTTGTTTGATTCTTGTTTTTATGCGAAGTTGGCAAAATGTTTATTGGCAACATCGAGGACGAATGCTTTGGCATACTGCCCATCTGTGAATGTAGACGCACAGCAGAACCCTCCCTCTCCACAAAGGCTGTCCATTCTTGTTGAAAACTTCGGTGGTACTCATATATTTGTTTTCTTGGAGCGAACTTTGTCAAAACAGTTTCCATAATTATGTAGTTGTTCCAACACGATCGGTGTTTGACCCAAAGCCTGTGGTCTATGGCAACCTCACTGGGACAAACTTGTCTCTGCATCATTGCGAGAGCACAGCTTCCGGGTGATCCACCATGCAACTTTCCGAGAAGTCATTGGATGGCTCGACAAAGTATGGGCTTCTGTGACAACCAAAGCCATCCTGTCGCGATTCAAAAAGCCTGGATGGGCTTGTTGTAATTGCAACCGACGATGAGTCTGATGTAAGCGAGTTACTGTAGAAGAGGAAGCGGCGCGTTGTCTACCTCTGGAGTTGGCGGACTTGTTTAGAAGTGACACCGAGGATGAAGATTTCATTGGATTTTAGTTACCGGATATTTGGAGTGACACGGATGGTTTTGGTAAACTTCTTAGTTTATTTATGCTATAGCTATCGGAATAACTCTTATATTAACATACCAGGCACGTTCTCAGTTGTGTCATGTAATGTAAGCATGCCGTTCAGTGTGTTGTTGTCTCTGTTCATTTAAATTTTAAATGACATGTCTGTTCTTGGTGTTGGGTTTTATCAAATAAATTTTCCCCCAAAAATTAGACTTATACTCGAGTGCGACTTATATGTTTGTTTTTATGGATTTTATGGGTGTTGCGACGTGTAGTCCGGAAAATATGGTAATAGGAATATAATAGTTTGACCAGCCGACTATTACCAAGGTATATGTTTACGGTGATGTTCTGGTGTAAACAGGGCTAAATGCTTTCGCGCCCACACGCACGCACGCACGCACACCTCAAAGACAATGTTCCTCACAAAGCCCACGAGAGCTGTGACAAGTTGACAGTGTTGGCCGTTTACTTCATTTTCTTTCAAGCCTCTTATCTGTCTCCACAAAGTCGTTACCGTCGCGTTACATTCGCACTGCCATCGGGAAAGAAGCTATTGTGCATTGGAAAAGGAGTTGACATCTTCATTTACACTGAAATATCGAAATTCTGGTACAACATTGGCTCTTAAAAAGGAAACGTCTTGAATCGCAATATATTTTTATGATTCCAGCTCACACTGGACAAATAAATCATCAAGGCCAAAGCTAACAATTTTGAGTTCCTTCCTTCAGTAATGTAAAGTACCATTTTCTGGACCTTTGGACTTCACTTGGGATGGTGATTTTAAGGTGATGTGCAGTGCCATTTCTCCTCCAGAGGTGCCGTGCACACTGGCATCCAAACAGTTCAATTTTGCTGTAATCTGACCAGACTATATTCTCCCAGTATTGAACGATGTCTTCTTCCACATTTGCTCCTCTTAAATCCCTCTTGGCTCACATGATGAATTGCCCGGAAAAGTGACATGTCATATGTTATCCTTTTTGTATATTCCCCCCTTCTCTTTATGGAGACCTTTACCCATCTTCTCCGTCATATTGTTTAGTTTGCTGGGAAACCACTGAACTTTAGTGCAGTTTATCAGACCAATGGAGAGCAAATGCCTGGTGTGCTGTGTGCGTCAAAAAGGCTTTTTTTTAAGCAGGGTGATGGAACCGCTGCAATGGTTTCATAATCTTTGTAACTGGAGGCTTTAATGAGCTTCACTGTGATGGAAACATTGACTCTTTTCTTAAATAGTTTATACAGACAGAATCCGATAGTTATGGTGGTGTGACCCCAGAATGGCAGCCGATTTTTTTTTTTTTTTTTTTTTTTTTTAAGTACACTCAATTAAATAAACTCTTGAGATTTTTCTAAAGACATTGTTTGAAAGTAATTCCTGAAAATGTGCAAAGACTGAGAAGCATGTAGAAGATGTAACTAGAAACATTTTTTCACCATTACAGTTTTCCCGATTCATCAATTATTTTATTTATATCAATTTGGGGCTAAAATGCAAACGCGACATGTATCCACCAACCATAAAGGGTTGAAATCTGAAGTTTGCATACACTGTGCAAAAACACACATTTCGTTTTATGTCTCATTGTCTGAAGTCAAATCAGACTAAACCTCTCCTGTTTCAGCTCTATCAAAATCACCCAAAATATTTTTTCTAATGTCACAATAATGAGAGAGCATTTCTTATAGAATTTTATGATTTTCTTCTAGCTCAAAAGTTTACATTCACAAAAAGTACTATGTCTTTAAAGGTCTCGTGTCATCCCTATAAACATTCTAAAATAGATATTGAAATGAAAAATACATATAACATACACTTCAATGTCTACACGAAAAAATAAATATGAGCGGAGAGTGCCTCCTCCATGCAGAAAGTTGCAGAAGTCTCATTCGACATCCAAGTGGTCGCCGTATTGCCTGGATCTACTGTCCGTGACGTCACCACGGACAGTCGCCATTGGAAAACACACTGTGGCCCCTACTGTAGGACAGGGCCCTTCAGACACTGAAGCTCTTTTCACAGAAAACATCTAAAAACCAAGTGAAGTGCCCGGGGCAATATTACCCTATTGTTTCGAGCCATATTTAGATGACATGCGGATAACAGCCAAACCACCTCCCCGCCCTATCCACCTCAGCGTGGCGGGGATAAACGCCCACTTCATGTCCACCGCGACGACGAGCCACCCCAGCTGACAAGGCCAAGCCAGCCGCTTCCTTGTCGACAAGGCCGGGAAGGCCGAGCCAGCCGGTATTGACAAGGCCTGCGGAGGTCGTCCTTCAGTGGGTGCTGCATGTAAGCCTTCCGATGCGCACATTAACACATTTAACAACCCTGATTCATGGATTACGCCCCCCTCCCAACTATTTTCATTTATTTATTTATTTATTTATTTTTTAAGTAGCTGTATACACACCTACCTATCAGTTGGTACCCATGAAGCTCTCGTCCTTTGCACCGTGCAATCCATTTTTCACGACGAACCGGGTCTCTTGCGAATTTGTGACTGGTAAATCCATCCTCCCGAGTGTTGAAGCAATGTCCAGCAATGCAACAAGCCGGCATTTTGGCTAACATGAAGGAACAACGAGGTACCTTCCTGGAGGTAAAACTAATAGAAACAAACGAGTCCACTTGAGGGCGGTCCTGCCATGTACATCACGTCCTGCTTCTTCTCGAAAACAAATCCCTCGAGAGGATTTTCATGGCGGGAGTTACAAAAAGTCATATACGTCAAAATCACGTTTTGTGGTGGGGAAAAAACGCATGGTTCCAGTTGGGTGCCGTTTTTTCATTAATAACATACTAAAAATCATGACAGTGGCACTTTAAAGAAAATGGGAAACTCAGATAATGTGGTAATGGCTTTGGAAGCTCCTGTGATTGGTTCACTTTATGGGGTGTCAAATTTACAAGACATTTATTCCCACTTTTGAGTGACTTTGATTCGTTCTGAGGCCAAGCTAGGAACTCAATATACTTGTGTATCGAATTCCCCATTTACTGTTTCCCCCATTCGATAAACTACACAGGTGACTGTGGCTCTCCTGTTTTTTCACTTCACTCAAGGGGCAGTGAATTTATTCACGCTAGAAATTCGAAAAAGTTGCAAATGTGTGGACTGTTAAGTCCAGATACTACTGTCAAAGGATTATAAAATAGCAGTTTGCAGATGTTTCAATTCTGGGACACGTCTAAACTGTCCTCCCGTCAGTTTTTGTAACTGGCCCCAAAACATTTTAATTCCGCAAATGAGCATCAATCTGACCCAAACTGAAACCAAATGTTCACGTAGTTTTCTAGCCTACATCCCTTGTCAAAATACCGGATGTTCCTCAATGTCAATTCCAGAAGGACTGCAAGCTTCAAGTCAGACTGTGAAGTATTTGCTTTCCCCCTGCCAAGACCGAATCAAGAGTCGACATTTGGGGGATTGTGATGATTGGTGCACGCTTAGTTGCCATGTTGGACTTGAGCCTTCTGGAAAGCCGACCAGATCCGCAAAGACTAGGTTGCGAGAAAACTGTACATGCTTGCAAGTCATTACCAGTATCCTTTTCAGAATGTTTCCCCCCACTTCACATCCTCTTTAAAGGTTTGTCCATCTGTAGTTAAAAATTCAGCCCGCAAAGCCATTTTTCCTTTCCCTTTTCAAATTTGGTAAACACAACAATCACGAGAAGACCCACAAAAATGTTTCAAGAAGCCATTCCCCCAAGATACAGGAAATCTGCAATTCTAATTTGAACCACCAATTTTTGTGTCATTTTTCCAGTGGTCCTTCAAAGATGAACCTGTCACAAGTATACATTTTCAAAATTTAGCACCAAAACAAATTTCCCATGGGAAGGTGAAACTTGCTCGGAATGTCTGTGATGAGTAGACCCAGAAAAAAAAAGGCAAACCATGTTTGAAACAACACAGGAAGCCTGCCATTTTGAATCATCAATTTTATGATTATTTTGGGAGATTTTGTCCAATTGTGACCAAAACTCAACAGTTGGATGCCACTCAGTTGAGACTCTTGAGATTTCTTTGTCATTGCGTGTGGCAGCCAAGTTTTTACTTGCAATAATGGAAACAAGTCAGTCACTTTTTTTTCCCCGTTACTTATAGTGAGATGAAATTTGGAAGCTGTTTATCATGTAGACCGGCAGATAGTCTCAGCTGGCCATAGCTGAGAAGGAGCAGGAAAGCTGCCGTTTTTTGAATTTGCTCGTTTATAAGTGTCCTTTAAAGACTAACTTAATCCGGTAGTGTCTGTCTGATTGCTACCAAATTTGAGAACATATTCTAGGACTTTTTTTCTGTGTAGCATATGGAGGTTGTGCGATTGTAGCCTCAGCCTTATTGCCACATGTTGAAAGTCATTGTCTTTTTTTTTTGTGTGTTCTTCTATCCCGGTGTTGACCTTGTGACAGTTGGAGTTCTTATAACGAGATTTGAGTGAGAGTGTAAACTGATGTGTTCTAAGCTTCTTCTAAAGTTACAGCTCATGTTTGGACAGTACAGGGAAGAAGGAGAGATAACTCTCAACCCCTGAAACCAAGTATTAATCCACCATCCCTTAACCCAAACTCTCCAGAACATCGGCTAATCACAAGTATTTAATTATGAGGAATTCTCCCTCTGAAGTCACCCCCGCTCGAAATATCATCCCTTTATCTTCAATGTCAGCAAGATGTCAGAGTCTGCAATGAGTTATCAGACCATTTTGAAGGAAACTACTCCCGAGTGAAATCAGCACTGTCTGAAATGTAAAATGTAGCGCAAGGAAAACACATGGCTTGTGTTTGAGGGCAGACATCACAATTCCAACAGTATGGCGTATCACGAGGAAATCCATCAAATAAATGGCACTCAGCCCATTAAATGTTATAAATAAAAAGCGATTTTTCTCAATATATTCAAACTTGTTTTTAAAATGGAGGGATGGCTGGGAGACACAAGTAGTTCCTGCTGTAACCACATGTAGTTCCTACTGCCACTAATTTATGCACAAAAATATAAAGGGACTCTGAAATGACTATTTTAGACTCCATTTGGCCCTTTCTAGGGGTCCTTCAAAGACTTTTTTTGGGGTCTAGAGTTTCTGTATAATTGCAACCAAATTGGACCCATGTATATGAGATGGGTGGGCAACACTAAACTATTTTTTTCCATTTTTTTTCTTGGCAGTACCTTTGCTTTTAGAAATGTCTGTTGAGCCTTGATTTTACATGAAAAAATGAAGGTCTCAGTGATCCCAATAAATGCCGCGTATTCTTTAAATCAAGGGTTGGAAAATGATCCAAATAGACAACATTGCTGTCTTACTTGGATTTGGGCTTCTTTGTAATGTTTTCATGAAAAGTTTTAACTGCAAGAGTTCTTAAAATATTGTGACATTATACCCAGACAACAGACTGAATAAAAGGATCTTCAATTTAAAAATATGCTCTTAAGAAGTCTGTTTGGCTTCTTTAAGATGGGGAATGCTCTAATTGGTGATTACAAGGACATTGTGAACTTTTCGGTGGTGGATTTTCATGTTTCTTTAATTGTTTGATTTATATTTAAAAAGTTTATTTGAAGTGCATGCTTTATAGCGGAGATAAACTTCACAAGCAGTTCAATTAATAAAGTTGCTTTTTGTTCATTAACAGTTACAATATTGAGCCAAGTACAAGTCATTGTATTTATCTTGTCTGTGAGCAAGTTTCCCCTCCAACTGGTATTAAGCATTGGCCTGCAGCTCGGCCTTAATTAAACAAATCCATCAACACTTTCACCACCATCTGTTTTATTTATTTATTTATTTATTTTTTAAAGTCGTAGCCACGCCACCTGCAACGTGTTGATTAGTCCTGTGCATAAAACAGGTATTTGAAGCACAGAAGCTAAATAAAGCCACACAGCGTGATTTAGCCTTGATGGCGCATGATGTATGGCACTTGTTAGTGATGCCACCTCGAGCTTTCCCACCCACTTAGCATCACTGATATGCTGTACATACAAAAACAGACACATAAAAGATCGAGTGATGGTAACGATAACTATTACTGATATCTTGTGACAAGGTTGTACTTCAAGTCAATAAAAAACACAAAGATAAAATATTTTTTCTTTTGTATCCTCTTTGGCTTAGTATAACGATAACACTTATGAAAGGTGACACTCAATAAAAAAAGCCTAAAATACAAAAAAGATCCACAGAAATCTCAATCAGCCAAACCTTTATGTTTTAGTTATTGCCATAAGCACTTTCTCCACGAGTTTAGCATCATTGATATGCTGTAAATTCAATAAAAATGGCCCAAAATACACAAGACATGTATAGGGCGACGAAGTAGACCAGCTGGGGCCAAGCCACTGTATCGTTTTTATTCTGTTCTGACTTTATGAATTTTCCTTCTTTTATTTTTGGACCACAGTGGCACTGCCGTTATTATTATTTCAACAAATTACATTAACTAATGTTGGATGATTGATAGCCCATTCTCTCCATTTTCTGCAATCCAAGCTGACTTTCTGTAGTGGAAGACAAAAAACATCTGTTTTCTTGACCTTGTCTTTAAGTGGAGTTACACCACAATTTAACAATGAACCTATAGTAGTAGCTTACATAAGCAATGGCCCAAATGTCATGGTTTCTGGCATCAGTAGGTGGTCCAGTTGGGAAATTATTTGGGAACGGAAGACATTTCTTGTTTACCCCTCACTCATGTTCGGACAACAGTGTTTAGATTACACAGCCGTACTTGTCTAAGTGATTTTCATATTGTTTTCCCCTGAGCCTGTTATACATAAGAGATACTTGAGAAGTGGCAAATCTGAGCCAAAAGAGCATTTTCTGACCTTTGCCTGCTACACCGACCCCAGTGAAGGCAGGATACTGTTATGACTCCAATTTCATTTATTTTGTATTATCTTTTTCACACTAGAAAAAAAAATAAATAAAAAGGGCTTGTTAGACTTGTCTGTATGAGTCTTTGGCCTGCCGCTCAGTTGAAGTGAATTATAGAAGCGAGAAAAAAATTGGTCGATGATGTCATTGTACACTAAGTGATGGAGCAAACCCACATAGACTGATGCACTGCTACTGAAATATAAGTTTTGAAGCTCCACAGAATGCAATATACTGTACTGTATTATAGTTTTATTGAATCACAAAAACATGGTACGATGGATTCTAAGAATGGGAAAATAATCTATAGTATTATAGATACATGCAGTATATAATGTGTATGCTATATTAGTAGGGCTTGGTGGTTTGGATCTAGCTTGAGGTTGACTGTTAGCGACTTGATATTCAGTGGCAACCCCCCACATACTGCCTGACCGTCGTGCGGAGGGGCTTAAAATATGCAGAGGCCCCAAAAAAGAGACTTAATAGATCCAGGATTTATCCAGCAAAGGTGGAATATTGATAAAACTGTCTGCACCTTCACAAACACTTCATCCTGCTATCATTTAATTTAGATGTTTTCAACACAAAATAGTTGTCTGATGGCCACTATTGTTTTCAACAGAATAGGGCAGGGGAAGTTACTAGTGAGTGACAGGCGTTTAACTTTACACCCTTGTCCCCAATGTTGCGGAAACCAAACACAGTCTGTGGTGTGGTTACCTTTCATCTCTGATTATGGATGGGAATTGAGAATTTTTTCCAGTAATCTGATTTCTATTCTATTCTATTCTATTCTATTCTATTCTATTCTATTCTATTCTATTCTATTCTATTCCCATTCCTCTTTAATTGTTTGCGAGCCTGACAATTCCATTTATCAATTGTTCTTGGAAAAAGCCACGAGGAAGGCTGCGCTGATGCCCACTCACTCTGTCCAGAGGTGTGGACTGAAGTTACATGACTTAGACTTGAGTCATGAATTTGCTGACTTTAGACTTGACTCAACCATGTTACAAGACTTACAACTTGACTTGGATTCAAACAGTAATGACTCATTACTGCACTTGGGCTGGATCCCCATTGTCTAGAAAAGACATGCTACTCTGACCAAAGCACTGATTAACCAAAATTTCAAACATTTCTTACTACGGCCATATGTTTCACCTATTGTTATACAACAAGAAATTATGAAAGTGACAACATAATGATGTGGATGTACTGATTATTTATTAGGTCACCCTATTAGTGGTATAATGTAGTTCTTATTAGCTTTATTGTCATGATATATTTAACATTTACTGAAAGTACATTTCCACAACATTTTTTACATTTTTGCATGACATTTGTTTTTGTCCATCTATTCATCCATCCATTTTCTGACCCGCATATGTCCACAAGGGTCGTGGGACTGCTGGAGCCTATCCCAGCTATCATCAGGCAGGAGGCGGGGTACACCCTGAAGCTGTTGCCAGCCAATCACAGGCACAGGGCACATGGAGACAGACAACAGTTGGACTCTCACTCATGCCTCGGGGCAATTTTAGAGTCTCCAATTAGTCCATGTTTTTGGGATGTGGGAGGAAACAAGAGGGCCTGGAGAAAAGCCACGCAATCACGGGGAGAACATGCAAACGCCACACAGGCGGGTATTTGAACCCCGGTCCTAAGAACTGTGAGGGAAATGCTCCACCATGTTTGTTTTTAGTAATCTAAAATTTGCTGTTCTACCATTTCATAATATGGTGCAGCAGTGAGCATTATAAGCTAACTCCGCTAATTGAGGTCAAGGTGGCGACATGTATGGTTGCGGCAGCACAGAAAAAGGTGTGTTCGGAAATTCAATCCTGTACGCCAATGCTGGTCTGAGTATATTCCATTACCGCTCTTGAATTTCTGGACTGTATGGAATGGAGCAGAGCATGTTTGATCTGAAACCCAAATGTCTTCAGTGTACAACTAAAACAAAGGAATTGAGCTCGCTGTTCCAATAGTTTTGGCGGGGTCTGTAACTCATGCAATATTTGAAACAAAACAATGCCTTTTTATTGTCACATATTGGTATAACTTTTTTCTCAAAGTTGTGTAATACACAGGTTCACTTCCATTTCTAGATCTTATTTACTATCCAATAATCTTAACTTGTAATGGATGATGCATAGGAGCGACATTTGCTGGGGTTGGCTGTTAGTACCATAGCTGTGAGCCCACTGTGACAATAGTGCTTTTGGATGTGTCTGAATCGCCACCGCTGCTGCTCTGTCGACTTGAGATGCTAAACTAGCCTGTTGTTTCATAGGCACCTGGCTCTTGCCACAAGCGTTCTAGCATTCAGTAAGTGTTAATAAGCTAGTTTACTGCGTGTAATGACTCTTTTTGCTGTCGTAGGCAAAGAATTTTGGCCATAAAAACCATGACTGTTAGGAGGCAATGCAAAAGTCTGGCAAGTGGCCAGGACTGCACAGCTAGATGATAATGGAATCACAGCTAGATGATATTGGAATGAAATATAGCTCTTGTCATTGGTCTTTTTTTTTTGTTCTTTTAATGAGACCAATGAGCGTGACACCCCCCAGTATTGTGTTAGTTATCGTGGATCCTAAGTTAGGGAGCTAGTGTGCTGGTCCATGCAAGTCTGATTATACACACGGGTCATCCAAAATGTAAATGAACAAATAAGACCTGAAACTGTTTCTGAATTTATCTGCCTATTCTTTTTCACACAAACACCAGAAAAGCATTGTAAGCAGCAACAGGGCATCCCGCAATCAAATAATAATTTGTGTGGTGCGTTGTCACCGGGCAGTGGAACTTGAGTTGCATGAGTGAGTTAGGCTTTCCTCTATCCACTGTTCTACCACTTCTTTTGATATGACCGCGGAAGCCATTGATGTAACTCCCAAAATCAAGAAATTACTGTGCTTGCATCAGTATATCCAGAACAACATGGGGGGAGGGAGAAAAATGCCTTTTTTTAAGGGAGGTCACGAAACACTTTGCTGGTTAATTGTGCTGCCTGACACGTCTGCATGTCACACAAACCTCACTTATTAGGCCACTCACTAATAGCAAGCCCACGCGGTGTCTGTGCTTGCATGTGTGTCTGGTGGCCTTTACTCAGCTGCTTAATGAAGTAAGAGTGGGGAGTTCTCATCTGGTGACGGCCACAGTTTGCATACTGCAGACATGTACACACCTTGCGGCTTTTATTAGCCTCATTACATCCAGCTCCAGCTGACTTCAGCGCTAATGTAAAGAGTGTGCGTGTTTAAGGTTCTAATCTAATGGGTAGACCAGGTCTTGACGTTTGTGTGTGTGTATGTGTTCATGGACCTATTTAAGTGTGTGTATGTTGTTTTTTTTTTTTTTTTAACAAGAGCTTGTCTAGCATGCTGTAAAAGTGGTCATGTGAAATGAAGCTTTAATGTGCTGGACACGACAAGTACTGCAGTCGTTAAGGGCGTACGTATGTGCGTAAATGTGTGTTCTATTTATGTGTGATGTTCACACAACTAGCTAAAAATGGGAATGTTTGTTTGGATTTTGGTAAAACAGATACTCGCAGAAACCTTCACTGCATCGCCAATGCTTGCTTTAATCCCCATGCAATGGATTTTAGGTAGTTGCAAGACTAACGCCAAGTACTAAACCAACACAGGAAAGGTTTGGATTGGATTTTGCCTACTGGCAGGTGCATTTCGCCACCAATCCATCAATTTACATTAGATAAACTAGGGTTGATTTTGATATTTAAAACAAACAGATGGGCCTGGTTAAAAAAATAAAATAAACTGTTAAAATTTGTGTATAAAAATGTGAAAATATTCAACTGAATAATGATCATATCAAAAGTGTTAACTTACTTATTTTAAACCAATTATTTACTGAACTGTATGGAGGAAAAGTGTGTTGATGCCCATTTTTAAGAACATAGGGGATGTGCAGAGCTGTGGGAAGTATAGAGGAATAAAGTTGATGAGCGATGCAATGAAGTTATGGGAAAGAGAAGTGGAGTCTAGACTCAGGTCAGAGGTAAGTAAGTATTTGCGAGCTACTGTACGGTTTCATGCCTTGAAAGTTTACCAGAGATCCACGAGTTACTTTAAGGACGTTGTGGTGAGGTGAGAGTGAGGTGTCCTGTCGGTGTGACAGACGAGTTTAAGCTTGAGTTGGAACTGCATTAGAGATCATCCTTTAGCCCCTTCCCGTTTGCAGTGGTGACGGATAGGCTGACAGATGAGGTTAGACTCGACCATGATGTTTGCAGATGACATTATCTGCAATGAATGCAGGGAGCAGTTGCAGGAATTGTTAGAGCTATAACGGCATGCCCTGGAAAGGAGGGGAATGAAGATTAGCCAAGTAAAACAAAATAAATGTTGATGAATGACAGAAGTGGAGGGGGAAGAGTGAGGCTAAAGGGAGAAGAGATAGCATAGGTGGAGGACTTTAAATACTTGGGGTCAACAGTACAGAGCAATTGTAAATGTGGTAAGAAAGGGAAGAAAGGGTCCAAGCTCGTTGGAATGGGTGGAGGAAAGTGTCTGTGTGTTATATGACAGAAGAGTCTGCTAGGATGAAGGGCAAAGGGCAGCCATGATGTATGGATTAGAGACGGTGGCACTCAAGAGACGTCAGGAAGCAGAGCTGAACGTGGTAGAAATGAAGATGTTGAAGTTCTGGTCGGATAGGATTAGAAATGAGCTCATCAGAGGGCACGGCCAAGGTGAAGTGTTATGGAGAAAATGCGAGAGAGAGCAGATTTCAATGTTTTGGACATTGAAGAGTGAGTGATAAAACAGGGAGAAGGGTGATGAGGATGGAGCTTGAGGGAGACCAAAGAGGAGGCTGATAGATGTAGTGAGCGAAAGCATGAGGCCAGTTGGTGTAAGAGAGCAGGATGCAGGAGCTAGACTTACATGGAAAAGAAAGACACACTTTGGGGATCCCCTTTTAGGACTAAATAATGTGTGCTCTTTAATGTATTCTGTATGATTAATTTCACTATAATGAAGTTAAATCAAAGCATTTTACCAATATTTTTGTCATCTACCCATCCATCCAATTTCTGAGCTGCTTATCCTCACAAGGGTCACGGGAGTGCTTGAGCCTATCCCAGGTGCCAACGGGCAGGAGGCAGGGTACAGTCTGAACTGGTCGGCAGCCAAATGCAGGTCACATGAAGACAGACAAGTCGCACTCACAATCACAGCTAGGGGCAATTTAGAATCTCCAACGAATGCATGTTTTTGGGATGTGGAAGGAAACTGGAGGTCCCAGATAAAACCCACCCAGGCACGGGGATAACATGCAAACTCCACGCAGGTGGGTCTGGGATTCGAACCCTGTGTGAGGCCAACACTCTACAGCTGTTCAAACATGCTGTCCATTTTTTTCATTATTTAATCATTTTCATTGTTAACAGTAAATACATTGACAATTTAATTAAATAAATCAATACAAAAGAGGAAAAAACATGCTGAGCTGCCTGATTGAAGACCAGAGTGGGCTGTATGTTCTGGAGTTGAAAATGGCAGCTCTTCACTGAGCCAAGCTTCGAGTCACGGGTGGACTCTCAATTAGCTAAAATTGAAAAGTGCTCGCTCTGACCCATTTGGGAAATATAGAGAGACTTTTACAAGTGAAGCGAGAAACGTTTTTATCAATCACAGATTTTTCGTTGATTATCTCGCCACATATACTAGGCTTTCCTCAAGGTGAACATCATTAGGTAGTTTAAAGTGGGGGTGACATTCCTACAAACATTCTAAAATAGATATTGTAATGAAAAATACATATAACAGTATTTAGAGCGCGTCATCCATCTACAAAGTTGCGCAATTGAGTGTCCCTCGACATCCAAGTGGTTGCCATATTAGTCGCGTCATCTGTCCTTGAGGTCATCGTCACTTCCGCCGTTGAAAACGCGCAGTGCCTGCTACTATGGAAGCCGAACAACAGAGATATTCGGATTTTTCCAACGCCCCTTCTGACACCGAACCTCTTTTCGAAAAGGAGAACAGCACACAGCCGAGTGAAGTTACCGCGGCAATATTGCACTATTGTTTCGAGCCCTCAGGGCAATATTACACTTTTGTTTCGAGCCATATTCAGATGATATGCCATCACGGCCAAACCGCATCCCGTCCGATCCACATCCGCGGCGGAGATGAGCCAGGTGTGGCTTATGACGAAGCCGAGCGGTGCTGCTTTGTGTTCAGTCGAGCCGGCTCGATTCATGCTCGCACGTGACGCATTCTCGGCTGGGTTAATCAGAGCCGCCCCCGTCGCAAAGCCCGACGTGCATTCTTCACGGAAGATGGGACCGCCGAACACAGCGCCTCAGCCGGTGTGGCTGAGTTTTGGCCCGTGTTGGCATATAAGGAGGGGGTGGAGCCGAGCTATGTTGCAGGCTGAGTGAGACATTGTTGGCTGGGCGACGCAGACATCGACACATTTCATACGCGTATCTTTTGTTACGTTATGAGAGAGACCATTTATGTGGTCCGCCCCAAACTATTATTTATTTTGGTAGCTATATGCGTACATCGACACATTTCATTTGCGAATCTTTTGTTACGTTATGAGAGAGACTGATTACGTGGTCCGCTCCAATTTATTATTTTTTTTAGTAGCTGTATACACACTTACCTGTTATTTCGAACCCACAAAGCTCTCGTCCTCTGCACCCGTGCTATCCATTTTTCACAACAAACAGGGTCTCTTTCAAACTTATGAAGGGTAATTCCATTCTCCCGAGTGTTCAAGCAATGTCCAGCAAAGCAATGAGCCGGCATTTTGGCTAACACGAAGGAAAGACGAGCTACCTTCCCAGAGGTAAAACTAATGAACTAATGAAACACTGCGTCACTGTTCTTTATGTCACTTCCTGCTTCTTCTCGACAACAAATCCCTGAGAAGATTTTCATGGCAGGAGTTACAAAAAGCTGTATACGTCAAAATCATGTTTTGTGGTGAAAAAACACATGGCACCATATTGGCTGTGGGTTTTTCATTAATAATATACCAAAAATCATCCATTTTATGACAGTTGAGCTTTAATATACATATATACATACATGCAAATCAGTTGCCTTTTGGTGAAATTCCCAATTTTGAACAAATGGTAGCTGGGATAGGCTTCAGTGCACCCGAGACCCTTGTGGGGATAAGCGTCTTTAAAAATGAAAAAAAAAAAAAAATTAACAAAATAAACTGCACGCCCACATTTGAACCCAAATCACTGCACAAAAGATTTGTTATCACGTGGGTGTGTGTGTGTGTGTGTGGGGGGGGGAATATATATATATATTGTGAACATTAGCTATGGGAAGGATTTTGGTCCATTCAATTCCATTTTCCTTCTTGGAAGCTATTTAAACAGTTTTTTATAACTCAACTATGTTTTCCCGCACAGCTGATCGCCATCTATGACGAGCAGGAACCACACCATGGCGGTGACGGCACCAGTGCCAGTTCCACTGGCACCCAGAGCCCAGACCTCTTCACCACCGTGGACCTCAGCACGGGCGGTGGTGCCTCTGCCTTTCAGCCCTACCAGGCGGCTAGCGAAATCGAAGTCACACCGTCAGCCCTGCGCACCAGTAAGTCTCAATTTGGGTCAAATGTGTTGTTATACATACATGAAAACTAGTCGCCTTTCGGTGAGATTCAACATTTTGAACTCAAAATAAGCCATTTAACTGAATCGTATAGACCCGATGAGGTTTTCCATGGGGAAGGGTTGGGGGGTCGCTATCGCTGTTGTCATAGGTGCTTGGGACCCACTTTGGAAAACTCATTGCTGTTGAAGACCAGAAAAAAACTCTTCGCTACTTCTGCTGCTCTGAAGTAACTGTAGTTTTACTCTATTACAATGATCTAAATGTCACTTTCAACTTTTATTTTTCAGTTATTGCTCATTCAGCAACTATTTCTTGTGGGAGACCAAGACTTGGTTTCGCTGTGTCCCCCCATCTAATTTAAGCACTAGTGACGTTTAAGTCTAGTTCACCAGTCCAAATGGCTACGGAAAGTGTTCAGAACCCTTTTCTTGTGTTTTGCACTGAGGAGAGGCTTTTGTCGGTCCCCTCTACCAGAAAGCCCCGACTGGTGGAAAGGCTGCGGGGAGGACTTTCTAGAACTTTCTACCATCTCTCGACTGCATTCTAGAGCTCAGCCACAGTGATCTTTGGGTTCTTCTTTACCTCTTTTATTAAGGTCCTTCTCCCCTGATTGCTCATTTTCCCCGACAAATTTAAATTCAAAACACTGAAAACGGAACTTTGTCCATGGCACTAAATTATAGGGTTTTTGCAGATGTAATTCTCCATACGTGGCAATAAATGAGTGTAATTATTTTAGCAAATGACTCGAATACAAAAATGAAAAATTTAAGGGCGTCTGAATAATTTCCATACCCACTGTATGTGCTCAAACTAGATAACCCCCCCCCCCAAAAAAAAAAAAAAAAAAAAAACTTAGGGCTGCCATTAATTGGCAGGTTTGTTGTTAGGACCTCAAACTCCCACACGGAGTAAGTTTTAAACAGCATGATTAGTTTTAATAAAAGTCACTTCTCTCCCTCACACTGTTGTTCCCACACTGCTGAGCTGACTCCAGTCGCACCACCTTATTAGCCACCAGTCCCCCACGGTGGCATGCTGCTGATTAATAGACTTCATCAGGCACTTGAGTTGCAGCCTCAGAGTTTAGCGTTGCATGCACTTCTGGGATTTGTTTCACTTTCTTATGGTATTTGTGGGAATCAGAGATTTATGATAACTAATTCACTGCCAGACATTTACACAGACAGTCGAATCCCTGACATTTTTGTTAACAATTGCCCTCGTTTTTCAAACCCCACACAATATTGTGTACTATGACTATGTAAACACCAATACTTTTACGAGTATAACTATGTTCAGAACTTACATTAGCCAAAAATGCTCGAACAAACGGGGCTACCACACTCATACTTTCTTCCACCTAATTCTCGCCCTGCACAATTTGCTCAATAGTCCAGGTTTTTACCTTGCGCATAAAATCGAGCGACGTTTTATCCACCTCTATTTTATTCTTTGGCGGTGAATGGGCTCTTGTGTGGTTATCAATGTCCTTGAAACCAGTCTCTACTTCTGCTCAAAACACAACTGGTGAAATATAGAAATATAACTATTACAGTAAAATTACATTTTTATGACATTGTAATGAATATTGTATATTGTGGGGAAAAAGCTTTCAATTTCCTTTTTTATTTGCACTGTGTACTGGAATAGGAGTTGAAGGTCTTCTGGATCCATACATAACCTAAGTTTTAAAAAGTACATACGATTAGAGAATACCTTTTGTTTTTTGCAAGGGTAAAAAAACACATTAGTTTTCTCCATCTCAATCCGAAAAGAGGTTTGACTCATGGGTGTTGCATTACACGAAGATGGACGAGTTAGAAATGGAAAGTTAAAAAAATGTACTAGCAAAAGAGGTTACATTGAAATGTGAACCAGTGGTTCTAAATATTTATGTAACAAGGATTGAAGGAGCGCGTTTGTTTGCTAAATGTAGCTAATCTGAGCTGCAAACGAGTTATCTTTGTCTCTGTTATCATCCGTTGGAAGCTCCCAATGAAGCTCTGGTGCTTAGAGTTCACTAATCATGATTCCGGAACCCATTTACTCGAATTCTGGTCGGCATACAGTGAGCTGGCAAGCGGCTGAGAGCATCTCACCATATTTATGGCTTGGCATTTTCTGATAGCTTTTTGACAAAGTGAGCGTTTGGAGCACCGTCCTTTATTTTATCGGAGTTTTAAAATCTCGGAACAAAGCATCAGCTGCTTCAACCATCTCTGCTTCTTGGAAGGACTTCTTGTTCTTAACGACGACGTGACTCACCCGGAACGATGCTTCGGTGGCGACTTTCGCTTTTGATGTGTGAGAAATAACTGCTGTCCAGACAACTGGGATTTTAGTTTCTTTACCTTTCTCTTTCTCAGCTCACCTTTAGTGGGAAACAAGTGTTGTATTTTCCATGTACAGTCCTAAAATGCCGCTCCAAATTTTTATTCTTTGATAATGCGATAGCAGACTGGCAGATGAGGCATCCACATTTGAAATGATGTCAACCTGAAAAATTACTTCTCCTTCCAGTTCGTATGAAAGTGGTAAGGGTTCCTATTCTTACTTGGTCCAGCTCCCCCACTCAATTTTATACCCTTTGTCAAGTTTAGCAGAAAACACCAAGAATAAAAATGGGAGGTAACTCGCTGACTAGCTTGTTAGTTCTGACATAGTTAGCATTGGTCTTTGCGCATGTGCATGACCTAAGTATAAAAATTCAGATGTAATCAATTGATATACTGTATGTATATCAATAAAGCGGTGGGATGGATGACGTCTTTTTTTTAAATGATAAACAATGTCATGCAATCTACCACCACTATCTTCGTGATTGGTCGATAGCGAGCGACACATTGAGCACCCAGATCTAAGGCATCTTTTCTCTTGGTCACAGGAATATTTTTCTTGCCTTGGCGCAGTAAATTTCTAGTACCGAAAGTTTTTCTTTTTTGCTTTTTTTTCCCCCATTATGTCTATCTTGTCCACCATTATGCTAGCCTTTTCTCATTGTCTCCTCCCCACCACTTCTTCCCTTTGTTCAATCTGAGCAAGGGACATACAGCTCAAAGCATTGTAGCCCTTTACAGTGTGCCATTCCTCACTGCAGTTATCCTGAGTCTTGATTATCACAGAAACTGCACTAGACACCCATTCCTGTTAAAAAAAAAAAACAAAAAAAAAAACAAAACAAAAAAAAAAAACTCCTCCATTGACGTCTGTAGACGGCATTGGCAGGATGTAGCTCAATTCTGAATGACATCTTTGGACAATATTTGCAAGAAATGAGTTAATTCCAACATCCTTTAATTATATTTGGAGTTATTACAGCGTATCATGCACTGTCTCAGCATAATGACATAGATTGTGATCTGGCAAAGCGCCTGAATTTCTAAGCAGATTTGTGCAAATTTTTGGTTGAATGTTGTGTTTTTTTCCACCTTGTTTCATTAGATTAAATGAAACCTAAATCATGAACTATAAATTAAACATATACATTGTACTGTGCAAAACAATTTCAGTTCAATTCATTTTTATTCTCAGTATGTGGTGGGAACAGCAACTTCCTCCACATGTGCACGAGTATAATTTTGAATTGATTAAAGCATGTGCCGTTTAGATGTGACAGTCGTGGCGGAGAGGAAACGTAGTCAGACTTGAGTTGTTGGGAATATGGTTCATTCTGTGCACATCTTTCTGACGGGCGATGTGGTGCACCCAATGGCATACTCACTTGTAGTAGCAAAGAAAGTAGAAGTCGCAGTTGAATATTGTTAATATGACTAATTTTACACAGACTTTGAAGAAAGGAGTATTGTAACATTGCCTAATTATATGAGGATATCCACTGTTTGTGTGCCAATATTCATTATTTTGACAAAGAGAAGTGCCGCAAATTCAATTCTAATTCATGTTACATAAATAGTATAAAAAACTACTTTCCAAAGTAAAAGCACATGTTTGAAAATATCATTTTTTGATTGAGAACAAAGCCCATGAGTTTGCATGGAGGACTACACAAATATAAATTGAGTCTTAAAATCAAAGGATTTGGACAATTTTAAGTTAAGCTAGGTCTCCAAATGATTAATTGACCATGAAAATAGTCATGGATGAATTTGATGTTGACCATTAATTGGTGTACTTCAATTAAAAAAAACTTTTTTTCATCAGACATGCCCCTGCACGTCCGCCGCAGTAGCGACCCTGCTTTGCTGTGTCTCAATGGGCCATTCAGTGGTGGTGGCGTTGATTCGCGGGCCCAAGGGGAAGAACCTCCGTCGCGAAAGAACCCAACCCGATGGTCCACCACGGCCGGCTTCTTAAAAGCGCGCCATGCCTCGGCCACCAATAGCCTGGAGAGAAAGGTAAGCATTAGTGCTCATCATCCAAATAAGCAGAAATTAGCGCTGTTTTTTTTTTTCCTTCTCTCTGCTGCAGGGTAAAGGCTTGGACACGTACCGCAGCCTGCCCAGGGACGCTGGAACATGGGCCAATCAGAGAGAGTTTCAGAGGGAGACTGCACGCTCATCCCTCAGTGCCAATCACCCAATGGTAGACCGATGGTTGGAGAGGCAGGAACAGGTACAGTATGTTTGCTGTTGAGCATTGGCACTGAATGTTACCAACATATAAATGGGTACCAAACATGGTGAATACAAAAACGAACTAGTTATTAGGTTCCTCCCCTCATATCGTATGTTGCTAGTGGTAGTAGTAGTACCCTCAAAATACTGGCAATGACCATGTCAACACAAGGTAAAATATTTATGTTATGTTTATGTTAAATTTTTATTCCACTAACACCATGTTAATCACAATATACTTTGTGTAGACTAGTGGGGGCACAAACAACATATTTTTGCCCCCAAATTTCTTCCCTTTCTTTCCCCCGTCAACAATTGTTGTTTTGCATAAAATCACAAACTTCGTTACAAAACCAAGAAATATATTGTGGTCATCTTTCATTGTGCTTTTGTGTGATTTAACACGTCAAGGTCAGCTAAACAGAGCAGCAGAAGTCTTGTGCTCTTGTATAATTAGCAGTGAAAGATGTTGAACAGGTAGGTTGGGTCGCCATGGCAACAGCGAGCCTTCACAGCCACTGTGGAATAATGTATTATATATAATTTATATACACATGCATATAAAAGTGTGTGTGTTTTAGTGCTTAAAACCTCACTGTGGTTTTCATATTTTGCTTTATTCAAGAGGACTCACACTCCACACACACGCGCATGAAGTGCCTCGTTTGTGTGTGTGTGTGTGCGCGCGCGTGTGTATGCGTTTTCAGGACTGGTAGGGAGCGACGCGGTTATCTGTCATAGTGGGCTGGCGAGGGGAGGTGGCGTTCAGCTCACCAGGGATGTTGTTAAAATGACATGTTGAAGGCTTCCTGCACATTTCCACACATACATGCACACGCGCACATACTTGTGCAGGACTTAGAAGGCCAGAGAGTGCTACACTGTCTTCACACACACATTGATCACAAATGGGCATGCTCTCATATTGTCTAAGGCAGGAGTCACCAACTTTTTTGAGGGTGAGGACTACTTGGTAGTACTACATGACCCGTTTGCAGCGAACTTCCAAAATAACAAAGCTCCTTATACCTTACAAATATATAAATATGTTGTTATAGGAGATGATTTTAAATATTTCATTAATGTAAGCAAATCAGATTTAAAATGTAAAGAGGTTAAAGAGATTCCATTGATGTTACTCAGGTGTGGTCTGCAAGCATTTGTGTATTGAGCCTACAAGTGTGCATGTGCCCGAGTGTGCATGTGTATTATTAGTCCGATTAAGTACAGTATATTTGCACACATCGATCTGTGGGTATATGTGTGAATTGATTGAATTTATGTGTGCGTGTGTTAGTACTCTTGTGTGTGTTTGTGGTAGTAGTAGTCCGATAAAGTACAGAATGTGTGTCTGGTTCCATCTGTGTGCGCATGCGTGAATGAATTTTATTTCTGTCCATCAATAGTTTTGATTAGGTGAGTGTATCCGTCCATGTGTGTGTTGATTTTATTAAAGTATGACTGTGTATCCATAAGTAGCATTATTGTGCATATATGCTCACGCATATGTTAGGACTATTGATGTTTGTAAAAGGAGTTTTGAGTTAGGTTTAAGTTTTAATGGTTTCATATTTAGAGATGTATTTCTTCTTAATTTATCTGTTCAATACTACTGTTCGAACTACTTGTTTTTATTTTTTTTTGGTCATCTCCTATTGTCTTTTTGCCTTTTCAACTCCCATTTTCTCCTCATGGGCGTCTCCGTGTTGGGAGATGTGTTCGGTCTGCGTGGAGCGGTGTCGTCCTGCAGTTCTCTGAGCCCGGGTAGGAGGGCTCTTCACAATGTTGAGAGTCAATCCATTCAGGTTCACTTGGGTCATTAGAGTGATCTATATCTATACCGGCATCCTTTGTGGCTATGGGCTGTGACACCTCTTGTTGTGGAGAGCTCCCACAAGTTGTCTTTGCTCACTTGGATCGTCAGGGTCTTGCCGTGTCTCTATAGTATCAATCAATATGTCCTTCTGTCCTGTATGTATGTGTGTGTGTGTGTGTGTGTGTGCGCGCGCATAAAAATCAATTATATTAAAAATATGAGCGTGTACATGCAACAGCGTGTGTTAGTGGCGTGAATAAGTGTGTATTTGGCCAGTAGGGGCTCCTTTGGATCTTTGATGTGACTCACGTGTGCATGCATGTGTGCGTGTGTACTTGTGTGTCGATTTTATAAATGTATAATTGTGTATGTCAGTGCGGCACGGAGGTATAGCTGTAATGCATTGGCCTCACAGTGCTGAGGACTGGGGTTCAAATCGCAGGCCTGCCTGTGTAAAGTTTGCATGATTTCACCGTGCCTGTGCGGGTTTTTTCCGGGCACTCCGGTTTCCTCTCTAGTCCCAAAAACATGCATTGATTGGACCCTTTAAATTGCCCCTAGGTGTGATTTTTGACCGTGAGCTTTGTCTGTCTCTTTATGCCCTGCGAATGGCTGGCAACCAGTTCAGGGTGTACCCCGCCTTCTGACCAATGACAACTGAGATTGGCCACAGCACTACCGCGACCCTCAGTCTTGAGGATAAGCATCTCAGAAAATGGGTGGGTGGTGTCAGATTCCACGTTAATGGGTGTGTGGGATGGGTGTGTATCTCAGCCCCAGCTGTCAGGGTTTGTGTGTGTTTGCAAGTTCATTTTTTAACTGGTAAGATAAATGGTTTGGAAAAGGAATGAATGATAATCAAAGAATGAAGGATTAATCCACGCATGCATGTGTAACAGACAAACATCTGGATGCATGAATGACCAGCAGGTGCTGCTGTGGAGCTTTGTCTCTTAATTTTGGTGCATGTGTGGATGTGAGTTGTGCACATGGTGAACTTAAATCTTCAGGGGAGTTGTGTGTGTTGTATGCGCAGATTTATGAAAGTGGTGCAAGTGTGTGGCAGCCATGTTGCGTTTAACACTGCATGCATGACTCCTGCTGGCTTGTGCGTCTCTCACCGCCAGACGACCCCCATTGCTCTTTATTTGTTTTTGCTTTTGCAATTCTTCACGTTGTCGGGAAGCCATGAGCCAATTGGAGATTGCATCATTTAAACAAATAAGCTTCAGTGGAAGTGGAGTATAACCATATTTGTTTCATTTCACATTCATTTTCCTCTGTAGGATAATGGAATTAATCCGATGCAGAGGGCAAACTTATAAAGGGCACATTATATATTTTTTTTTCCCCACTATGAGTGTTCTTCTTTCACTTACACTTCTTTTGGATACAACCCAGTGTTTATGAGCATAAGTGAGGGTAGGAATAAACAGTAATTCTGGAAAGATTTGGTTTGGGAAGCAAATTGATCAATTTAATTGGAGGAAAAAAAAGATACTTAGCAACCTAGCAAACCTGTTTAAAAATAATTAACTAATATATTGAAAAAAATATAAGAAAAGGTTTAGCCAGATGACAGAATCAATGTGATCAAAATCAATATCTAGCCACAATTTTTATTTTTGATGTCACTCCCTGTGGTCAATACAAATTTACAATTCATTAATTAGGATACATTAAGATAAAAATTTATCTGGGCGGGGGGGCAAGAAGCTAAGAATAAGCTATTCCACCCTTTCATTATCTCAAGGAAAAGGAGGACGTACTCTCCTGAACTTGAAGGAATACTTCAATGCAGCACAGATTCTCTGTCCCGGTTATCCTCACTGAGGTCGCTCGTGTACTGACACCTTTCTCATCTAACTACAGCCGAGAGGCAGGGTAGATCCTGAACTGGTGGCCTCCTAATTGCAGGGCACATTTGGACAAACAATCATTCACACTCACATTCACACTTTTGGGTAATTCAGAGTCTTCATCTAACCTACCACACATGTTTTTGGAATGTGGGAGGAAACCAGAGTACATGGAGAAAACTCACCGAGGTACAGGAACAGCATGTAAACTTCACATTGGTGAGGCTGGATTTGAACCCAGGTGGTCTGGACTGTGATGTCACTGTGCTGCCCATCCCTGCAATAAAGAAAAAATTCTGTTCAGCCCAACTACAGAATTCACGATAGAAACATGGCTAATAATTAATAGACAACAATTGCGATGGATAGGATGACAAATTTGAGTCTGGGAAAATTGATAGCATGATCAAACAGTGGACTGAAAAAGGTATGACCGCAATCTGTAAATTCATTAAGAAAGGTGTTAGTATTTGATCACAAGAATTAAAAGATGAATATCAAATGTGGAAATACCATAAGATTTATCCGTATCGTCAACTAAGAGTTACAGACAAATTCAGAAAAGAGAAGTGGAAATTCATCCAATCATTAAGCTGTTTGTGTATACAGAAAAATCCCAACTAGAGAAATGTCGACCTTGTATAAATGCCTACTGGACTCAAGAAAAGCTTCTACTCGCTATGTGAAGGACGCTCAAAAAGGACCTGCTTGAGGGGAACAGATAGAATGATGTCCGGGGCGGCTCATCTCAACATTACTCACTCTCAAGGATGGAGGGAGTTTGTGTGGAAGAAGCACCTTCAATGTTTTACAAGACATCAAATAATGAGTAAGCTCATAAAGATGAAACAATCATGTTGGAGGTCATGTAACTCTACGGAACCAAATCATACTCATATTTTTTTGGAGTTGTCTGAAACTCTTGTCTTTCTGGGATGTGGTAGATTCCCTCCACTAAAAAGTGTTGGATCCAAAATACCACCGATGGATCAAGTGATATATCTGGGTTATATACAGGAGACCAAAGTTAAAGAGACCAATATTGAACCAAAATTCTGCTTGCATACTGGAAAAAAAGCTATTACAAAAAGATGGATGAAGACACACACCAACTATAAAACAATGTATGACAATTACAAATGATATACAAGACATGGGGAGTCTAATGTATAAAATCAAACTGAAAAAGGGGCAATTTGAAAGGGACTGGGCTAAATGGTAAACATACACATCACAAATGCAATAAAGACTCCTAAGTAATGGAATATTCGCTCTTGTAGGCTCTGCGTTTTTCTCTGTTTTATATAATTTGGTTTACTTTTTTTTTTTTAAACTCACAATTTATGTCTGCATTGTCCACTCACTTTAAAATATATTCATTCATCCATCCTCCATTTAGTTTATCGTCCCTAGGGTCACGGGCGTGCTGGAGCCTATCCCAGCTATGTATCTTGGGGTGAGAGGCGGGGTTAACTCTGAATTTGTTCCCAGCCAATCAGACAGTACGTAGAAACAAATAACAATAGACCTTTCCAACTGGTGATCTTAAGCTCCGCCCCTTAACTACAGTTGCCATGTCCCACAAGCTTCCAAAATGGTGACTGAACAGAAAAGGTTTGACGTCGATTCTCTATCGCGTATTCCAGATAATATTGGGGTATGTTTTTTGCCAAATGCGTCAGACTTGTCCAAGAGAGTTCTACAGAGAGCTCTCAACTATTTTACGCAAGGATATGTACCCGGAATTAAGACTTTGGACGGAGCAGGACGCAATGTCAGAGTTACAACAAAATGTTGGCGATCGATGCAAGAAAAGTTTGATGCCTCACAAACTTCGTATTGAAATCCAACACGATAAAATAGTGTAATCGTACTGCGGATGTAAAGCAGGGTGAGTACTTTTTAGTTTGAAAGATTGAGTTATATCATTGTACTCTTAAAAAGTGAGTTAGGTTCAATTTTCTACAAGTGCATTTAGACAATGGTGATTAACTCAGTACCGTAGTCACCAGATGAAAAAAATTGACTTGGTTCGTAATCGCACCCAGTGCTCTGTCTTTAAAGTTTGATGTGATACAAATAGGCAAATAGACATTTCTCTTGCATGACATCATGCATTTACGTATCACTAACCTGACTCTTTGGCATAAAACATTACACACTTCATTCAGCAGGTAAGTGATACGCTAACAAAGTGAAAATTGTTCTCCTGCAATGTATAAAGCACTGATAGTAATCCAATCAAAGTCAGAGAAGATACTTCTTCCTCACTTACCTTCGAACATACAGCCTTGTGTTTGTTGATATTGTTCACATTTAGTTGTTCGTGTGGTTTTCCGCAAGCCTTAATCCATCGTAGACACTTCGTCAACTGTGTTTTAGGCTTTGTAAAATGAATCAACCGGGCCCCTTGTCACCAAGTAGGATATCTTTCATCATAACTTTCATCATAACTTTTCCAAGCGCACGCTACTGACAACCAGTATTGCGTGTGGGACAACATGGCGGCAGGGGGGTCTAAAGCCAGGGGTTAAGGCAATGTGGCTGTCTGACTGGCTATTATTGTATGAGTGATTGGCAGGTCGGAAAGGTCCATTCGCTGTCATATTCACAACTATGGGCAATTTAGAGTCTCTAATTAATGCATGTTTCAGTGGAAACCAGAACACCCAGAGAAAACCCATGAAGTCTCATGGAGAACATGCAAACTCCAGACAGGCAGGGCTGGGATTTGAACCTCAACCTCAGAACTGAGGCAGACGTGCTAACTAGTCCTCCATAATACTGGCTTCAAAGCATATTTATGAATATTAAAACAAGCCAAATTATATAACAAATTCTATCAAAATGGAAAAGGGTGAAATATATTTTCTTACATCAAGGTTATATTAGGTTATATCAATATAATATATCAAGGTTATATCAAGTTATAGTTGACAGTGTTGATTGTGGTTGTTCAGAGCGGCGAAAACAACCCAACAACCTGACATTGATTGTTTAAAATACATGAAGGATAAGTAAATAAGAATTGGAGTGCATTTAATGCCCATATTTATGTTATCACACAGTTTTTAGGGGACGTTTTTTACCCTCTACTGTGCGGCCATTAAGGATTTTGTTGCACTGACAAATTGAGGCAGAGCTTCTTTTCCAGCCCAGTTTAAAAAAAGTGAGTGTAGATTGCGTTGCACATGCATGTTGTCATAAAGACACTGAACATGTGTGTTGTATTCAATTTGGTGGAGGCAGCATTTCTTCAGCAGTCTGCTGAATTACACTTTCACTTATTTTAGCTGATTAGAGCATGCGGCGTTCTTAGGTAAATTGAACTCATCGCTTCATTAAAGGGCAATTTTATTTGGAGCAGACAAATTCTGATAACATAAGACATACGAGATGTGAGCAGTAAAAGTACAATAATAAAGTGCATAACTTGTGACACTGAATAGTTCCGAGTGCCAAGTATAAAATAGTTAACTTGATACTCAACAATAAAATTTATACACAACCATAAAATGATGGTAAAAACCGAACTGTTCCAATTGCAAATGGCAGAAATGGAGGCAAAGTAGTCATCACCTTCTCTCTGCGACATTAAAAACCCGGATGCTGAGAGGTACAAAGGAGTACTTAAGTCTGTTTTAGTAGCTGGGGGGACGACTAGACGGACACAAGAAGGAAACAATTTGTATTCTGAGTCCAGAAGTTGAGCAGCATCCATAGAGCCAGATGCTCTTTTAAGCACCTGGATGATAATAATCTCACTGACAGATCTAAAATTCTCCCAAGCTACCTTAAATCCCACTTGCAAAATACTCCTGAAGGAGTGTAATTATGACATTGCAGCATAATTCAGAACGACTGGCGGACACATTCAGAAAACATGTCATCTTTTTCCAAGTGATTCCGCTGTAGCCTCATTCTTTCCCTCCACATCGCTTATTCACGCTCGTATATTCTGTTTTACTTAGTGTAAACTTCATTCTACTCCTTTCCAATGCATGTCTCCACCTTTCAACTGTACCTGTTCCTCCACCTGATCTCTGGTTTTACTGAAGATCACAATGACATTTGCGAACATCACGGTCCACAGGGTTTTCAGTCTGACTTCATCTGTCAGCCTAGCTATCACTACTGCAAACAGGAAGGGACTCTGGGCTGATCCCTGATGCAGTCCCATGTCCACCTTAATTCCTCTGCCACGGCTGCAGCACATCTTCACCGCTGTCCTGATGCCAAAATACATGTCCTGTACTATTGTAACGTACTTCTCTTACACTTCAGACTTCTGCAGTATCACAGTTCCTCTGTGGGTACCTGCTCAAATGCTTTCTCTAGCTCTATAAAGACACAATGTAGTTTCCTCTGACCGCTGTACTCTTCTCCATCAACACTCTCAAGAAAAATAATGTCTCTGGGGTTCTCTTTCTAGGTGTGAAACCAAACTTGCTTTCACATACTTCTGTCCTGAATCGAGACTCCACTACTTTTTCCCATAACTTCATTGTGTGACTCATCAACTTTTTGTACTCTATAGTTCCTACAGCTATGCACACAACGCTTGTTCTTAAAAAGCACCAGCAAAGACAAGTAAGATGTGTGTGTAGTTTTATCCACTGATCTCATAAAAGCTAATAATCATGCTTTAATATTCACTCTGTTTTCACGAGGAAAATCACCTCTGCACCGCTCTGTTCCTCATCTTTGATCTTGTGGGTTTGAAGTGATGCTGCGCCGGGAGACGCGCCTCTTTCCAGCTGTGAGATCTACCACAGAGACGCAAGGAGAAGATCAAGGTCTTTTTCATTTTGAGGGTGCACATTTTCAACTCCCTCAGGTCACCACCGCCACCTTGGGGGTGGGGGTGGGGGGGGGGGGGGCGTAAAGCACACACACACAATGACTGTAATTCATATCTAGTTGCACCCAGAACATCTGATCCACTCCACAGCAGATAGCATCCATTAAAAAAAGTCATAATCCAAGTTCAAAAAGGTACTAAAAGTAAAACTCCTCATCATGGCTTTTATTTCCAGACATGCAAATGATTTGAGAACTCTACATAGTTCTTTCCAAATTGAAGATCATTCATCCACCCCTCAATCAATTTTCATAACCCCTTATCCTCATTAGGGTTTTGAGCTTGCTGGAGCCTGTCCCTGCTATCTTCGGGCGGTAGGAGGGATACACCCTGAACTGGTCGCCAGACAATCACCGGATACATTGAAACAAACAACCATTCACACTCATACCATGCAGGTTTTTGGGAATTAGTAGGAGACTGGAGTGCCCGGAGAAAACCCACGCAGGCACAGGGAAAACTTGCAAACTCCACACAGTCGGGGCTGTGATTTGAATTCTGATCCTCACAACTGTGAGCCAGATGTGCTGACCAATCGTCCACTTCTACCCCTTAAGATCAATGAGGGGGGAAACAAAAGTAAATTTATTGATTTAGAAGAGTGTTGAGAAACAAATCAGCCATTCAAAACAATAGCTGTACCTTGAATTTTGCACTCCCTTAACTTATATTTCGTCATCAGTTATTGTTACTGACAGCTGTCTCACACCTGTGTTGCACTTGGTCAAGATTGCTATTCTGGTCAGACATTTTGAACTATATGCCAAAATTCTCTATCAGTGATCAGTGACTTAATTTTTTACCATCACCCATATACCATATGGTTAACATAACTTAACATAAAATACCATGACTCTAATCAATGTTATTTTGGCCCCCTTTCAGAGATTCTGTTGTTACATTGAGTCCACCATTTGCTATTTCAGCATAAGAACACTTGATGTACATTTCAAAGTTCCCAAGATTTCAAACTTTGAGGAATAATTTGTTCTATGTGATAGCATGAACTGTTCCCCCCCAACGTAAATAGATCATCAATTCCCATCAAATAACGTCAGTCTGAAGAAAAATGTGTTCTTCTGTTGATTTAACATCTACTGGGTTGATTCACTCAAGTCACCATCCATAGTTTTATGTCCATATGGACCACATATGGAAACCAAAATTTCCACATTTGCCCTTTTTCCTGGACGGTTTTCCTTGTCACGCCACCTGTGTCATGTCTGACAATGTGTGAGGAGTAGAATTCGTTCTCTTTGCGTTTTGGCTGCGAGCCGAATACGAGTCTTGGCCCCCACCCCGCCTGATTTTGACAGCCCATTGAGGTCCACACAAATGGGGATCCACTCACCCATATGGTAGTCCCTGCGTTTCCAAGTTATTGTGTTAACAAGTCTAACTACATAAGTGGGGGAAACCAGCCAGATTGATGACGTTCTCTTGGAATGATGTTGCAACGTTGTGCAACATGCTCCTCTTGCAGAACCGCCATCTCAGGCATTGGCTTCTAGCTACATCTCTCTCTCTCTCTCTCTCTCTCTCTCTCTCTCTCTCTCTCTCTCTCTCTCTCTCTCTCTCTCTATCTCTCTATCTATCTATCTCTATCTCTATCTCTATCTCTATATATATATATATATATATATATATATAAGTGATTACTTACCATTGTTGTCAAAATGAAAACAAAGAGTGAAACCTTTGACCTGTCCCAGTTTAAAAACATTTTCTCATACGGAATAACCGTGTCTGTTTCAGTGTTCAGCCTTTAACTGTACAGGCAATGTGAGTCACATTCCAATGCTTCTTACCATCATCATAAACATTTGAAGAAAAATAAGTTCACTGCTGTAAATATTAAAACAGAAAACAAAACTCACAGAAAAGAGCGTATTGAGTGTACAAAGAAGCTAACGTCTCATTCACCGCCACCTGTTTACAAATGATTTTCCCATCTTTTCAGCCATTTTGGAGCTGTTTGACTGGTCTTTCAAGACTCACAGAATACTGTTTTGTGACATTAAGCACTAAGCCTAGAAAAGAGAGTAGACTTCTTTCACCTGGGAAAAAAAGTATTTCTAAATGCATCCATTCTGTGGTGACAGTAGAATATTGGTTTGTTTCAACTAAAACATGCTTGACTGAAAATCTAAAAGCAAGATTTTTATGTTGCCATGTCAAGCAGAGTAGGGACTGTGATGCTAATATTATTAGCTTTTATGGCTCAACATACAAAACAAAAGACTGAGAGAGGCCTTTTGATGACAGAATTGTCCATCTGTCTGTCGATCTAGCTGTCTATCTCTGTGCGTCTATCTATGTCGATCTGTCACCTTTTACCCTATTGGCGGTTATCATAGCAGGGCGACACATAGATGTTGTCACAAAGTTCAGGTAGTCTTGAAGTAATCTTTTGAAACGTTAACACGTGACAAACTGTCGATGTGACATATTGATCGTAAACGTCAGCGCGTCTGCCTCTCATTACGTCTTCAAGGCAATAGGAATTGTGTCTGTGCATACGTACGTGCATGCTTGTGTGAGTGTGTAATTGAAAACACTTAAGCAAAAGCATCTTCCAGTGCCAAAGCTTCTTGTTCCAGAAGTTCTAAATACATTTAATTAGGATTCCAAACTGATTAATTCTTCAGCTACATCAAGAAGTCATGCAATTCCAAATCTGATTAAACTATTAGTGAAAGTGAGAGCTCATTTCATTGAGCTTCGCTGAATAAACAGTTCTTTTTCTTCAATGTTTTATGTCTTGGGTGTGACGTTCGTTCAGAGAACGAGACAAGACTCCCTAAATAAATTCTTATGCTTTCAAGGAAAAGTTAATTGGTGGATTTATTTTGTTGTTTCACAAATAGCAGTTAAATAACCCACTAATGTAATGCTTGAGCCACAGTAATCGTGAAACTAACTGGAACTTCTGAAGTTAAAATTCCCCTGAAGTTTTACAATTAACTAACTGGGAAGTTACTTGGCTAGTTCACCAACTTACAAGGTGACTGACTCTTGACTCAAACTTGCAAAGTAATTGTCAAGCTACATTATTTGTCAAGCATAGTGGAACCTGTGATATCACAACACTCCAGAAGTTGTCTAATTAACTTGAATACCCCAGATGTAATACATTGGACTAACCCACCAACAAACTAACCAGCTACCGTCTTCAATGTACTACGTGTTTGTAGGTATGTGTGCGTGCGTGTGTGCATTTGTGTTAAGCAGAAAGCTTAAAGTTGATGGCAGTGCATGCCACTGCATACATCCACATCCATTTATATGTGTCAGTGCGGTCAAAGTGCCAGGAACTGCACCGGGTCTGCACTTCATTAAAGTGCAGCATCACTCTCACACACACATGCACACGCACACAGTGGGTGCACTTTATTTAGTGCAAGAGATAGGGAGGACACACCTCAATGGATTCTGGTATTAATCTTTAATGAGCCTCGGGGCCACAGTGCACGCCCGCCTCTCCTCCACACAGGAAACAAACAATGACTTATGTGGGGGAAAAAAATAGACAATACTTTTCCTACCTGCTTGCTCCCTCCAGACACCTCCATGAATTATTCACGTCTGCCCAGCCGGAGCCCACTTCCCAGCGCTGGGAAACCGAGAAGTCTGAAGGCTGTAATAGGTCATATGCGGCCTTCTCCTGCCCATCTGTCTCCGGATCGGCTCTCAATCAAACCACCATCGTTTACACTCATTGCTCATGATTTAAACCCGCAACCGTGCCACAAAAAATTAGTACAGTACTAATTTGTCTTAATAGTGATAGAAGTAACTTCACCCTAGAACTAGGAAACTTGGGAGGTCATTTGTGTTTGAATCATAGAACTTTTAATTTTAGAGGTCGAAAAAGTTGTAGTTAGTACTTTCAAGAGGACTGTAAACCTTTTTTTTGGGTCAATAGCACCCAACTTTTAGTTCCAGGCAGGGTTTATAATAGTTTGAATTTACTATAATAACCTATGTTCCAGGAACTACAAAAACTGAAATTTGAAGGTTCCCAGAACTCAAGGTGGAAATAAGAGACGGTCAGTTATGTGAGGCAGTTCACAAACTGTTGTATTGCTCTCTCGCATTGTCCTTGCTTTTGTCTTTTGCGTTCGTCTTTGTAGATATTACAAGACTTGCACTAGAACCTTGCTAAACATTAGGTGCTTCAAACCTTCTTTCAACAGCTTTCACAAATGCACAAAGTTTTTTCACAAAGCTACTTAGCAGTAAAGTGGCTACATTCTATGGTGCATGGAGGAGTGCAAGTTATACTCCTACAGCAAGGTTTTGAAACACTACTTCACTCAAGTCACCTTGCAAATCTACGCCCTCAACCCAACAAAATGAAGTATCTTCATCTCCTCGCAAAGATCAGAAAAGACTTTTTATGTTCTGCTGCCCTCTACTTCATGACACTTTGCTTTGTGACCAATTCTCCACGGTGCCATACTGCCATGAAGCTTTTACATCAATGAAAAATGCTGTGCTGATGTGATGGAGCTGAGCACACATTGCAACACAAACTTCAGTGAGTGTTTGCTTCATTCATACTCCCTAAATACAAACAGCACATTGACTGTCCCACCAGGGAAGACAACATCCTAATGTACTGCTGTTCCATGCTGAAGGACGCGTAACCTATTCCCTGTACAGCTTTGGGTTCATCTGATCACTGTTGAATTCACAATATACAAACGTACAGGAAAAAAACTTAAATGTGCAAAGGCTACAGTGAAGAAGTAGACAAATGAATCAAAAGTTGTATCTTAAAGACTGTTTAGGCTGCAAAGATTAGGGTGTCTTTGAAACGTCATCTCGCAAGGAATATAATTATGGACACTATTACATCCTACTTCTGCTACTTGTGTGTCCCAACAAAGACATTTTGCACATTTAATAAGTCGTGGTTGGAGGCTAGTTGCAGGCTAAGAGAAATTATGCTGCTGACAACACTATCTTAGTTTGGCTTAGTTTATCTGACAAAATACAAGCGATCATCCCCCTCATCAGACCTCAGTCTCCCCTTTAACATTGACCAATGACAAACAGGACGTGAAACACATCTTTAAAGGTCAAGTGTCATCCCTATAAACATTCTAAAATATATATTGTAATGAAAAATACATATAACATTTTTCACTTCAATGTCTATACGAAAAAATAAATATGAGCGGAGAGCGGGTCATCCCTGCGCAAAGTTGCGGAAGTGTCATTTGACGACATCCAACTGGTTGCCATATTGGTTGCATCTCCTGTCCGTGACGTCACCCCGGACATTCGCCATTGAAAACACGCGGTGGACCCTACTATGGGAGACAAACACACCCCTTCTGACACGGAAGCTCTTTTTGAAGAACAGAACAACATACAACTGAGTGACGTTACCGGGGGAATATTACCCTATTGTTTCGAGCCATATGCAGATGATATGCGATCACTGCCAAACCACCCCGGCAGACAAGGCCGGCCCCCGCCTGTCGACAAGACCGGGAATGCCGAGCCAGCCGCCTGGCTCATTTTTGGCGCCAAAGTGGCTTGTCATGGCGCCGAGCCGGGCTGCTTTACGGTGGTGTAGTTCAAGGGTAAATCCATCCTCCCGAGTGTTCACGCAATGTCCAGCAATGCAACGAGCCGACATTTTGGCTAACACTAAGGAACAACGAGCTACCTTCCCAGAGCTAAAACTAATAGAAACAAACGAGTCCACTTGAGTCCACCTGTCAGGTATATCACTTCCTCCTTCTCAAAAACAAATCCCTCGAGAGGATTTTCATGGCGGGAGTTACAAAGAGCTGTATACGTCAATATCATGTTTTGTGGTGAAAAAACACATGGGTCCATGTCGGCTGCTGTTTCTTCATTTATAACATACTAAAATCATGCATTTCATGTCAGTGGCCCTTTAAACAACTAAAGATAAACAAAGTGGCGGAATAGGACAGGGTGTTCACCTTCTGCTTGAAAGTCTGCTCAGACCAGCTCACTCTGGTTTTCACAGAGATCTTCAATTGATCTTTGTAACTTTGTAAAGTGCCATCTTGCCTCAGATGCTCCGTCTTCATCACAGTCCCCAAGAAACCTGTACTTTCAGGACTGAATTACACCTGACGTATGTGCTCATGAAGTCCTTTGAATGCCTCATGGTGGATCACCTGTAAAGCGTCTTGGGGCTCCCTGTGAGGTTGCACTTGTTGGAAAAGTGCCATCAACTGCAATCTGAACAGCCGAGAGATGACTTTTAAGGCGAAAGATGATGCTGGGTCACAACGATTGATTCCTGCGAGCCACTCTGAAGTGTCATGGAAACTGTGCTAGTGCAAGACTAACTTTCATACTGACTAATCCTTTGCTCTCAAGTGTAGTCCTTTAATTTGAATGACTACTATATCTTACCCCTCGGCTACTGTTGCTGACGTGTGTGTCTGTGCGTGTGCGTGCGTGTGTGTGTGAGTACGTGCGCTTGCGCACTTGTACATGTGCCCATGGATGTGTGGCTACAGGTAAATGTGTGTCACATCTTGCACAGAGCAAAAGCAATGTAATATTGTCATCCATGAATTTTTATTACTTTTGAAGCCCACCTCCCGTTTGTCCCTGCTGGTGCTGTCAGCTTAACTATGACTTGATGTATTAGAAATATTATAGTAGGTAACAGTTTGTATTGAATTGTATCATTTCTAAATATAAGTATAGATAAATTATAAATATACCTATCAAAAGCTGCACTGAGATCCAACAAGACCACAATTAACGCCTCTCCTCAGTCACTATTCAATATTATCATTTTGCAATTTGATAAAGAGCTGATTCAGTACTGTGAAGAGTTAATTCGGATTTGTCAGGAAGTCTTATTTTAATTCAAGAAATTGCCGAGTTGATTAAAAATAACAACATTAATAAAGAGAGTCTAGTGAGTGAGTGTGAATAAAATGAATTGAAGAAAATGGAACATTTGGAAAAGTTGTCCTGCAACATAAAAAAGGAAAACATGCGTTTAGGACAAAAGTATTGGGAACATCTATCTAAATTGAACAAAATGTGCACAAAAGTATGTGGGCACCTGCAGGAAGTGAAAAGGGAAGAATATTTGGAGTTTAACCCTAACCCTAAATGTATTGTATTCCATTTTGTCTCATATGCCAACTTTGTGTTTGGTTGCAGGAGGACGAGGCAAGAGAGCAAGAAAATGGTCGCATTGAGCCAGTGGGCAGAGCTGAATCGTGCTTGGACCACACCGCCTCCACCCCTAGGTCTCTCGAGTAAGTCTTCAACTCCCCCCGACCGCTGCTCAGGAAAATTCCTACTCAATACCACAATGAGGAAATACACCCTTCGCCCAAAAAGGTAGAGGTATTGGCCTTTTGGGTGAAATTTCAGAATGAACCTAAAATCCAAGTTGTGCAAAAAGTAATGGCACATTGAACAGTGTGACATGCATTTAAAAGTTTAGAAAAGGTCAAATTGAGTTCACCTTGTAGAGGATACACTGCGTTTAGGTCCATCCTGAAATGTCATCCCGAAGCCCAATATTCCAAAGTTTTTCTGCATCATGTAATAGCCTTATTTGGAGCACAATACCAAAGCAACTGATGCAATATTGCAAAAGTCATTTTCAATACTGCCACTCTTGAGTAGGAGCAAAGAACCACGGTAGCTCCCACACACTCATCCTCTCTGCCAATGTTATTAGCAAGTGTGTCTGGTTGTGGTCCTCTTTCTGCCGCCTTGATATGCAGGTATGCTACTGCTGTTATTATTACTCTTCCCACGCCGCCTCCTTGTCAACAATACGCCTAATTCCCCGCACCCCAAACTAATCAGTTATTCTTTCAAAACAGCGAGGCAGCCGGATGATGTTTTGAAGCGCTCGGCTTCAAATATGAGTGCTTGTTTTTCATCATTTTGGCAGTTTTATATGTACATCACAGCCGGATGGATTAAATGCATTTTGAACAAAAGTATTGGGACACCTACAGACAATGAAAAGTGGGAAAAAATTTGAATTTGGATAAAAGCATTGGGACACTACCAGGTAATGAAAAGTGAATGAAAATGTGCAGTTTTTGTAAAAGTATTGTGACAGTCACAGGAAGTGTAAAGAAAAGTATTGCGATGCTTGAGAATTGAAGACAATGTGGCAAAACTGTTAAGATAAAAGTAGCGTACGAAAAGTGAAGGAAATTTCATGCCAGTGAGGCAGTGACAGACAGATGGCAATAAGTACTTTCATCCAGCATCTCGTGTATCTACTGTTTGTGACTTTTTTTTTTTTTTTTTTGGTGGTGTTCCAAGAGGTTTTTCAATTCTAAACTGTGCCTTGGCTCCAAAAGGGTTGGAATTCGCTGCTCTGGTCATCTGTTCAACACAACAGCAGCATATTTACACACAACCACTAGGACTCGTTTTCAAGGTTACGTAACATTTTGTTTTGTTGTTTGTTGCAAGCAAGCCATATCGTATTAAAATTATGTGAACATACCTCAAGTAAGCTTTACATGAACGTGCTCTGCTCTCCTGAGCACCGGTGACCACCAACACATTTTTATCTGCCCCCATTTTCTTCTTATAATACAGTGCGATCCACTCTTGTTGTCATCCCCACAGTAACGAGCGTATCCAGTTGCATTCGAGTTGACAAGACAAAAGGCCAATGATGATAAAATGCAGGAATACAAGATTTTATTGCCGTAGTCTGACATTGTGCAAACGGGAAAGAGCAAATGTTTCTTGTCGTGGGATCATTGCATTACGTGTCCTCTTGTCTCAGCCACCTTGTCTGTCCCTTTGCACCATTTAAAAAAAAAAAAAAAAAAAAAATACTTTCTTGCCCATCAGATTTTTACAATACTATGTCAAAAGATATGTATAAACAATATGAATACTACTATATCAAAATAAGGTGCCTTTTGTGTTTGAATATATTGTGCACGACGGCGACGTAACATAAATGTCTTTCTCTGGGGCGATCAATAATGTCATAGATCGGATCTGCGATTTATGACATCAAAACTGATCAGCAAAAAAGGCCAATTTATGGGCCTATCCGATCAGGCTGATCAAATCAATGTGAAGTCTAGAAATTTGACTTTATTGAGACAGATACAGGAACTGAAAAAGAGAAGAAGATATGAGCAGGAACTGGACATTTTTGCACTTAGGTATGAGGAAATGTACAGAGAAATGATCCATGAAGAAAATTATATGGAATGTGGACAAAGGTATTTGGACAGAAACTTTAAAAAATATTTTGTATAACATATTCACATTCATATATCATATTTTTTCAATGTATAGGAACCTGCAGGAAGTTGAGTTTTTTTGGGCACCAAATGTGGGCAAATATATATTGGGACATTGCAACAGCTGAGATCAAGGATTTTTTTATAACTAGCAATGAGTCTTTCACATGTCTCTGGAGATATTTTGACCGACTCCTCCTTGTAGAATTGTTTTAATTCAGCGTGGATGGAAGTTTTTCAAGCATCAACAGCCTTTTTAAGATCATGCCACTGTATTTCAGTGAGAATGACTAGGCCACTCCAAACCCATCGTTATCTTTTTTTTATACCAAAAGTTGAATTGCTGGTGTGTTTTGGATCGTTATCCCGCTGCAGATCCCAAGTGTGCCTCAGCTTGAGGTCATGAACTGATGGCTGTCATCCTTCTTCATGCTTTTCTGTTAAAGTGCAGAATTCATGGTTTCATTAATCCCAGAGAAATTTCTCAGTCCTGAAGGAACAAAGCAGCCACATCCATGTTTGACTGTTGTAGAGATGTTCTTTTGCTGAAGTTCTGTAATATTTACGCCAGTTCTAACGAGACACACATCTGCTCAACTTTTACCTTATCTATCCAAAAGCTATTCTGCCAAATGTCTTGGGAATCATTCTGATAATGTAGGGATTTTTTTCTGAAAAAGTTAGATGAGCCTTTATGTTTATTTAATTTTTGCCCAGTCCCTTCCTTATTGTTGGCATGCACTGACTTCAAGTGAGGCATGGGATGCCTTTCTGTCCTCCTGACTGAGTCCTTATTGTTCTCTTGGGGTAGGTAATCTTTTTAGGACGGCCATACCTGGGAAGGTCCGCCACTGTGGCATGTTTTCTCTGTGTGAGGATAATGGCTCTCCAAATTGTTCGCTGGAAACTAAAGCTTTAAAAAATTGCGTTTGTAACACTTTTCAGGCTGACTGATGTCACTTTGCTTATTTCATCACTTTGGAATTTCTTTAGATTGTGCCATTTTGTTACCACTTTTTTTTTTTTTTTGTCTGACTTGATTTTTTTCAGATTCTAAGTGATTTATTCTTTCAAGTCCGGAAGTAATCAGACTTGGTGTGATGAGTGAAAATTTATCACAAAGTGATTATTTATTGTTTTGCTAATTGTGCTACAATTAATTCATGATGAATGACTTATTCACTCGTGGAGTATGATAATTACTTTTTCACACAGGGCCAGGTAATTTTTCTTCTTTTTTCCTTAATAATTGAAATCAAATTTTAAAAACAGCATTTGAAATTCACTTGAGTTATGTCTATTTACATTTTTTAAATCTTCAACATAAAATAGAAGAAACTATGCAAAAGTGTTAAAGAATGAGAGAAGGGGTCCAATACTTTATTCATGGCATTCTATATAGTAGTGTTCATCACATCATTGACAGGCAGGGCATTGAAGTGTTGCCTAAAACAAGATTAATTTTAAATCTTGTGTTTTGTAATTAACACTTGCTCTGGCAGAGGCCTCACAAAAGCTAAAAGCTTGAAGCCTTTCCAGACTTCAGTTACAAAGAAAACCTTGAAACGCTTCCAGAGCTCCACTCAACATCATTATTGTCTCACATAGTGGGTTTTTTTGGTTTTAGAGACTTGTGTTTGTCACATTTTCAACACCTTTTTACATTGATTCAATTCACTTTTGTCTTCTGTTTTAATTCATGTGTGCCTTCATCATATTTCCTCCTCCTTTTTCTGTTTGCCCACATGGTGTCACCCCTCTCCCACTCACCCCACAACCCTCCTCACCCCAACCTTGTCCCCGGCCGATTGCAGAGACATAATCAAAGTAGTGGAGGTGACAAATGACGGCGGGCCCCTGGGAATCCACGTGGTGCCTTTCAGTGGCAGAGACCGCAGGTAAAAATAATCCTCAGGAAGATTGCTGTTTACAACATTCATCATTAGCTTGAAGACGTCATTGCCCTGAAACAATCAAAACCTTTGTGGTTGGGGACGAGCAGTATACGAAAATATTCCAGAATTTTGTCTTACTATTCAAATACAGTTGTTGAGTTCAACTTTTAAGTACAGTACTATACATTTGCATTCAGTGTTTAAAAAATGTTTGTTATTGAACATTAATTGGCGTACAACTTAACTTGACAAGTTATGAATTTGATTATATTTCGTTAGCAATCATATGCGTGAAAAGGTGCGTACAGAATTGTCGTATTTGATTTCTGTATGGACATTTCTGCAGATTGTTAGCACCCGGCCACTGCTGGGAGCCAGCGGGCACGGACATGTGCACAGGCTTAAAATAGGTTTTCCTTTCTGAACTTCAGCTATGAATGAAATGAGCGCACAGGGGTGATGGCGGACTGGAGAAATTCACTACTTAGTAAATTGGCACTTCGCCAGCATGGCGATAGAGACACGTGTTCGCCTTGCCACACCCAGTTTCAATGCACCATTGAAGATAGGGCAAATGAGGAGCATGTACGCTGGGCTAATTTGGGAGACAGAACTTTTGTTGAGAACGTCTTTCAAAGAGATCTTTGTCATTTACTCACAAAACCAGACATCTCCAAGAAAATAATTTACTTAAGAAACAGACAAGTCCAAAATGCTCACATTACTTAAAAATAATGTTTTTTTTACTCTCTTTAAATGAAAATTTGAAGCAAAACTCCTATGGGTATTTTTATTCTTCAACAGAATATATTTCTCTATGTTTTTCGGTGGGTAATCATGGAACAGATCTCACCCAGCTTGTCTTGTGATATTCAGATTTGTGAACTGTGACTACTAACAGATCCCTGTTGATGCAGGTGCTGCATCACTTTGGATTTGCGATCAGCACATTTTTTGAGTAGAAGATCAAGATTAAGTACCAAATCCTGGCTTGTCATGTTGATTATGAGGTAGAGAAATGCCAGCATGCCGTGTAAAAATGCCATTGATCTTCAACGCTGGCAATAAGAGCAACTTTGCTTTCAACACAGCTGACAGTCAATTATTTAAATTTGTTCCCGTGTACACAAAAAGAAAAGTCCTAAATGCTAAGCATGATGACTGTTCTCTTAATTTGAATCCGACTCTCATTTTAGCCATCAAGTAACAAACTATCAATTTTGCACATACGGTAGTATTGTACAGTAAAATTTTACTAGTCAGTTACCTGCTTGCATGACAAATTAGTTGGTATTCCTGTGTGGAAAATAGCTTTTAAATGCTAAACCAAAAAAAAAAAAGCTCTTATTGTATAATTGAATGAATTCATGTGATTGCATAACAAATGAGTTGCTATTTCTTGAAAAATAAAATTATGCAGCCTCTGAAAATGCCATTTTATTGTCCATGACACCACTCGATGTTTCAACAACTGTCCGCATTGGGAAGCTATTTGCCAGTTCACCCCCATCCATCATGACGCTTTGACGCGAGCAGGTGACTGTCATATTTCCCCGGCCCTCCCGTTACTTCTGATCCACGGGATTCAAAGCCTATACTGGGCACAGCTGAAACAAGGCATAACGAGGAATTTCACATCTGGTATGAATATTTCCAAAGAAGGGGAGGAGCTGAAATAAGATCCGTAACTGCAAACTTTGTCAGACTGTAGATGCTATTGCATTCTTCATGGGCTGACACAATCACGCTAAAAGCACACTTGTCACAGACTTTTCCCTTTATTGGGAAAATGTGTGGGCAGGCGTTATTCCAAGATTATGCTTTCATCAAGCGAAGTAGAGGCCCTTCTCCTGGCAAATCACATTGTGTTCCCACTCAAATCCAATCAGTGGGAATGTTTCTGAACTCTTTTGCCCCCCCCCGAACTCTGCTACCCTAGCCATAATCACATTCTCATTGCTATTGAGTTAGAAGCTAGGGCCGAGTGTTAAACTATACAATCTACTCAATTTACAGAGGTGGCACGTGGTCAGATGAAGGGGAAAAAAAAGGGAGGCTAGGTTGCTGAGAAAACTGAGTTGGGTTTTCAGCATCTTTTTTGAGTTTGGTTTTTGGCTCTGTAATCCGCCAGCACCTCTTTCAGGTGAAGGTACCCTTTCGCACTAAACCAGTTTGCCACAGCAGATTATGACCATGGTGGCTCAGGTGCTTCATGTCACGGCGTAAATGGCAACAAGGTTGTCAGCCAAAAAATACATTTTAGCGTAGAAATATTCTAATTGTAAGGATTTTTCTAAATCAGAAATATTCCTTGATGCGAGGCGCTGGAGAGAGAAAACCACCAAGCAGTCCAGTTTTAGTATGATCTCTTAACCATATGAACAATTGGCTTTGAAGCTTCTCGCCATTGTGGTTTGTGGTAATATTTTTTTTAAAAAACATTTTCTGAACTTCCCATTTTGTTCACATTGTCAAGTGAAAAGGCAATGAAATGGTGACAGAGTTTCGAAAGAATCATTGGTTTTCCTCAATAAAGCCCTTATTTTTCATCAACTGGCTCTACCTACAAAGTCCTATAGTTAGTGTGGAAAAAAACACATTCATTCATCTTCTACCGCTTATCTGGATCGGGTCGTGTGGCCAGTAGCTTTAGCAGGGACACTCAGACTTCCGTTTCCCCACCCATTTCATCCAATGCTCATCAAGCACGTAGTGTTATCTACATGTCGTGGGTCATCCCTGGGGTCTCTTTCTGGTGGTCACCAGAGAGGTGCCCGGGAGGCATCCGTATCTGGCTCCTCTCAATGTAGAGGAGCAGCGGCTCGACTCTAAGCTCCTCACAGATGACCAAACTTCTCACCCTATCTCTAAGAAAAAGGCCAAACACCCTGTGGAGGAAACTCATTTTTCCCATTTGTATCCCGGATCTTATTCTTTTGGTTATGACTCTCAACTCGTGGGTAGGATGATCCAGTACAGTACAGTACAGTCCCCCCGTGGATGCAGCCCCTGTCACCAGGCGCTCGGCTTCAAGCCCCAGTGACCCACAGCAAGGGAAACCTAGATCCAAAATTTGTGTTCGTCATAGGGTTTTATGGAGCCGTACTTTGTCAGGTCTCTCACCTAGGAACTTTTTGCCATGGATGACCCTGCCAGGGGCGTGAACCCTAGACAACTTAGCTCCTAGGATCATAATGACACACAAACCCCTCCACCACGATCAAGGAGAGGCTAAAAAAAACAAAACATGATTAAGCCATTCACTAGCAACTGTTTTCAAATCAGTTTCATTTCTCTCCCTCACGATCGATCGTACAAGTGAAAATTCTGCCCTTTATCTTTATCACCTTCTCAAAAGCTGTGTATATCTCAATTCAAGTTATGCAATGCATCTATCTAGAGTGATCTGTGAGTTAATACGATGCTTTAAAAATGTGAATTGCACAGACGAGATGGGCGAGCCCCTCTTCCACTTCTACCTGTTAGAAAATGTACTATGGTTGTGGCAGTAAATTGATTCTATTTTAAGAAGGTAAATGTCCATGGCAGTGCATGATTTAAAAAGAAAACCAACAAATAGGAAGGTTTTATTTTTTTTCATTTGCATAAAATATTTGTATCGATAGAATGGGTCAGTTGGAAAAGCAACATAACACTAGGTACCAACTATGTAACTCACGATAATATGTATATGTAATTATTTTTGATCCTTGAATCTGTCATTTAATGCCCTCGGAAATGCTACAAATGTCATCACGTTAAGAAAATGATGATATTAAGTTGCTGTTTCATTTAACGAATTTAGGTAGTTTGCCTTAACAAATGTGATGCGGAGATTTTGAGCATTTCTTTCTATCAATCACCCCAGTTCTGTTATTACCCATAATCCAACTGGTTTGAACCCTGGTAATTTTTCTGACCAATGACGCCGACCCAACGTCTCTGAGCCCACAACCGCACTATTTTGTCACTTCTGTTGGGTTGACTTGAGCGTGTTGGACCTTTTCAGGACTCTTGGCTTGTTGGTCAAGCGTCTGGAGCGAGGTGGCAAAGCCCAGCAGCAGTCCCTCTTCCAGGAGAATGACTGTATCGTCAGAATCAATAACGGAGACCTCCGGAACATTCGCTTTGAACAGTAAGACCACTTAAGGAGGCCAACTGCAGGTCTTTTTAATGGCTTTCATTCATTCCACTTTTTGGCTTTTTTTCCTCTACTTTTCCTTACTCTTGTCGGAGCCGCAGGCTTGTCCTAAACTAACCATACCCACTAATATGATTTCTGTGATCCTTTCACCTTGGGTACCTTTTTGGAAAAAAATTTGAATAGGAGGAAAACGGTTCTTTTTAACCACTGATCCTGCATCTTGCATCATTCCACCGTCTACCTAAATCTACCTCCCCCCTTCGACATGCTGCTTGGATGGATGATAGTGTAGCGTATGTGTTTGTTGTTTCTGTGTTTTCATATACACAGCTTTCATTTTTGGGGGTTTAGTACAAACACATTTGCCCCGCGGTTGCTAATGGGTTTATGGAAGCTCCACCGCCCAAAACATGAGATTTATACACTGTTCTGCTTATAGTGTTCACGCCACGTCGGGAGCATTATCTGAGAATCCTTGTGAATATGCAGGGACGGTGTTTTACTTTTGAAGTTAATCTTCATACAGTTAAGTAAGAATGAAAACATGATAGCAAAAGCTGGGGAGAAAAGCCAAAAAAAGATATTGACTGATGCTATTGGTCATGAGAAAACAGTTAAAAATTACAAAAGAAAAAAAAAAAAAATCAGGATTTTTCACATGGAGAGTACAAAATGTCCAAATCAGAGCTGCTCATGTTCATCCACTGTTGCATTTTTACACAGAACTCAGGGAGAGATTTTATTGTGACTGCGTCCAGTGTGACTTGAAGGTTTTTGTAATGTTCCTTTCAAGATATTGTTAAATACCATTACACAGAGATGTGATTTGGATACTTCAATGGTGCCGTCAGAGAAATGAATGACCCAACTTACAAATTTATCAAGAAATATGCTATCGTTCTGCAAATCTTTTTGTAATTTGGTAGATCAGGGGTGCCCAGACTTTTTTACCCCCAGGTCTACTTTTCAAGCAGCCAGGCTCTCGCGATCTACCGACGACGGGCGAGGTAGGGGTGGGGGGAATGATGATGATGCTCCCAAACCGTTTTAAGGTGAATGTTATGTTGCCTCCTATATTTAAAATACAGAATTAGCTTTTTGTGCACTGTATTGTCTGTGCTTTCATCCTGGATCAGGCTGTGGCAAGGTGGAATTTTAAAATTACACACCATCTCATCCTGCACGTTCTACTTTGGCTTCAGACCAGACCTTTCCTCTCGGAAAGAGAGTGTGGCGGAGCAGGGGTTGTTGTTAGAGAGAGTTCCGTGTGCTGCCTAAAACAAACCATGGCTTCTTCTTTTCATTTGTGACTGTACGTATGTGAATCGTGCCATTGGATGTAAAAACCAGTCACCCCTCACTCATTGAATCACATTGCAAAACGCCACAAATTGAATAGCTGTGTGTTATACTTTCAATTGGAATCAAATTGAATAGCTGTGTGTTATACTTTCAATTGGAATCAAATTGAATAGCTGTGTGTTATACTTTCAATTGGAATCAAATTGAATGGCTGTGTGTGTTATACTCTCAATTGGAATTGTTTTTTTTTTTTATTTGCGCGCAATCCAGAATATCTGCGAAGTGACTGCATCAGTGGTGCACAATTGAGCACGCGCACATTTTAGAGGGAATATTGGCAGTTTTTTTTTTTCTTGTTGTCACGCCGTCCTGCGACCAAGACTGCCTCCCACAATCGACACATTGAGCACCCCTGTGTGTAGATGGTGAAAAAATTCTTCAAAAACATTTAAAAATAAAAAGTTGTCAGCCTGACAATTGCTTTCAACGCTATAGAGTAGGTGAAGTGACTGTTAAGTGAGAAATAGTTAGCTCCAATATGTTTACGACAATCAGTTGAAATTTTGTGTTAAATTGGTTACTGTTAGTTAAAGGCGTTTCATTTTGGTCCCAAAAGTGCATCCAGATCATCTTCCATCTGCTACCTCATCAATAAGTTCATCCTCCCCATGGGAATGTATTGACAAAGGGGTTGTGGAATTCACAACACATTTTCTACCACTTTCCTCAATGTCCTCTCTGGCCAAGTCATAGCAATGTGTGATGGTGTGTAGCAAATGGTGCCAGTGATGATTTGCTCCTGTCAACATGAGCTTCCTTTAAGGGGCCTCTACTTCATGAGCTCACACAGGGTATGGGGCCAGGAAGCCCGGTTTAGGGGAGGATTTTCTGTAATGGATCCAGCCCATGGGGGCATTAAAGTGAGAGGATTACGAGATGGAGCCTTAAGTGTAATAATTAACATATCAACATGTTCAGGTGGCCTAAGACGAATATCAGAGTGTAGAAAATAGTTGACAGGGATAATTGCTTTCAACAGAAAAGAAATGAGTGTCAGGTGTTAAACATTATGCATCAGTCTGGGTTTCAGCTATTCCCTTTCACAAAGCTAGGAAATTTGTGACATCCTACCATTTATGCCTTGATTACCCACCTACTTGCCATCAATTAACGGACATCCCAAACTGCGACCTGCATGGCTGCATTCAAGATACTTACCAGCCTAGACATCTGCAAACCCACCAACTTCTTATTACATGGCTACTTTCAAACATCTTGTCTAACTACTCGCCAACAATATACAGTGTAGACCTACCTACAGTACACGTTTACTTTCAAGATACCAAAACACTCACCACCAATCTCCTGACCTACTTCCTACCCACCCGCCTCCATGGCACTTACCTTCCTACATGCATTGTACAGTATCTATTAACCTACCGACTGACTACTTACTTGCTTACGTTGAAGCTACTTACCAGTTCGTCACCAATCTACTGAACTCCCAACCTACTACCCATGTACCTACTTAACTACTATTCTCCAATCTGCTGACCAACTCTCCATACAACCTAGCTTCACACCATCAATCTGCTGACATACCAACCTACTGCCGACACACCTACAGTTATCCTGAGTTTCTTTCCGCCAATCTACTGACCTACAAATCTACGACCTTCATGGTACTTGCACACATTAAATATTTTGGAAGCCCTCTGTTAATGAAAGTAAAAATCCACAATGGTCGCAGAAATCACTTAACCGATGAAAATCAGATATTGCTTGTTTAAAGCTCAAGTGTCATCAAATGAATGATTTTTGGTATATTATAATGAAAAACCCACAGCCAATATGGTCCCATGTGTTTTTTTTCACCACAAAACATGATTTTGACATATACAGCTCTTTGTAACTCCCGCCATGGAAATCCTCTCGAGGGATTTGTTTTCGAGAAGAAGTAGGAAGTGACGTACAGGACAGAGGCGCCCCCTATTGGACTCGTTTGTTTCCATTAGTTTTACCTGCGGGAAGGTAGCTCGTTGTTCCTTCGTGTTAGCCAAAATGCCGGCTCATTGCATTGCTGGACATTGCTTGAACACTCGGGAGAATGGAATTACCCTTCATAAATTTGAAAGAGACCCTGTTCGTTGTGAAAAATGGATTGCACGGGTGGAGAGGACGAGAGCTTCATGGGTTCCAAATAACAGGTAGGTGTGTATACAGCTCCAAAAAAAAAATAGTTTGGGGCGGACCATGTAATCGGTCTCTCTCATAACGTAGCAAAAGATCCGCGTATGAAATGTGTTGATGTGCGCATACAGCTACTAAAAAAAATAATAGTGTGGGGCGGGCCACGTAATCGGTCTCTCTCATAACGTAACAAAAGATCCGCGTATGAAATCTGTCGATGTGCGCGTCGCCCAGCCAACAATGTCTCGATAGTGTTCATCGAGTACTGCGGCGACTTTGAACGTACCCCTAAAAGCAACATAGCCAGGCTCCACCTCCTCCTTATATGCCAACACGGGCGCCGAAACTCACCCACACCGGCTGAGGCGCCGCGTTCGGCGGTCACGTCTTCTGCGAAGGCTGCGCGTCGGGCTTTGCGACGGGTGCGGCTCTGAAGAACCCAGCCGAGAATGCGTTACTCAGTTGCGTGCGCGCATAAAGCGCCCGGCTCGACTGACTAAAGCAGCACCGCTTGGCTCTGTCATAAGCCTCACCGGCCAGATGCCGACTCCGCAGGAGTGGATCGGACGGGATGTGGTTTGGCCGTGATCAGATATCATCTGAATATGGCTCGAAACAATAGTGTAATATTGCCCTGAGGGCTCGAAACAATAGTGTAATATTGCCCCGGTAACTTAACTCGGTTGTGTGGTGTTGTCCTTTTTGAAAAGAACTTCGATGTCAGAAGGGGCGTTGGAAAAATGCGAATATCTCTGTTGTTCGGCTTCCATAGTAGCAGGGACTGCGCATTTTCAACGGCGGAAGTGATGATGACGTCAAGGACAGATGAAACGACTTATATGGCGACCACTTGGATGTCGAGGGACACTCAGTTCCGCAACTTTGTGCATGGATGATGCGCTCTCCACTCCTTTTTTTTCCGTAGACATTGAAGTGAATACTGTTATGTATTTTTCATGACAATATCTATTTTAGAATGTTTATAGGGATGACACCCGGGCGTTAATTATCCTCCTATGGCCACACCCAGGGAAGTTAGTTACAGTCCAGAGGATCTTAAACTTTTGAATAAAATGTGCAGCTCTAGTCACAGGAATATCAATTTTCTTGACAATGGTCTTCTATATAGCCTTTACCACTAATGTGATTTTCTATCATTTTCTTTCTAATCTCATCACACACTGCACTGGCTGCCTATTGAAACATTGCATGTGCTGGGTGATTGTTTTTTCCACATGATATGCAACTTATAATTAACTAGCTTGATTCCCATAGCTAATAGCAAAGTGATCGTAACCCTAACTATGGTAAAATTTACTTTAGAATCATTTCAGACTGGCTGTGGGGCAAATCATCTTCTTTTCCTAATAAATATGGATTTCAACTCTGTGGTAAATAATATGGTAAATATACAGGAAGGGCTTAGCAGTCAAAAGGCGTCCTTGATTTCAATATAAAAAAAAGGCTCCCTTTGTTAAGATGCGTGGTGCCATCTGAGGCAGCACCTGTGCTGGTCCAGTCGCATTTCAGGGTGGTCCAGAGCTATCCCAGCTTTCCCTCTTGCGCGCCCCTGAGTAAATGGTGTATGATTTAAAACAATGTTTCTGCTTCTAACTTTTTAAAGGATAGCTTTCTACAAGCTAGTATCACATATCCTCGTTTCAGCACAATTTTCCTGAATTAAAAAGTATTCACAAACACTACAGCGATATCACTTTGGTGATACATATTGGAAAGAACCCTTCGCCTGAAGAAGAGCCTACTGCAGGAGCTTGTTGAGCGGCCAGCACGCTTCTGTCAACTGGGCAACCAAGCAAGCTATGGAGCGGCCAAGCTGACAAACCACAAACCAGACATCTTGCGGTTTTAGAGCTAAAGATGTGGATTTATCATAAGCTTATGGCTTCTCCCTGGTGTGTATCTGTTCGCTTTAACACACGATCTCTGGTGATGCGCCTCTCAGCAACTGCTGCATTGCTGGAGGGCATAACACAGATGATGTGTCCACTCCACCGTCTTGGCTAATTTGCTACTGTGTTGTGGCATGATGCTATTTCCTTATTAATAAATGGAGGGGGGGGGTATCACACACTTTATCAATCGAACTGAACACATGCGTACCAAACTGAAACAATCGAACTGAACCGTTTTGACAGTTTTCAAAAAGTGTTCCGTCACTGGTATTTACCCAGTTTTGTGCCTCCAATCTACAGACTTACATTCATTCAAACCTTCAAGGTACCTAACTACCTAAAAACTACTGACCTACTCAACGTACGACATACTGTATGAATACATGGTTATTTCAAGCCATTTACCCAACTACTCACAAACACTTTTTCCTTACTTTCTGTGAAAGATTGAGGATGAAAGATAGTTTTAATCAAATTTTTCTTCCGTCCAGAGCCCAGAACATGTTCCGCCAGGCCATGCGTTCTTCCGTCATTCTGTTCCACGTGGTGCCGTCTTCGTTGAAAGCCCACTACGAGCACCTATCCCAGGCCGAGAGGAATCCAGCATACTCGTCAGGCCGCTTCAGCGCCGACTCTGCATCCGACGGCACGGATCCCGCGCCTCATAGGATGTCCCGGCACGGCTCGCAGAAGCACCCGAATACTCACCCGCATCAGGATCAACCAGACGGCTACCCGCCCAGCGTTCACGCACCTGTTGTCTCCGCCGCCAAACCTCCCACTGGTCAAATCCAATCGCCACAAAAGGGGCAGACTTCCACTCTGACTCCTGGATACAACAAGAAGGTTGGGAGGAGGCTCAATATTCTGCTCAAGAAAGGTATGGGGGAAAAACCACCAGACAGCTTTTAGACTAATCACTGATTCCGTCGATGCTAATAGCTATCATGCTAGTTTTTTTTTCAAAATTGTCTGCAGGTAATGAATCACGTAAGTTCTTTTGGAAACCCCGTTTGATCAAGTCTGGCTCCTTGGTAGTAAATCACATTTCAGCACATTTACCTGTATTTGCCCACAGCCAAAACAAACAGCCATAATTTGCTAATTTTGGAAAAAACTGTTTATTTAACTACATTTACAAATGTGTACTTTTGTACTTTTACACAAGCAAAGAACTTCGCGTTAGTGAGTACTTTTACCAGAGTAGTGTTTTGCATAAATCAGTGCTTTTACTCAAGCACTAAATACCAGTACTTTTGACATATCTGCCGGTCATTGACTGGATCACAAGATGTTGCAATTTATTTGGTAATGTAGCTTATTAATTGTACCGTAACATTTCAAATGATTAAATTAATTCGTTTCTTGACCGTTTGTAACCCAAAACACTTTTAGTCCAATGTTTTCCCAGTTCCATACAAATTAATGCATTCTAACTTTTTTTTTTTTTTAAACAAAGCACTGCCCTGATGTTTCTGCTTGTCTACGACAATCTTTGGCAGATTACTTTGTCCTACTAGGCATTTTCAAAAGTTTTTGTGCACTTACCGTGTTATTTCATAAACATTGTGCCTACCTCCTGCGCACATCTGATTGGCTGAATGTTTTTTCATCTTGCAACATTTTTGTTTTGCACTTGTTTCATGTGCTTATTCATTTTTCTGTAATATTTATTCCTACTATGCAGAATATATCAGTTTTCAGCACATTTGGCCCTAATGGCCACCGTGTCTTACTGCAGAGGTCACAAAAAGCAACAGATGGATGTCGGAACAAGATTTTGCGCAGATATTTGCTGTTGAATTTCCATGGATGCCTTTTCAGGGGGTGCACGCGTTAGTTGGGGGGTGCGAGCAGAGGGCTTGTTGCTAAGCAGCCAGCTGTGCTACAACAAAGACGGGACTGCAAACCTCCCAAAATCTTTTTTTTTTTTTCCTTCTTCCTCTCTCGTCAGTGACAAAAACAAAAACAGCTGCCTCATGTTGTTTAGTCTTCGCCCCAAAGTCTCCTCAACGTGTCCCCACACTTGCTCTGGTGCTGTCTACAGCAGACGTTTGCAGGAAGATTAGCGATGTCTCTCAAGAGGACTGTTGGCCTCATCTTGTTTTGTTTCCGCTTAATCCCGCTGCTCCCGGCATAGATTAAACACCCGCATTGTTTATACCTTTGAATCCTACTTTAGCAATTGGGAAATTTCAAGTGTGTTTTGTCAAAATGTAGCTTGGCATGCATGTTCTTCTTTGTATGATAAGGCTCCATCTTGCCACCCTACCCCATAGTGCAGACATATGAAGAATGGGCATATATGTTTTTTTTTGTTTTGTTTTGTTTTTGCTTTATTTATTTTTGTTACATGTACCAAATAGCCAGAAATACGTTAATCTTGGTCAATGTTATTGTTAGCCTCTTGGCAGCCTCCCAGACCAGTTTTCTTTATCTCTTTTCATCAATTTTTGAGGGATTTCCAATTCTTGGTAATGCCACTGTTGTAGCAATTTTTTCCCCTGAATCATTATTGCTTTTCCTGTGTTTCATGGTCTATTTAATGGAAATTCATCGGTACCCTTCTCTTGACTGCTGATTGAAGTCTGTAATTGTCTTCCACTAGGGTCCTTTCTTGTCTTAGCACAACAATGTGAAAATGATTCCGCTCAGGTTGTCTGTTATATTGTGGGAATTTAAGTCACTAGTCACTTGTAAAATAGTCTCCAAAAAATAGTCTAGAAGGGATGGAAAAGTACCTCGTATGGCAACACTGGAAGCTTTTGGCTGACCTTTGCATAATTAACATCCACTTAGTTTCAATTTGCTGCTTCCCAGAATTCTTTTCCCATTCAAATACAAGAGCTGTCTGGACAGGATGGAGACTAAGTCATCATTTCCTCTCACTAACTGTCCTCATAATAGGATGTTGATTCACTTCTTTACATAAAAACATGCCTCGGGGGAAATCTTTTAAAATTCTGCACCCAAAGCCACTTTAACGTTGCGACAAGAAATTTGGGACATTTGTATCATGAGTAGACCCATGAAGAACTTTCATGCAATAAAATAAAACAGGAAGCCTGTAATATATTGCATATTCGACAGATGGACAGTGCTAAGTTGCACTTTTTTTTTCCTCAATCTGTGTGGCTGGAGTATGGTGGAAACATTTGTTGAGTAGACTCAGAAAAAAGTCTCAAGAAAGCATACACAAAAGACAGGAAATCTGAAATTTTGATTTGAAGTGGCCCTTATAGGCTCATTTTGTACATTTCTAAGAGCCCTCCACAGACTCATAGACTTAATATTTTTGTTCCCATATTTAGCTGCACTAGAGAACAAAAATGTTTGGCTTGATTCTCTCCTCAGAGCCACACAGGAAATTCTAATAAAGCAACCTTGCTGTGATTGTCTTAATTACGTAAATACTCCCTCAACCTTTTGTTCAGTCTCAAGATGGTGTTCTATAAATTGACTTCGCTCTGACATGCTCATACTGTCGTCGCCCCCGCAGGGCCGGAAGGATTGGGCTTCAGCATCACGTCGCGAGACGTCCCCATCGGGGGCTCGGCGCCCATCTATGTCAAGAACATTCTACCGCGGGGAGCCGCCATTCAGGATGGACGCCTCAAGGCTGGCGACAGATTACTGGAAGTGAGGCGCATGTGTGAATGACAAAAATAAGTCACCATTAAAAAAAAAAAAAAAAAAAAAAAAACAATTGCAACAATAACATGAGAAGTATTATAATGGTGTTCCAAAAAAATCCAAGTAAAATGTGATTTATGATGATGGCTTGTCAAAAGTAATGCCTCTTTTTTCCTGGAGAACATAAATGATTTTATTTTTTTTAAGATAAGTTTTTTCCTCACACATGCCCTTTTCCTTTAATAATATATAAAAATCTTATATAACTTTTCTGGAAAAGTATTACATTTTACCTAAAAAAAAAAAAAAAAGTCTCAAAATAAATATGATACATTGCCCCCCTAAAAAGATAGTCTAGAAGTCAAATATAATAACAGATAACAAAGGTCAAATATGAGTACTAACAATTAGCACTTCTGTTCAGGTCAACAGCATCGACTTGAATGGTCGCAGGCAGGAGGAGGTGGTGTCCATCCTCAGGGCCACGCCCATGGGGGGCACAGTGGGGCTGCTGATCCTCCGCCAGGAAGACACCGTACTCCCTCAAGAAGCAGTACGTAGTTTACATTTTATCTCTTGTGGCTGGGAGAGGAATTTTAATTTAGCACTGGGGAATTGGTTGAACTAACAACATGGCTGTGAACAGGTGCTAGTATCTAAAATTGTGAATCCGTTTTTATGAAAATATTGTGTGGATTATGTTTCACCTTGCAAGCGTTACTTCTCGTCTCCTTGAGGCAGGTCGCAAGTAATGTATGAAGTGGACTCTTGATAAAGTTTTAACACATCCAGATGTTGGTGGTAATTGCCCCGTGCGGCAAATGAGACGTGATGTCTTGCACATCTGTCGGCATCAAAAGCCGTCTTAATTTGTGCACTCGTAATTACATCAAAGATTGAGGAGTGCTGTTCGTCAGTCTATATAGAAATACTCCTCTCCCTTGGCCTAAAAGCTCATTAGGTAGTGTTGGAGCTTCGCATTTTTTCCAACGTCTGTCAAGGTCTTTTTCAGTGCAGGCAGAAAGGGTGTCAAACAAGTGCCTTATTGGTAACAATGCTGTCACAGAAATGAAAGTTGCTCGTAGACATGAGTAGCAGGCAGAAAAGAGGTCAATTTTGGAAAAGAGCAGACTAACTCAAAGCTCTGAGGGTTATATGTCATTTTTCGAGTAGAGCACTTTGATGATATTACTCATACTTTAATTCAACTCGACATTTGCAATAATAAGTATTGAACTAGCTGCTTTGTCTAGTCATTTCTACAAAGGATTTACATCATAGCACCTTTCACGGGACCTGAGGATGCTTATAGAAAAATAGCATAAAAGGAAAAAAACAAATCATAAAAATCCCCAAAATGAATGTTTCCTTTTTTGGGAAAACGTTTTTCTGTTATCTCAGCTTCTTAAAGGAACTCAATTATTTCCCTCAATAACTCAGTTCATATTAGTATGATTGTGAGATTTTCTTTCCAAAAAAAAAATTAATTTCTTGAAAGGAATAAATGCCTGCTTTCTTTTGGAAATATGACTTTTACCACCCCCAAAAATTTAAATCTTTTCCATGACAAAAAGTTTTTCCTTAAATATTTTTTTTCCTTTAGGAAATTTTTTTTTTTTATTTTGCAAATTTTGTTCCTTAAAAATGTTTATCCTTAAGAATTTTCTTTCCATAAATGAATTTGTTTCTGTAAAATAACTTTTTTCCTTGAAAAATGATTTTTTTAAATAAAATGTCTTTTTTTTCCTCCAAACTTAAATTTTTCCTTAAAAATGACTTTTCTCCTTTGTAATCCATTTTTGTGACCAAAAAAAATGACACTTCCTGAAATGTGCCTTTTTTTTCTCCCAAAAATGCCCAAGAAATCTAACTTTTATTCTTAGAAACGCGATCTTTTGCCCCATAAAAATGATTCAAATGTTCATTGTAAAAAAAATTCCTTCAGAAAACACTTTCACATAACATCTTTAAAACTATGACTTTAATATTTATTCAGTGATGCATGTCATTTTTCCATCGCTGGGTCCCATCTTGTAGTCTCTCACACACACACACACCACACACACACACACACACACGCACACACAAAAATCACATCGCCTTGATGTAAGTTAAGACGTGTTTTGTGCCATTTTCACGTTGACTTGTGCTTGTTGTTTGTGTGACCTCCAGCAGAGCAGCGAGGTCCAGATGCAGATGCAAAGCCTCAGAGATTTGGTAAGACCCCCACCCTACCCTTGCTTCTCTTGCTCCTTTATTTAATCCCCTTTGCGTTGACATTTGTAATCTGTGGGAAGTGGATTTAAAAAAAAAAAAAAGAAAAACTTCTCAGTTTTATAGTCACACAAAGTGAAAGTGAAGCTAATTTGAATCCTTCATCTCACATGGCAGTAACGCGTCAGTAAATGGAGGCAGAAGAAAAAAACTGTCTTCATTTGTAGGCCGAGGATGAGTCGGGTCGTCTGGATGGCGATACATGAGGTGAATTGTAAAAATGTTTTTTTTTTTTTGGGTTTCTTGGTCGGAGGCGGAGGGAAAAAGTCAGTGCAAGTCCTTGAACGTAAAGTTTGTGCACGCATCTGCTTCGGAGGCGCTCAGCACACGCTTTGGTAATTATCCCGCTCATAAACACCCGGGAGCCCTGCGTAAACATCGGGCATCTGTGGAGCTTTCCCTCGTCGATCAACTTGGAAACTGTTGCAGCAATCTTAGGGAAAGTTCTGACAAGTTTATTCTTTTGTTTTTGTTTTTTTTAAGACGCATTTCCAATCAGCTCTCCGGGTTGGGTTTGGTCATTCTCGGTCAAGCTTCCTTTTTCAATACTGGCATTAATGGTGAAACAAAAAATTGACTTATACTCTCACACACGCACAAACACGCATGCGCACGCACACACACACACACACACACACACCTTCTCGGCAGCACCTGGCCTCAACAGCCGCAAAATACGGTGATGATTATCTGTCTGTCAAGTCTCGATGATGACGCCGTAATGGTGCCATCACGCGAGATGTTGGTACGCAATGTTGTGGAGGCTATTAGTCACAGAGGCTTATGGGAAGTGGCTGCTTATGTTATCTTGCATATCAACAATAATGTGCAGGCGGCACTGTGCCAGGAAGCTATCTACAGTATCATACGCACAGCCATCTGTTATTACTTCATGTTAGCGTATATGGCGTAAATAGGAGCATTTAATGAGATCGTTGACATTGCTGTAGCCAATTAGGAAGCCCTGTGTTACTTGTTGGGTGTGTTTGTGTGAGTTACTGAGGGTATGCGTGAATGTGTGTGTGTGTGTGTAGGGGGGGTGTTTTTGTGTGTGTGTGAGACACTCAGTCTGTGTCTGTGTGTGTTCGGTGCCATATTGAGCCGGCATCCAACAGTCTCCCACCTGCTGCCTCCACCGCATCATCCTTGGTGCTGTCAAGCAATTGACTAGTCAGGTCACCACGGGGACGACATAGCCGTGGGGCCAGTGTCACAACCACACACAAAGAAAGAAGAGAGAATGATCCATCCCCTCTTCTCTCTTCCTGCTCTTTCTTCCTTAATTTCACCCCTCCTAACTCCCTCCTTTTATGCTTCACTCCCTCTCCTCATGACTATCCATAGATCATGCCTCTTCTCAACTTCATTTTCTTTCCTTCACTTACTTTTCTTCCCTTCTACAAACCTCGGTTCCAATGAAGTTGGGGCATTCTGTAAAATGTCAATAAAAACAGAATATGATCATTTGCCAGTCCTTTTCAACCTCTATTCAATTGAATAGGCAAGAAAGGCAACATAGTCAGTTAAAAAAACTTATTCACTTAGTGATGAACTAGTCAACCATCCAGCCATCTATCCATCCATGCATTTAAACTAGGGTTACAAGTGTCCTGGCCTCTCAAATTACTTTAGCCCAGAGGCGGGTACACCCTCCACTGGTTGCCAACCAATGGACCTTTCTGACCTGTCAATCACTCGGACAATAATAGCCACTCGGATAGCCGCATTGTCTTAACCTCTGGCTTGACACGCAGCTCTTGTCGTCATATCCCACAACCAGTGCTGGTTATCAGTCGCATGCACTTTGCAAAGTTAATGTTACGAACAAAATGGTCCTCAGATGCACTTGGGGAACGTGCAATTCTGATGAAAGATATCCTGCTAGGTTACATGGGCCCTGGTTGATTCATTTTCCAAAGCCAAAAACACAGTTGACGAAATGTCTACGATTGATTAAGGCTCGCGGAAGAGCGCACGTACAACTAAGTGTGGACAATATCAACAAACACGAGCCTGTATGTTCGAAGGTAAGTGAGGGAGAAGTATCTTGTCTGAGTTTGATTTAATTATTATCAGTGCTTTATACATTGCAGGAGAACAACTTTCACTTTGTTAGTGTATCACTGACCTGCTGAATGAAGTGTGTAATGTTTTATGCCGAAGAGTCGGGTTAGTGATACGTAAATGCGCCACGTCATGCAAGCAAAATGTCTATTTGCCTTTTTGTATCACATCAGACTTTCAAGATAGAGCACGAGGTTCCATTACGAGGCAAGTCAAATGAATATACCCACTCACTTATAAAGAGTACAGTGATATTACTCGTGATCTTTCCAAGGAAAAAGTACTCACCCTGCTTTACATGCCCAGTACGATTCCACTAGTTTATCCTGTTGGATTTCTAAATGAAGTTTTTGAGGCGTCAAACTTTTTTGCATCGATCCCTAACGTTTCGCTGTAACTCTGACATTGTGTCCTGCTCTGTCTAAAATCTTAATTCCGGGTACATATCCTTGTGTGAAATAGTTGAGACCTCTCTGTAGTACCCACTTGGACAAGTCTGGTGCATTTGGCAAAAAACATACCGCAATGTTACCGGGAATACTCGATAGAGAATCCACTTCAAACCTGTTATGTTCAGTTGCCATTTTGAAAGATTGTAGGGCATGGCAACTGTTCCTAAGGGGGCGGAGCTGAAGATTGGCAGTCAGAAAGGTCCATTGCATGGTACAAATAGACAGGCAACCATTCGCGAGCGTACATATCCTCTCCTTTTGAATTTGATGCTTCCAACGTTTTCCAAAAAAGCTGTGACAGGGGCATGTTGCATCACTTTTTCTTTTAACAACAATCAAGCGTTTGATAACTGTGGACAATAAGTGTTGAACCTTTGTCGACGGAATGTACGGTATTCCCAGTTTTGCTTGTTTAACAACAATGCTGTTTTGTTATGAAGTGCCTCCTAAGAGATTGTAGGTCACAGGCATTCAATTTTGGTTTTCGGCCTTGCCAATTCAGAGCTCTTGTGTATAACCAACTGGGTCGCACGTGCACCCTAATATCTCAACGGTGCGCCAGAAAAAAAACAAGCTGTTGCACTCCTGCAGGTAACCATTTGAGGGGTGAAAAAAGCAAAAATTAAAACACAGCTATGAAACCAGAAGCACATTAAATCCCTGTGGTCCAAACCAGTCTGAAAGAGGGACCCCATTCTGATTGGCCGTGGTCATGGAGGTGGGTGGTTGTATGAGCGTTTGAAATGCAGGCGCTGCAGTCAGACAGCGAGAGCTGCTTGTGTAGTCGAAGCAAATTTTTCCAAAGGCTGCCATTTACTGTAGCTATAAAGTTGACTGGCACAAATTTAATTAGTTCCAAAGTCTTTAATGCCACCATGATGATGTTGGAGCACTATGGATGCAAGCCAGTTGAATGCGGCCATCCCATGAACACCCAACGAGCTGGTGTGTTGAATTTGTATGAATTCACAACAGAAACTACACAACATAAACCTCACAGTAACAAATCCATTTCAGACACAACCATCCCACCCAATTACCTTTGCTGGGAACAAAAAAAAACAACAAAAGTGCAACATTTCGGGTTCCCCATCAGCTTGTAAGGAAGGTAGCTTGTGGCCAACAATGCAAATAGAAATCTGACAGTGTATATGGTGCGTGCTGACCAGAGGTAGATTGAGCAGCCACATACTGTACTCAAGTAAAGTACTGTTACTTTAGAATAATATGACTCAACTAAAAGTAAAAAGTAGTCCTCCATATTATTACTTGAGTAAGAAATTGGGGGGAAAAAAACAAACCAAAAACAAAACTGTTACGAGTAACAATTGAGTAATCACTGATTTATTTTTTTAAAAATCTGGATGAACGTTAAATAAAAAGAAATAAAATGTGAATGTGCTAATGCAGATGTTCCTGAACAAAGCTTGACACGTTCTACAGCTGTAGCCCGTGCCATGCAGAGTTCTGCATGTGATGGTTCTGAATGCACTGATACCATTTATTGTAACATAACAAAAGAAAGTCTCAAAGACCCCGGGCTTAAAATGGAATAGGAAGTCAGCCATTATTTGTTTGTTTCACACTTTGTCACACCCCTCAGAAAGTAAAAAATAATCAGCCCTGGAAACCAGTGTCTCTAATTGACTTGAAATTTGTGGATGGGTCAGTCATTGCAGGATGCACAAAAAAGTCTCAAGCACCCATCCCCAGAATTAAACAGGAACCCTGCTATTTTGGTTTAAGTTAGCCATTGTAAACTCAGTTGCACCCAATGGACAGTTTGAAAGAATAAAGAAAAAAAAGAGTTGAGACATGAAATTCCATGTATTTGTATTCTATGTATATTGATGACAACAAGACGCATGAAAATCTTTCAAGGACTCGTGCTTGTCATGAAACCGAAAGCCTGCCATTTTGGTTGAAAGCATTTTGCATCAATTCCAGGGCTATGAGTTGAACCAACTCCAATTCTAATTCACCTTGTTTGATACAAATGGCCCATTTTGTTTTATTTCCCCTCTCTACAGATCATTTCCCGGCTCCTTATTGTGATCATTTGCAGTGTAACATGATTAATTTATCTGCATAATTGAATTCCGGATTCAGAAGTAATGACGTTCCTGTTGTCTTATTATTTATTTCTCCACACTCAGTGATGATCACAGGCAACATGGTTATTTTCTTTCCTTCTCTCCCCATCTAAATTCCCTGATGCATTTGTTTCTCCTCATCCTTCCTTCCTCCACATCTTCCATTCTCCTCCCTCCTCCCTTTTCTGGAAAAACAAAGGCAGCTAATGGCGCGCTGATAGCGAGCCCGGTGATTGAATTCATTAAGCATGTGCGATAATTGGCAGACGGCGACGTGCATCCAGCCCGTCTATTCAGAGGACAGCTGTCAAATAACGAGCTGCAGAGAATGCTGTTTACTGTCAGGAGAGAGCGAGAAAGAGACACAAGCACCTGTTGTGGCAGGAGAGAAAAAGGGACAGCCCGTTTTCGTGCCGGGTTGCCACAACGATGGCTCTGACACGCAATGTTCCCAAATTGCAAATCTTTCATGCTCTTGAGAGGACATTTTAATGTTCACAAATGAGAAAAATAGCAGTCCCTCCCCCTTTTCTTTAAGGCATGTTTGTTAGTTTGCCACCTTCTTTATTTCTATAACATTTTTTTAAACAATGTACAAAGTGCAGTACAATTTACAGTAATATATGAACAATATACCAACAGTGGAGTAAAATCGGACAAACGGAAGGGCAGGTGTTTCAAAAGAAGCCAGCGATGTCACCTTTCTACAAAAGTAACAAATCGTAGGATCAAAGGAAATAAAATCCAAATAAAAATCATTTGGATGTTGCTGATTGGAACTTTTGCAAAGAAGTTTTGGATGACCTCTTGGTGTGGGTTTTTTTTTTTTTTTTTTTGCACATCACGGTTCAGTCCAAAATTTGTTGTGCCAAAAAAAACATCAAAAAGCAAAACACAATTAATAATTAGTGAGCCACATTGATTTTGCACATGGGAATTTCGAAACCCTGTTCAGTTTGCTGTTTATTTTGTTCATCTTTGTAAAAATTGTGGTTAAATTCCGAATAGTCATTTAGCGCCGTACATCAGGAGTTTTGCCGTTTTAGAAGCATACTATATTCCTGCACAATGTTATGGTTGAACTAACCCTACCCAAAAACCAAAGACAAAGCCAAAAGAGCTAATCATTTGTATCCCACTTAGGGTAAGATGACATCTTGTTAAAATTACCAATTTTTCTTCACCTTAAGATGTAAATTTAATCAAAATAATGGGCTGAATGCTAAATTGTTTCTTTCCAGAAACCTGCTTAAATAAAAATAAACACAAAGTTAATCCTTAGGAGTTCTTTTGAACTGAAGTCTCGTGAGTTATGTATCTCGTTTTGTGTTATAGTTTAGAAGTTTTTTTTTTTTCTGACTTTTAGAGGTCAATTTTTAGAATTGTAGTCAAATTCAAAATTGCGGCTAGGCTCCGGCACTTCCATGACCCTTGCAAGGATAAGCAGCTCAGAAAATGGATGGATGGGATGCCTTAAAAGACAAATATTGTAGTAGTGCAAAGGTGATAATTTGGAACTGTCACAACTGAGTACCCGCAAGGTGTACTTGTTGGAATTCCCATTTGCCCAAAAATACTTTGAATGCTAAATTGTTTCCTCACCGATTGGAATTCCGAGGCCTTGTACACCATTTTCATGGCCTTTTTTTCTACTTTGTGTATTTTTTTTTTCCCCTGCTTGGCAGAAGCCTGAGGAAGACGAACTCGTGCTGACGCCGGATGGCACTCGTGAGTTCCTGACCTTTGAGATTCCGCTCAGCGACTCGGGCTCTGCGGGATTAGGTGTCAGTGTCAAGGGGAACCGCTCCAAGGAGAACCATGCTGACCTTGGCATCTTCGTCAAGTCCATCATCAACGGAGGCGCTGCGTGCAAGGTGAAATTTTTTCCAGATACCCAATAACAGTTAGAGCATGATTTCAATTAATCGTCAATCACTCTTATTTGGAATTTCCATTAACAAAAAATAGACGCCTGGAAGGAAGTCTGTGGGGAGGGACAAAGGGTGATACCAGCAAATAATCAGTACGGCCTCCATTTTGTGTTAATATTTTCCCCCCCAAAAAATGAGACTGGTGGGTGCAGTGTTGATCATTACTAGAACAAGCTCTCCCAAGAGGCAACCGCTAATGTTGGCTGGCTGACTTGCTGAATCCTGGAGAGGCTCCACAAGTGCATTTTAGGTAAAATGCGACAGCTGAGTTTTTGTTCTAATTAGGCGTGTCCCAGTCTGATCTTTGAGGTTGTAAATCAGTCGAATGTCAGCAAAAAAGAAAAGAAAAATAAATCAGATCAAACTAGATCGAGCATCCTCCCTTTCACTGCTCTCATTCAAAGAGTCCATTCCATACTCGCTCCAGGACTTCTATCCAGCAGCACCTGAACAGCATGCAGAGCGGCATGTTGCCAAGATGCTAACATAGTATAGCAAGGAGTAAGAGGGAGTGTTGCTCTGTTAGTCATTTATTGACAGCTCCGGTTGACATCCACTATAAGACTAAATGCACAAAATAATTACATTTTCAAAAACATCACAGACTTCGTTTTTCTTCGATTTTGTTTCCAAAAATCATTACCTCAAAGCTAACACAATGAATGAAAATATCATTGACAAGCTAATAAAAATTTGCATCTAGTGACATAGCTCTCAAAATAATAGTAATAATAATGAATTTTGGTACAGAGACATGATATAAACTTACAAACAGGCATTATTAAAATACTCTCTTGGCATGCCTCTTATTTTAAACTGTAAAAAATGATTTATAATCCAGATATTCATCCATCCATTTTCTGATCCACATATCCTCACAAGGGCCGTTTGTAGTAAAACTCCCTACCTCAAAGACTGTCCGCAGCAATTTTGGCATTTCAAATGTGGGCCAGTTCTCAATTGCCTCACCTGAATATAGGTTAGGACTACCTAGTCACCTATCATGCTCGTAAAGCAGCACACTTGTTCTTGACCTGTTGTCCAGGATGGGCGCCTGCACGTGAACGACCAGCTGATAGCTGTCAACAGCGAGTCGTTGCTGGGCAAGACCAACCAGGACGCAATGGAGACGCTGCGCAAGTCCATGTCTACTGAGGGGAACAAACGCGGCATGATCCAGCTCATCGTGGCCAGACGGGTCAACAAGAGGAGCCAGGTGGGTCATTGACAAGAAAACAGCCAAAGAAAAGGGTAAAAACAGATGGCTTTTAACCTCTTGTAACACTGGAGTCATACAGTTTTAAGTGTCAGCATTGGGGGTGGGGGGGGGAGACAAACCAAAATCTTAAGTACAGCTCAATAATGGTCCTCTTAGGTACATCGATTTCTTACCTTGGAATTCAGAATTTGTCTATATTGGTTGAAATCACTGAAAAAGCTTGTGAGCTGATGCTCATAACAGTGATTGGAATTTAGAGCTGTGTTTGACCTGAGATGTTCATTTTCACCAAATTTGTGGTTGAGTTTCAAATGGTGTCTCGAAAAAGGCAAAGCAAACGTTATTGGCATTTCTTATGACTGAAGGTTTCGAGAGGGTGAACTTATTGAGAACCTCAGAGTGGGAGGAAAAAGTATGAACCCTTTGCAGTGGTTTCAGTTTCTTCATGAATTTGTTATGAAATGTGATCTGTCCATCCATCTACGGCTTATCCGCGTCAGGTTGTGGGGGCAGTAGGTTTAGCATGGATGCCCAGACTCTCCTTTAACCAGCCACTTCATCCAGCAGTTCCACAGGGATCCAGAGGCCTTCCCAAGCCAGCCGAGAGATGTTTGGGTTTTTTTTTTTTTTTTTCTCTCCAAACACTGACTTACAGTTCTTCAGAAGTTAGTTCCTTTATGGCCTCTTGCTGTTCTATTGGGGTAATCTTTGTGGGCTGATCACTCCTGGTAATGTTCACCACTGTTCCATTTTTTTCCTCTATGTGAGGATATTTTCTCTCCCTGTGGCTCCCTGGAATCCTAAAGCTCGAGAAATGCCTTTGTAGACTGATAGATGTCAATTGACCCCTCCGTAGAAATTGCGTGTGCCCCGTCGCTGACCAATCAGAGGCCAGAGATGTGCCTAAACCACGCCCCTTGTTGTCGTCCACCATAACCTCAGAGAAAGTCGCATGGTTCAGTAGAGCTTTTGTTTGCGTTTTATCAGGTCTTAGGGATCCTTAACAATAGATATGGTTAAAAGGTGTAGTCACGGCCTTTGTAATAGTGACGACAGGTATCCTGATGGGCTAGTTGGTGGAGTTCAATTTGTACCCTTTCCAAAACTGAAGACCGAGTACGAAAAATGTCTTCGATGGATCAAACTTTGTGGAAGACCGCATCATCAACTGAATCCATCTAAAATCAACCGGAACAGAAGACAGAGTACGAAAAATGTCTTCGATGGATCAAACTTTGTGGAAGACCGAATGATCAACTGATTCCATCTAAAATCAACCGGAACAGATATGTTTGCACAAAGGTAAGCCCTATTTTTGATTTTCAATACATGTCTCATATAAATGAATGAGCAGTTCTTCGCTTGCATAACATAGCTACGTGTGAATGATTGACACACTTGATCTGTGTTGAGCGATACTTTGTGAGGACCTGACTGCACAAACGTGTCTCTTTGTTGGCGGCTAGCGAGCTAAGCTAAACCGGACTAGTGAGTCCTAAAAACCTTCGACGTGCACCAAGACTGAAGGAAGGATGTTTGAGGACACTAAAGTAGTGATTGTCATACTCGCTCGGGACTTACATAGGTTCGGCACTAATTCAAGAATAATTATTGAGGGGAGCGTGTGACGTTACACAAAGAAAATGAGAGAAACAACTCTTAAATCAAGCCTCGCCTTCTTCTTTTCCTTCATACGGCGGTTCACAAACGGCTATACAGATACACATACAGACACAAACGTGTCTCTTTGTTGGCGGCTACCGAGCTAAGCTAAACCGGACTAGCAAGTCCGAAAAGCCTTCGACGTGCACCAAGACTGAAGGAAGGATGTTTGAGGACACTAAAGTAGTGATAGTCGTACTCAGTCGGGACTTACGTAGGTTCGGCACTAATTCAAGAATAATTATTGAGGGGAGCGCGTGACGTTACACGAAGAAAACAAGAGAAATAACTCGTAAATCAAGCCTCGCCTTCTTCTTTTCCTTCATACGGTGGTTCACAAACGGCTATACAGATACACATGCAGATTCTACACACAAGTGTGATAGGTAACACGAAAATAGGAAACTGTCAATGACGAATTCGTCTTTGGGTTATAATATATTATATTATGTGGCTTCTTGGTCTTCCTCTGACTCCGGAAAGATCTCGCGCTAATATCGATGGTTTCTCCGTCGATATGCATGTAAATACCATTGAAATACCCCTCGCTGAAATACTTGAAGCCCTGCTGTTTGCTCTTCAACGATATTTCACTATTCGGTAAGAATGCGAGTGAAAAATCAGCTGGTAAATCGGACAATTTCGCTCTCGACTTTTCTTCCTGCGACGCCATTTTGTCTAATGTTTGTCTGAGGTTAGCAACAGTGGGGTGACGTGACTTCAGGAGGCGTGGTTAAGTGCCCTGTACAGAGGGGTCAATTTCCTTTATTTCTCAACTGTTCTGGAATTTCTCTGGATTTTGTTATTTTGTTGCAGGTTTTTCAGATCTTGCGTCCCACTTCCCTTTTCATCAGGACTGATTCTGTCTCAGTGATTTCTTGATTAAACAGCTCTGTAGTGTATCAGGTTTGGGTTTGATCAGAGAAAATTAACCAATATTTGTGATCAGCCAAATTAATTCATTATTTAGCATGGGGGGCATTACTTTTTCACACAGGGCCAGAGTAACTTTAAATATATATATATATATATTTTTTTTTTCTTTTCCTTTCGGCTTTTCCCGTTAGGGGTCGCCACAGCGTGTCATCTTTTGCCATCTTGGCCTATCTCCTGCATCTTCCTCTCTAACCCCAACTGCCCTCATGTCTTCCCTCACCACATCCATAAACCTTCTCTTTGATCTTCCTCTCGCTCTTTTGCCTGGGAGCTTCATCCTCAGCATCTTTCTACCAATATATTCACTCTCTCGCCTCTGAACATGTCCAAACCATCCAAGTCTGCTCTCTCGAACTTTGTCTCCAAAACATCCAACTTTGGCTGTCCCTCTAATGAGCTCATTTCTAATTCTATCCAACCTGCTCACTCCAAGCGAGAACCTCAACATCTTAATTTCTGCCACCTCCAGTTCTGCTTCCTGTTGTTTCTTCACTGCCACCGTCTCTAATCCGTACATCATGGCCGGCCTCACTACTGTTTTGTAAACTTTGCCCTTCATCCGAGCAGACACTCTTCTGTCACATAACACACCAGACACCTTTCGCCAGCTGTTCCAACCTGCTTGGACCCGTTTCTTCACTTCCTTACCACACTCACCATTGCTCTGGATTGTTGACCCTAAATATTTGAAGTCGTCCACCCTCGCTATCTCTTCTCCCTGAAGCTTCACTCCTCCTCCTCTTCCCCTCACATTCATACACATATATTCTGTTTTACTTCGGCTAATCTTCATTCCTCTCCTTTCCAGTGCATGTCTCCATCTTTCTAATTGTTCCTCTGCATGCTCCCTGCTTTCACTGCATATCACAATATCATCTGTGAACATCATGGTCCAAGGGGATTCCAGTCTAACCTCATCTGTCAGCCTATCCATTACCACTGCAAACAGGAAAGGTTCTCAGAGCTGATCCCTGATGCAATCCCACCTCCACCTTAAATTCTTCGGTCACGCCGAAGGCACACCTCACCATTGTTCTGCTGCCATCATACATGTCCTGTACTATTTTAACATACTTCTCTGCCACACCAGACTTACGCATGCAGTACCACAGTTCCTCTCTTGGTACTCTGTCATAGGCTTTCTCTAGATCCACAAAGACACAATGTAGGTCCTTCTGACCTTCTCTGTACTTTTCCACTCGCATCCTCAAGGCAAATAATGCATCAGTGGTACTCTTTCTAGGCATGAAACCATACTGTTGCTCGCAGATACTTCTGTCCTGAGTCTAGTCTCCACTACTCTTTCCCATAACTTCATTGTGTGGCTCATCAACTTTATTCCTCTATAGTTCCCACAGCTATGTACATCCCCTTTGTTCTTAAAAATGGGAACTAGAACACTTTTCCTCCATTCTTCAGGCATCCTTTCGCCCGCTAGTATTCTGTTGTATAAGTTGGTCAAAAACTCCACAGCCATCTCTCCAACTTGCTTCCATACCTCTACCGGTATGTCATCAGGACCAACTGCCTTTCCATTTTTCATCCTTTGTAGTGCCTTTCTGACTTCCCCCTTAGTAATCATTGCCACTTCCTGGTCCTTCACACTTGCCTCTTCAACTCTTCCTTCTCTCTCATTTTCTTCATTCATCAACTTCTCAAAGTATTCTTTCCATCTATTTTGCACACTACTGGCACCAGTCAACACATTTCCATCTGTATCCTTAATCACCCTTACCTGCTGCACATCCTTGCCATCTCTATCCCTCTGTCTGGCCAACCTGTAGAGATCCTTTTCTCCTTCTTTCGTGTCCAACCTGGTGTACATGTCTTCATATGCCTCTTGTTTAGCCTTTGCCACCTCTACCTTTGCCCTACGTCACATCTCGATGTACTCCTTTTGCCTCTCCTCAGTCCTCTCAGTGTCCCACTTCTTCTTCGCTAATCTCTTTCCTTGTATGACTCCCTGTATTTTGGGGTTCCACCACCAAGTCTCCTTCTCCCCTTTCCTACCAAAAGACACACAGCACCATCCTATGCTGTCGAGCACCACCAGAATCATCCTACACAGCACCATCCTATGCTGTCGAGCTACACTCTCCCCTACCACTACTTTACAGTCAGTAACCTCCTTCAGATTACATCGTCTGCACAAAATATAATCCACCTGCGTGTTTCTACCTCCGCTCTTGTAGGTCACTATATGTTCCTTCCTCTTCTGGAAATAAGTGTTCACTACAGCCATCTCCATCCAGTAGCTGAATTTCCACCGACGCCCTGCAGGTTAGCAGTACCGGGGGCGGGCGTTGTTAACCCGGGCCACGACCGATCCGATATGGGATTCTTTAGATGAACGCTCATATTTGTTTGGCAGTTTTTACGCCGGATGCCCTTCCTGACGCAACCCTCTGCATTTATCCGGGCTAGGGACCGGCCTACAGATTGCACTGGTTTGTGCCCCCATAGGGCTGCATTTTATATATATATATATATATATATATATATATATATATATATATATATATATATATATATTAAAATCAAAGAAAAATAACTTGTAAACATTCACAGGACTGGAAGGAAATAGTACGTGAACAGTCTACAGACTGTCCAAGAGCCAAAGATTCAAGTATAAGGCAAACAGAGCAGCTTTCAGAATTGTCTCCTGTCAAGAAGCATTGCCTGATCTGTACCATGCCCGTCTCAAAAGAGTTCTAAGACGATCTACAATTAGGAATTGTTAACCTGTATAAAGCCGAAAGATTACAAAAGTATCTCTGAAGTCTTGATGTTTGTCGATCGTTAGACAAATTATCAATGTTGAATATTTACATTACGCTCTCTAAAAATATGAAAACATAATTGTTCATGGGGTATTGGTTTAAGCAGACAGCTTTCATGCTTGTGATTTTGATAAAGGTCGGACTACATTTTATGACCAATTTCTGCTCATATGTAAGAAATTATAGCGCATTCACATACTTTTTCCTCACACTAAGAATTTAATGTTGGTATTTTGAAGTGATTCTTTGTCAACTTAAGTTAACTTAACTTTAACGTGTGGGCATCAGAGCACCTTCAACTGAACATGTTTTTCCGGAAAATTCTCATGTTCCACCATGTGACTTCCATGCAGAAGTCCTTGAAAAATTTCTCACAACTTGCATCATATGTCAACTTATTGTGCGAAATGCAAGCAGGGTGAGTGTTGATATGATTTCTAAAAGCAGTCAGGCTGTTCGAGGCACACCTCCTCACATTCCCCCTCACAACAGCCTCTTTCATCTGCACACCGCACCCCCCTCAGGGAAGCTTGCATTGGAAAAAGCCGACTGTGATGTGAGAGCAACTGTACACGTTCTCCATACCTACAGTGTCATGTTTGGACACGGTGTCAACACCTGAGCCCCTTTAGCTGGCTGTGTGAGTGTGTGTCCATGCTTGTGTGCGTCCACGTACGTGTGAGCGTGCACGTGAGCGCCTCTGGCACACTCCTCTACTGCATCGCTCTTGTCTCCCCACAACCAAACTTTAGATTTCCCCCCGGCCTCTCAGCTAATTGAAAGCCCGCTACAAGCCTTGAGCGCTGTTTTGTTTTTCATTGTGTGTGCGTGCGTGTTCACGCACACAATTCAAGGTGTGTGTCGCCTGTGTGTACATCATATTGTGTTTTATGTGTCTCTGGTAGCTGCTTGTGCATGCATGTATTCAGGTTCAAGACACTATGGTGGCTTGTCCGGGCTTCAACTATCAGACCGGAGGTGATGCCGCGGGCTATTCCAATGTCTGCCCAACCCACAAAGAAATAAATCTGAATTCCTCTTTCACAACATCAAATTCACACACCCACCTACGCCCTCCTACCACACCTGAGACACCCTCATATCACAAATTACACTGCGTGGGAGAAAAAAAAAATCTCATCTTTGTTTTTGTCAACTGATTTAAGACAATTTTGCATTGCTGAATCAAAAAAAAAATGACAGTTTCTTTGGTTCAGCTTGGATTTATGACAGTTTATTAATCATGTTCTAAATTATGCTTACTGTAAATTGATTAGTAGACATTGATTAAAGTAAGTACCTGTAAATTGAATGTTATATCATAATTATTCAAAATTCAGGGAATGATCTTCTGTTTATTTGAAGCCCTGCATGTTGGCAGTGAATTAAACTCTTCACAGCAAGTAGCAGTTTGCTCCATAGTGAACAATGTAATTAGGAGTTTATGGCCACTCCCAGTTAAAGTTTACTGTCAAACTAAGCGCAAAACAAAGAGAATAGCATGTCATGTCATTTAAAGCAACCACATACTGTAGCTTGACTTGAGAATAGCTTGTTACATTTACTCTGGACGATAACAAATAATGTCAGCATGGCAGTGTCATAACACTTCAGGCAATAGATAGTTAAACCTAAAAGACATACAATATAATCTAAAAGATAGAGAATATATTCTCTATGGCCTGTATTTTCTTCTATCCTCTATGGCCAATATATTATCTTTGATGAAGAACAAACAATACTCCAGATGAAAGAAAAGCTGGGACCATCGCAATGCATGTCCCCATGTTTTTATCATTCTCATGGAGTGAATTAAATGCATATCTCATGGCAGTACCATATATCGTTTGATTTCCCTCATACGATTTTATACGATAAAAAAATAACCGTGCCCACAGGCAAGGTTTAGAATATTTTTAAAAAGTGCCTGTGGAGGATTGAGGGTGTGTAATTTGATGTGCAAAGGCTGGTGCACACATGACACGCACTTGACATGTAGAATAAAATCACGTGTTATTTACTTTGCTGGCCAAGTCTAGCCTCCCGAGGAGCCAATTTACAATCGCCAATGTTTGCATAAATCACATGTGTGACCGCGCACCCCCCCCCCCATCCCGCCTTCCCCATCCTCATTCCATCTTCAATCCCAGCCAAATTGGAGCGGTCGCCTGACGGGATCCAGACCTTCCCGCCGCTTAATTATCTGTCTGAATATGCAACATGCTGCACTGCGGCTTGTCCGTGCTCCCTCGCCATACTAAATCGCACCTCCGGCACACCACCGACTCAAATCCTCCACCTCGCATGGCTATTACCTCAGCTGGCCAAATTCATTAACTACCTCATTTCAAGTCAAGAGCAACACACAGCGGGCGACGCCTTGCAAAATCCTCAAACCTGACTTTTGGACCGTAGTATTCAGAACACTGTATGATGCGGCACACTACTTTAAAAATACGGGGCATTCAATAGTATATGTACAGATGACAGTGTCAATGGAAAAACTATGAAAACTCTTTTTAATTTTTTTAAGTTAACAGGCTGGAGGTCTTCTCTCCCTGTGATTGTCCCTCCGGATGGACCAGACCTGCAAGATTCATGCCTCTTAATGACTCACTTAGCACCCACTCACACCATTCACTATTAACATTTTTTCAGCAGTCACATCCAGGCACAAACACACACATACACAAATTCTCAGGGTTTCTTCGGAGGCTAGCATGGGGTCAGGACAGTGCAGGGGAGTTCAGACCAGATGTTTCCCCGTCAAGACGTCTAGACTGTCCCCCGAGATTTTAATGCATTACACACAGTCATCCCTTTTTTTTTTTTCTATGGACTACATACACATTTTTCAGGAGTCCAACCTTTTCTGGGTTCAGGGGAGTTTTGCGTCGGGGCCGTCTTCGCTGGTCAGTCTAGATTTTAATGTACTACACTACACTACATGATGGAGGCCCCATAGCTCAGTGGTCAGAGGATTGGTTTGGTAAACCAGGGGTCGTGAGTTCGTATCCCACTGGGGCCTCCACCCCCTGAGAGGGCTTGCGTCAGGAAGGGCATCCGGCGTAAAAACTGTGGCAAACAAATATGAGCGTTCATCTGGGATGTCACGCTGTGGCGACCCCTAACGGGACAAGCCGAAAGAAACTTACTTACACTACACAGGGGCCACTCATACACCGACGGCTTCATCTGGGTGGCTGGTTTACCACATGTTGATTTGTTTTGTGATTCACCATGGGTGTTTTTTTTTTTTTTTTTTTATGTTTGTGTGGAGACTTTTTTTGATCTGTGATTTTTCATGCTCCCATTAACAAGGCATATCCAATATGCTGCAATTTTTACCAGAAGTGTTTTTTTTTTCATACAGTAGATATTATCTAATATATGCGTAATTCAATGGCGTCACACTTGCATTGAAGAGGTATATCTGATCTCCAGTTGGATTTGCAGGCATCTGATTTACCACCAGTGTCTTTTTCTGATTTCCCGTGGGTGTGTTGTTTGTGCGCTGGTGTGTAAACAACACAAGAATAGCAAGTCACGGAGACTCTTATCGCTTGTGACATGGTGCAGACAACGATGCTAATCCTCATAGCTCCACCTGTTGTCGTCTAGACGGTAAATGCGGCAAACTGCAGCCAATCAATATTGCCAATGATCCATTGGACTCTCTCTCTCTCTCTCTCTCACTCACTCACTCACTCACTCACTCACTCACACTCACTCACTCACTCACTCACTCACTCACTCACTCACTCTCTCACACACACACACACACATACCTACGCACGTACGTTCCCAAAAATGTGTGTTTATGGCAAAGAGGAGTACAAAAGGATCCTTTTGTCAGTCTAAAGTGGAGCCTCATCACAAGTCCCAAAGGTACTTTCTGCATGCTAGCAGGCTAATAAGAAACCAGAACACTTGCTGGCCTATTGGAAATCCATCTTCATTCATCCCGGTTATTACACCGCTAGTGTTAACATAAATAGCACTGTCCGTTCATTAGTTTATTTTCCAACTTTTACTGCATGATATGAGTAACTCCAAGCAATGATTCATCCCATTTCTGGTACAAGTCCCTCAATTTACGGCTTCACAAGATTACTCCAGTTATGACAATTACACTTGCACTTTAATTCAGACCAGTTATGATGCTGTATGATTCGCTTGATTTACAATACAAAATGATTAATTCCATTTACCAATCAGAATCATCTTTGTTTTGCCAAGTATGTCAAAAACACACGAGGAATTAGTCTCAAGTAGTTGGAGTCACTGTGGTACGTATGACAACAGATAGTCAATTGACAGAATATTTTTGAGAAATACAGACATTTTCAGTCAGGGAGCAATAAAGGTTGCTAGTAATCTGGCAATGACACTGTACTTTTTTTTGTGAGAATTGTGCAAAAGGATTCAGAGTCCTCAGGCAATTAGAGCAGTTAGAATCCCAAATAGTCATACTATAGTTCAGCGGGATGACTATTTACTTGGAGGAACAATTAAAGTGACTAGTAGTGCGATAATCTGGGGGAATATCGATTCTAAATTGTCCTTTGGTGTGGTTTGTGAGTGCGAAGGAGTGTTTATTTCTATGTGCCCTGCAATTGGCTGGCAACCAGTTCAGGGTGTACCCCTCCTCCAGCCTGATGATTGCTGGGATAGGCTTCAGCACTCCCGCGACTCTTGTGAGGACAAGCGGCTCAGAAAATGGACGGAATAATATGATAATATAAAATAATTATATTGCATTTCTGTTTTTCCTTCGCCCATTCAGTCCACAATAGTAGTCACCTGCAGCTTTTATCATACAATTTCAAAACCCCGAGGGGAAAAATGTATTGCTTAAATGATTTTTTTTAAAATGAGGATTTAAAGCAAAAATAGGAGTGTTGTCCATAATGTTCAAGCAAAACATGTTACACAGTATGACAGTAACAAAGGTGAAAGGACATTGATCACTTTGCATGACCACCAGCTCTGGTTGACTTTAGTAACAAAATACAAGTATTGTATCTATGTAGTTTTATGTTACAAAATTAAATAGATTTTATATTATCACATTGTAGTTATGGTGTTTAAAGTATACTGACAGAAATACAGTAACTTTCTAGTAGTCCATTTTTACAATTATGTATCATTTTAGAATCAAGGAACATATTTGCTCCCATTTACGTAGTGTGTCTGAATGCATCTTGCTCACCCACGCAGCTCTGGTGTGCCTGCCTACACTGGTTTTATTCTGAATAGCAAAATAGCAAATGCCGCAGGTGTACTTTATTGCATCCTCTTTCATAGTTCTCATACAAGGAGATACAGTCCTCTCCAAAAGTATTGGAATGGCAAGGAATGAAGGCATTTGGGTTTCAGATCAAAAGATAATATGAGAAATAGTTCAGAATTCCAGTTCACAGTATGATGAAATTGATGTGTGTGTTTTGTTTGATAGGAGGCACCAGGGGGGCCTCTGGGACCTCAGCAAAGCACGAACACTTTGTCTCTAGACGAGCACGAACGTCGTATCTCCCACTCCCTGTATGGCGCTCTGGAGGATCTGGATGACAACTTGATGCCTCGACAAGGCATGATGCCACGCACAGTTGGTAAGACCTTATTGTCTTATCTCACCATTTCGACCAAGTAAAGACCAGGTGGCATTTGGTAGCATTTTGACATTTTATCATATTGACTAAACCGATGTGGAAAGCCCATAAAATATCACCCAATGGGGATCTGTTTTACATTCTTTTCTCAGGTGGCAGTGGCTCAGTAGGTCACTGAACCCTAGCCGGTCACATCATTTTATCATTCCCAACCCAAATAGCTTGCCCACTTTAAGATCATCAAACAAATGTATACGTACCCCAATGAAAGGGTACTAGAGAGTGCAGTCTAGTTCTGCCCTTTAAAATAGTTCCATATTTTGCTGAGTAACCCAAAAGAAGGGTGCCAGAAAGTGCACTGTCTCAATGTCCACTCTTTATTATCCCATCAGAAAGTTTAATACCCCAACACAAGAGTGCTCAAAAGTCCTCTTTGTATAGCTTAGCCATTGAAGTACCCCACAATTGAAGCTTCACAATCTTAAGGGTACCAAAAAGAGCACTTTGTCTCACTCTAACACAAGGTGCTTTGTCTATCTTTGACCTTTTGGTAACTCACCATTGTGCCTGGTACCAAAAGAGCACTTTTGTCTTATTTTTCCCTTTAGAGTATTCTGACACAAGAGTACCAAAAACTGTACTTTGTGTATCTCAGCCTTGTACCCCACCTTTTTGCTTGATTTACCACCAACCCCTTAGCTACACTGGGAAACTTTGTACTCTGTCAGAAGGGTGCCATAAAATTAGTATCTGAAAAACATCAACAAGGCAAACTGTCATTAAAAACCGGCATGGGCCTAACGTTTTCTGTAGCACTCCCTTCTGCCGACCGCTCATCCGCACAACACAATATGTCAGCTCTGTTTTCATCCAAATTGCTTGTCGTCTGGCTCACGTTGAAGGTAAGCAACAGAAAATCTTCCAAGGGTTGATGACAGAAAGTGTTAAGTGGTGTTCGCTCATGCTTGACAAACGAGCGAGAGGACAGGCTGGGGACCGCTCAGTTCACTGTTTCCACGGCAACAAGAGTAGACCAAATAGAAAGGTAGTGCGAGATGTCTACCTTTACAAGAAAATCACCTGTAGGTTGCTTTGGACAGTCAAAGTAAAAGTCCCGACATCTTAGGGTGGAGCCTTCTGGCCGCTGTCTTCACACTTCACAGTGCCAAGGACCTTTTTATTTCCCATTTTCACACTTCAGACTGCAAGTTGCTCCAAAAAAAAAAAGGCTCCATAGCAGGCATGTAAAGCTTGGACGCCAGATAAGGCCACAAAGACATTTATATAATTCCAAGAGGAGAAGCTCAAAAATAGAGGCAGGATTTCTTTTTTTCCTCAAGACTGGAGTTTTTTTTTTTTTTTTTTTTTAAAGCAAAGACAGTGCTACAAACAAGTTTAAAAGGAATATTAATGTCAGTTTTATATTCTTGTTTGAGGTGAAAATTGGATGTTGCTTCTTGAATTTCAAAGATGAAAAGCAAAGCAGCTTTAAAGGGACTTTTCTTGCGTGTAAAAAAACAACAGCAAAGCTTTACACTTTACAATGCTGTGTACTGCTGTCAAAAGCGAAAAATGGCTATTAAGTGCTGTCAGTTTAGATGATGCATTTGTTCTGCTTTGCTAAATTTCCTCTTCACTTTGCATGGCAAGTTTCTGAATCGCATTGTAAATGGAGTAGAATTAGAATTAATAATTAATATGTTGTATATGTGGGTACGTGGCGGCATGGTGGATGAGCTGGAAAGCCTTGCCCTCACAGTTCTGAGGTCCCAGGTTCAATCCTGGCTCCGCCTGTGTTGCGCTTGCATGAACTCCCCGTGCCTGCGTGGGTTTTTTCCGGGCACTCCGATTTCCTCCCACATTCCCAAAACATGCAACATTAATTGGACGCTCTAAATTGCTCCGAGGTGTGATTGTGAGTGCGACTGGTTGTCTCTGTGTCTTCCGATTGGTTGGCAACCAGTTCAGGATGTACCCTGCCTAATGCCTGATGACAACTGGGATAGGCTCCAGCACTCCCGTGACCCATGTGAGGATAAGCAATGAAGAAAATGAATGGATGGATGTGTGTATGTATTGTCATTCATATGTAATATGAATTAATAAGTGGAATTAATCAGATCTTAATTGGAGTGACTCATCTATTTTCACGCATTTGGAGTAAATCGCATCGTGATTGAAATCTAACGTAAACCAATTGGAGGAATTGCATCATAATTGGAGTTTATTGGATCTTAATCGGAGTGACTCACATCCAAATTGAAGTGTTGTCGTATTGTAATTGCCGTGAATCATACTGCATCTTAAAAGGTCTCACGTTTTGGCTATTTAGACCTTCATTGTGACTCTGTGAACTATAAAAGTGTCAATTCCATTTAAAGAAACATCTTGGTTTTGCCATGAGTGTCCAAACGAATGTCACCACAGATCCGCCAAAGATGACAAGACAGTGTTTTGGCTTTGCTAGTATTTATATGTATGATATATTTGTATAAAAAGAATTAACTTTTTTATTTAGCTATTGTCCGACGACATTGGTTATTCGTGGCAGTGATTATTAGTGACTTAGGCTGCAATGACAACGGATTTAAAGCGCAATTCTGCTCCGCGCCTTGGCATCGTATTTGGCCGTGTTAGCTGTAGCTCGTTGGTAGTAGGGAAAGAGCTAAATAGGATTCAAACAAACATTCCATTCCCTAACATTGGAAAGCATCCAGGTTGGGGCACAATAGGGACACTCCGTTTGAGTTAGTACGATGACAGATAAAGTCACACGGAACCGTGAGTGTGTAACAAAATGACCTTGCAGTCCGTAAATGATCTTCCATTCAATCCAACAGGATAGTCAGCAAATCTCCACAGGGCATTGCTTGCTAATAACAAAAGATTCATACTCTGATGTTTATACATTTGTGAGCTGGCTAGCAATGATCAAGATTTGATGTTTTGCATGAAATGTTTTATTTTGGTGAAAAAAGGTCAACTGCTATTTTCAGCCCAAAGGTCTGTGCATCACTCGAGAAAATCATATCACATGTTGCCGTGAATGATATTGTATTTGGGGGAAATTATATCGCATCATTTAATCATCATTGGATTTGTGTTTTGTGTCACAAACGTCGTGTTTTCATAGTGGTGGTTCTTAAAATTAATGGCCGACAAGTGAGAGCGCCTGCCTCACAGTTCTGAAGACCGGGGTTCAGATCCTGACCCTGCCTGTATGGAGTCTGAATCTTCTTCCTGTCCCTGGGTGGGTTTTCTCCACGCGCTCAGGTTTACTCCCACATCCCAAAAACATGTCAATTGGACACTCGAAATTGCCCCTCGGTGTGAATGTGTGTGCAACTGTGTTTTGTTGATTTTTGCCCTGTCATTGGCTGGCAACCAGTTCAGGGTGTACCCCGCCTGATATCTGAAGATAGCTGGGATAGGCTCCAGCACTCACAAGACCCTTGTGAGGATAAGCAGCTCGGAAAATGGATGGTGGGTTTTTAAAATTATGTTTTGTTCATTCACAAGCATGAATGCATTAAAAACAATCACACATAAAAATATCAAAGTATAAAATATGTCATACCTGATGGCTGTGAAAAGATGATTAAGGGATGCTGTTTCTTTACATCGTCAACTCGTGGCCTGGCATGCATTTTACAACATTTTCACTCATTTTGCAGGTCTGTGATGCAGCAATTTCACTACATGAAACGTAACAACGTTTTTACTTGGTCATGGTCCTCCCTTTCAGTCCACATCTCTGCTTGCCTGGTCTTTTAAAATCAATGCAATAATAAGAAATATATGGCTGCTCCTTCTTAAAAATGCTAACAAAAGCAACACCTGAGTCCTGATGAATAATACCTTTCGAGAAAGAATAGTTGACATTTCACTGGAAGAAGAGGAGGTGTTGGGGCGGGGAGGACAGGATGCTCTGAATCGAGACATAAAAAGGTGTGAGTGACATCTCTTCATTGTGCTTCCTCTCTTTGCATAATTAGGAAGCAGATTGTTGAATACATTTTGTAGCGAGTTTTAACCGAGCAGCACCCTTTACTTGATGTATGAAATATGTACAGCGGTGCTTTACTTTGCTCCCTGATCACGCCTATAACTCAAAATGTGTATCTCACATCATCTCTCATTGCAGTGAATGGTGTAGCAGTTTTAATTGTAAATGAATGCTAATAACATAATTGAATGGAATATCATGTATTAATGTGTGTCCTGATTTAATGTTCTCATTCAATATGTCTCCTGGTGTGTGCTCATTGGCCACCAGTGGGGAATATAAATACTGCATAGATTTGAGAAAACGCAGTCAAAAACTAAGCTCCAGTAACATTTGTTTTTTTGCAGAGGATAAAGAATATATAACTGAATATTGTGCCCCATGCATTATGTCCAAATATATACTATTTATGTTCAATTGTAATATGTAATTGCCACAACAATGCTAGCCTTCAGTTTTCTTAGCCTGTCTGTCGTTTTGTATTGTGTGTTAGGATCCAGCTAGCCAATAAACTTGAGTTTAGTACTTCACCTACCAGGAGTGGCAATTAATAACTTGAAGCCTCTTTTTTTTATTTTTAAAGAACTTTCAAATCGGCCAAGCAGCAACTTGTATCTTGAAAACCATTGCATTCAACTTTGCTTTGAAGACATGATGAAATATTTACCATTCTAGACTATGTAGCGTGCACCAGAAACATTTGATTAAAACGGTCTTTCACACGGCTTTAAATGAAAAATGTACTTGCGGACTACGAGATGTTCCATTCCTAATCTAAAAGATGGCGTGAATTTGAGAAGTAGCGAGGGGAATTGGATGGAAGTTGAAAATGAAACCAAAGTGCGTTTGACAGCCGAGCTTCTTTATTGAGTTCCGTGGGTCAAGTCTTGCAGAACGCGTATAGAAAATTTCATGTAAATTGGACGCACTGGTGGTGGATGCTCTTTCTCAAGTACCTGGTACCTTTATCTGTTCTTCTGTGATATTTCTGAAAAACCAGGCCATGCTGCTGACACGTGACATTTATGTTATCAAACCAAAACAGAGCACATGTGATGGGGGATCAAAGGGAGGTCTTTAAATACGTTAATCCGCAGTGAGGGCACTCAAGGTGAGAAAGTGTTCGCACTTATGGTTCAGTTCACGGTGGGCAATCTGAAGTCCATTCCCTACAATTATGAAACGATTTACTGCAATTACGATGTAATACATTACCAACCGCTCGGATCATATGACAGTACGACTGCTGAAGATAATGATTCTCTCCATTGTAATGTGATAAAATACTATGCAATAGAGTTTCTCATCAATGTTTGAATTTTCAATTTTTACGTAATTTTAGCAACAGCAAAAAAAAAGAAAAAACAACAAACAAGAGCCACACACGCGCACAAACACACGCACCCAATATGAAAGTGGAGATTAACCACAGAGTCTTGCACTGTGTATCAGTGAGAGGTTTTAAGGCCGGCTTTTCGGCGGGAGAGAGCATCGACTTATTTTCTTTTCCTGCCTCAGTCGGCAGGGAAGTTTTTATCTTCATTTGTGGCGGTGGCGCAGCTTGAATTAATCATGCTGTTGTGACACCGGCACGCCGCTGTGCCCGATGACAAACTCTCTAAGCTGATTAGCCCCTTGCATCGCTTTGCCTCTACCCGGCGTCCCCCAATATGTTATTTGCTTTAAAAAAGTCACCCTCTGCTTTTTTGTTTTGTTTTTAATTCCTGGTCTTTTTTTTTTTTTTTTTCCTGGTGTACTTGTTTTGCAGTCTGGTTAGCATCAGCGACCAGTCTTTTCACAGCTTTGGAGTGGATTGCATCATAAGTGGAGTGATTGTATTGTAAATTGAAATGTTGTCTGTATACTATTTGGACTAAATCATATGGTAATCGGAAAGAATTGTACAAAGTCGGGATTCCAATGAATTTGGGACAATGTGTCTAGTACTCAGATGCTTTTACTACAACACAAAAGTCAAAATGAGAAATAACCAGGGCTGTCATGGTCAGTGAAATATAGTCTTTTAGTAATTGGTGTGAATCACTTTATATTGTAATTGGATTGAATCATAATAACTCGTAAGATCGACTCACAGCATTGTTTTGCCTTTACCCGGCAAACCCAAAATATACTTTTAAAAGTCACCCTGTGCTTCTTTGTCTTTTTCCTTATCTTTCACTTGGAATTATTCTTATGTAATCTGAGTTTTGCAGACCAAAAGCCTCGGGCAGGCCTGTCTGCATCAGCAACCAGTCTAGTCAAAGCTTTAGTCGCAGCCCTTTGTTTCACATTGCGAGAATTTTTCTCGTCAGTAATCATGTCGTCTTGCTTCGCCTGTCACGGTGCTTCTCTGAGTGTTTTAGTGGTCTACAACAACTGATGGTGCAAAAATGCAACATTGCTGTATAGATTAAGCATCCACACGTTTATCATCAAAACTGAGTCTGGTAATGGTAAACTTGCCGTCCCCTCCAGGCACCTACCAGCTTTCGCCGACTGTTAACATGCCGCAGGACGACACGGTCATCATTGAGGATGATGGGCCGCCGCTCCTCCCTCCTCACTTGTCGGATCAGTCGTCGTCCAGCTCCCATGATGACGTCGGTGGGAGTGGAGGTGGAGGTGGCAGTGCTGGCAACGGCGGCGTCTTCAGCACTGACGTGACGCCGTCCTGGGCACGAGAGATCCCTGCTCCCAAGGACAGGTGGGAAAGAAAGATGGACGTTCTGCTCCAAAGCATTGACATTATCAGGAGTCTGGTCTCATTCTCCTAAAATTGCTTTATTAAGAAGCATTTATCATTTATAATATATTTATTATCATGTATGAAATTATTTATTACTGCTGTTTATTAAGCAATCAATTGATGTGTTGTTAACTGCATGAAATAGAAATAGTATAAAGTAAGGTATTTTTCATCATTAACTATTCAGTATTATTAAATTAAGTACAGCAAATAAATTAAGGTATTTTTCATCTTTGTTCAATCTTAAATTAAGTACATATGATGGAAAAAAAAAAAAAATTTAATTATTAGTCTTAAAGTAACAAATTTCACGAGATACAAAATGTTGGAAAAATTTATTAAATGTTAGGAACTGATTGTATTTCAATTAAATATTGTCCATACAAATACAAATATTTTTTATATAATAAACATAATGAATTATTTTCAGTATTGTATTAAATTAGTTCTAAAATTAAAATGACTCATCATTTCAATGAAATATCGGCCTTTATTAAGCCTTTATTCTTTACCTTAGATTTACATAAAGTCAAAATTATTTGTAAAATTAAAAGCTTCAATTTTGTATTAAACTGAATTAAGTTGAAAAATAAATGGAATTATTTTAATAATACAGAAAAATATTTAAAATGCGCATAAATTATTCTCAAAAACATTTTCAATAAAATGCATAAAGATTCTGAAAACAATTATACCTAATTGCTTTTGCTGCTGAATAATAATAATGTGATAATAGAAATAAAAGAATGACGACGTTTATTTATAAAATGAGCCATGTGGCCAAAGTGGCCTTTGCTCCAAGGTTTGCGCAGCACTGGTGATCAACTTTTATTTTGTCTGCTGCTCAGCTCGCAGACTCCGAACGAGAGCCACGCCGCCGACGCTGCCTTCCAGCGGGAAGGTTTCGGCCGCCAGAGCATGTCGGAGAAGCGCACCAAGCAGTTTGGAGATGCCTCCCAGTTGGACATCATCAAGACGCGCAAATCCAAGAGCATGGATCTAGGTAGCTCCTTGTTGTGCTTGAACACTTTAGTGCTTAGCCTACTTGTAGAGGTGAAGAAAGCAGGGCTGGGCGATGAATTGATTTTTCACCTACATTAAATAACAACATGACTGCGGATACAAAGGAGTTGAGCGAAGCACAGTCACTGTTGACACTTAAGCCATTTGCTCGCTATAGTTAACAACTTTCAAACAAGCAAGGTTTCTTCTAAGGGACTCCCAAACCTTTGAATGGTAATTGAATTTTAACATCAGTAATCCCAGTTGCCTTTTGCATTTTTTGTAAGTGAGGGTGAAAAATGTCAGAATTCCTGTGATTGATTGTGCTAATTTTAAGAGCATATTGCCCCCAGCCCTACCAAAGCAGGTTAGCGTTGTCTGTAGAGACCTTGAAAGGTGTCCAAGGCTCATTCCAAATGGTGAAACATCAAAGTCAAGCTGACTTTTTTTTTCCCCCAGTCATTTATAACATCTCACATCATCTTCAAACTCTTCCTCTTTGGCCCCCAAACTTGTTTGCGTAACGTTTATTTTTTTTTATCTTTCCCCTTGAAATGACTCCTCCCAAATGGCTCATGCTGCCTCGTCCTCCCGCCCACTCATCATCAGCATCTTCATCATTGATAACGACAATTTCTACTCCATCTATCCTCCAAACCTCACGGCTCCATCCCTCCTTTTTTCCACTCACCCGCTACTCTGGCATGGTGTCCTGTTCTTTACGTTTGCTGACATTAGTGATGTTTGCTGTTGCGGGATGTTGCATGAGGAATGTTAAGAGCACTAACTGAAGCTCCAAATCTTTTGCCCCTGCCCGCCCCTTCTCCCTCCCCGTCTTCCACTTCCTTTAACAGTAGCCGACGAGATTAACCTCAGCCGTCGTCCTGACATCAACACAGGTAAGGCTAGCGGCTAGCACGATCGCTACATACCAGAGTAGCCTCAAAGACCTTCAGAACTCCTGAAAATTTGACACTCCAAATGTCAGCTGTTATTCTGAAAGTTCCTCAGTGACCCCATTGATTACTCCGACCGTGAGCCATTATCTCTGATTGATGGCTTTCTCCTCCAGCTCACAAAGGATAATGAGAGGAGCTAATGGTTTACAGTGTTTTCCTTAATTAATCTTTAAGTCAAAATCAACATGGATGTTCAATGCAATTGTAAAACAGCAGCACATCATGCACTCAACTGCTACTCTTAAAGTGTATGTAATGTGTAATTTCTAACGCAAATTATCTTATCCAGACGAAAGTTCCATAGAATGCACATCCTGTTCGATGTGTTTATGAATTAAAGTCCGCAAACTTTGGCCCAGTTTCTCTTACCTGCAAAACGACTCATTTAGTGGGCAGACCTCTGACGTCATAAAATCTAGGATGGGCTGTTTTAGAACGACGATAAGCTGGGAGTCTTTTGTATTCACGCTGATGGCAAACCCATTCGTTTCAAGAATTACTCAGTGATTGTAAGGTGAAACCAATTGTAAAAATGGTGAAGACGTGTGTGGTTCAGTTTTGTAGCAATTCGAAGTATACTGGTCACGTTTACATTATTTTCCCAAAGACCCGAGCCTCAGAAGACAGTGGGTAAGGTTTGTGCAAATGAAGAGAGCTAATTTTTCCAAACCCACTCAGCAGTCTGCCATATGCAAGGAACATTTTACCCTGGACTCTTTTACTGTCGGACTCATATCTGAGATAGGTTGTAAATGTAAAAATCTGCCTACGATACAGCCAGTTCAGACACCAGAACAGATCGCTGTTGCTCAACAAAACGCAAACTTGGATCGGGAGCTGAACCTGGACATGCTTTGAGAAGCTCTTCATAACTGATTTAAGATTTGTATTCAGCATAAAAACTGTATAATATTAGCAAAAAGGTGCATAGGGGTCTTGACATACACTTTAACTACTATGTGACAACTTCATTTGTGAGACAGTAAGATCCTAGTTACAAGTAACGAGTACTATTACCAGTCTGTTTTTTCATCTTTCTGAATTGATGTAGAAACCGCAGCAGTGAGGCATAACAACCAGCACCATATCAGGTGCTGTCTTATCTAAAGAAGCCTATTTTAATGAGAACAGAATCAATTCAAAATGATCCATATATCGAACTGTATGTAATCTACCTGGGTTCACTGAGTTCAAGCAGAATATCATGCACTTGACTAAGTAATTATATTTCCATGGTGACGTCAAAATAAGATTAGCAATGTCGACCAGGCCAAAGTTGTGTTTTTTTTTTTTTATTTATTTTTTTTTTTTTGGTTTCCCGAATTCAATAAAGTATTTTCTTGAGAACATTTAGGACAATCTAGAATTCAAACAGTCCCGTGTCAGTTTGTTGTTTTTTTTTTTTAGTCTCAATGAGTTAAATTAGGCATATCAGCATGCAGAAATATAATCAAATCATCGACAAAATAATGTTAATAAATTTTCAATAATGGCAAATTACCTATATCAAAAGGTTTGCAAATCAATGTTTTGTTTCCAATTGAAATGAATGAAAATCCAATTAACTCATTACAGCCACAGAATGACATATTTTCCTTATTTTATGTGGTTAAAAATAAATGTGATGCAATATAGAAATAGCTGGAAACACCATTTCTGATGCTGGGATAATGTTAGGTTTACGGGCAAATCACTGTGTCGTGTCTTAGCCTTTTCGGGTAGCTTAATATTTATATTCTTGCCTTAAATGGCTGCCACCTCCCATAGTACAGTGCAAATTTTGTATTGCTTTGGAAGATGTAGCAGCCCCTTCCTTGAGGCAAAAAACACACAAGATCACAGAGCCAGTGGTCAAAAACAAAAAAATAAATTCTGAGCCTTCCTCAGCCATGTGAAGTGTTCGGAAACGGAAAATAGTAATTAACCAGAGGTCATTTTTGTTTGAAATGAATTATTCGTAAACCAAATTGTTTTTAAACCAACCGAATTGTAATAATGCTGAGACCAGTCTGAGGTTTTGTATTTTTTTTTTCTCCGTGACTACAATTAGACATAGCAACAAGCATCATCTCTTACACTGTCTTGACTGAAGACATTTGACATTATCAAAGTAGCTATCACCCCCCCCCCCCCCGCCAACCCCATCTGTGTTCAGTGAGGGATTCCAGCAAGCAGCATATCATGCATTGTGCAATAAATTGTGATCCACAATGATCAACCAATATAGTCTGAACATTCATCAATTAGCATTGTAGCAGAGAGATTCTTATTGATTGTCTTCTATTACCCCCCCAGCACCCCCCCCCCCGTTTGTTGAGCAGACACAATATTTCATATTGTGTTTTGAGGTCACTCTTAAAGATAAAAGATTTTATCTTCTTTCTCGCTCTTGCCATCGCTCGGTCTCTCTCTCGCTCTCTGGCAGCAGATGAGCTTGGCATGGCTAATTACGGTCTGCATGTGCTCCGTCCTCGTTTCAGGCGGCATTTTGACAGCGAGTCATCCGTCTTTGTCGAGTCCAGACTCTTTTCGGTGACCTAACAGTAGTGGAGTCATTCGCTAATTATTGTCACTGCGCAACAGGAGCCATGATAATATCCGCAAGTGAAATGTAAAACGATGTAAGACGTGAAATACACCTCACCTGACAAAATCTTTGCATTTGTTTGCACCCAAAGCGGAGTCGGTGTCACTTGATATATCTGCTGATAAGTGCGTGAAGAAAAAGAAAAGAGCGCATTCAAGGTGTCTCAACATGGTGTATGTGCATCCAATTTAAACATTCTGAAAAACAAGACAAATCACTCCCTTCCGGCACAGGTGAATAATGGAACCTTACCACAGGAGATTGTTGATGAAGCACCTCCAGGATCTTTAAACGTCTATTCAAGGATCTATCTATCTTTTGCTTTACATATCGTCAAGAGCTACCAAAGGAGGCAATGCTCCATGTGTAGGCTTTGTTTGTATTGATATATATCATACCTCATTTGTTTAAATAGAGAATATAAATGTGCAGTGGAAGCTCAAAAAAAAGGATGTCAATATAACATATAACAGATAAAAGAGTGAAAGAAAACGAAGAATTGTTTCCATTTGTCATTTTTAAACAGCCATTGAGTGAGTCTGTTGTTCCGGAGTCGGCCGTTGGCTTTATTGGCGCTGTGGCGCACACCAGGCAGAGAATGGGACTGACGTATTTCTGCGTGACAAATATTCAATATGACTAAATCCAATTCCAAAACACCCCCGCCCACCCCTACTGCCTTTGTGGCAGCCATATTGAATGTGGGCCATTGGTGTGGTTGCCATGTCATGATGGTTTCTATCTATTGTGCCATTGAGAGAGCAGCATGCCGACATTGTTCACTCTGAGGAACACAAAAGCCTCTGGAGTCTGAAACTACTACTTTTGGTACAGTAACAATTTATGGCTTTGGCAATGGATTTGGACCTGGTAAGCACACTAATTCCTCTCAGCTCATAAAAAGCGACTGGCCTACGATGATTACTGCATGTTAATAATGTCACCATGACCAAGCACACCAGTGTGATAAGTTTGCATGAAATGTGAAATTTTCAAACTTTTTTTTTTTTTTTGGCATTCATTTGCAATAACTTTGTACTGGACTGGGTGCTTCAGGCAAAAAAAAAAAAAAAAAAAACGCAAAAAATGTTGGACTGTACAGTAATATATGACCTAAAGAAAAGTGCTTCAATGTAATGGACCCCATTGATCCATTCGATTGACTTTCCAAGGCATTTAACTTTTGTTTTAAGACATCAACAATAAAGAAAACAACATTTTAGCAAGTTCAGGTTCAAACCATCAAGTATCAACCTGTTGTTATGCTTGTCAATGCACCATACACAGAGGACCTGCTGAACTCTCTTACACCTCTGGCCACATGAAGTTCAACATGTAGTTGATTTATTAAAGATGAACCCAAGTCATTTACTTGTTTTATTTCAAAATACATTAAATATTCTTGAATGTAACTGCTCAAAACATGCAAAGACTGACAACAATTTGAACCTTTGAAATATCTTGTACTTTAAAATGTATATAAACTCCAAGCGCCCTTATTTAATGCAGTGGCCATTCAGTGGAGTTTACACTTCCTTAAGACAGTTCTACAAGTATAGTGGCCGACAAAAGGGGAAAAAAAAATCTCATCTTCCCTGAAGTGAAATGTATTTTGCAAACAGTTCAGGGTATACCCCACCTTTCGCCCATAATCAGCTGGGATAAACTACAGCACGGCCGTGAGCCTATGGAGGATGAACGGTGTGGAGATTGGATGGATGGGCTACGCTGTTTCTGCCGTCTACCCCGATGTGTATGGCTTTGCAAGGCAGTGGCGAACTGGATGGGATTCACCGCCCAGAAGCCACTTGCCAGCTCAACAGTAGTTAGCGTAACTCCCAGAGGTTTGACCTAACGTTGTTAGGGGTGTCATCCAGACAGTTGTCGGCTCCACATCATGGGTGAGGAGGGTTAGGAGGTTGATCCTGGGTGATCAGGATGATCATCCAGGGGAACCGGTGCATGTCGCATGGCTGCGGCCACTTATAGTGCACAGTGGCCATAGTAGCATAATTAATGACTTGTTAAATGTCAACGCAGGCAAAGGAGGGAAAATTGTTAGTATAGTCACTAAACTATAGTGAGTGTGCACTGAGACAAGGCTTGTATTTGGCAGGTCAAAGTCTCAGGCAGGCGCCATTTCAGAGCATTCAGCAACACACCCACAGCATCTGCTTTCTGAAGGGATGATTATTGTGACAAATCTTTTCAAATTTTCCCAGTGTTGCTGAAGTAGTGCTGTAAAGCTCTCCTGTTGTTGTCCTCGTTCAATCCTTTTTTGCGTCGAGACAAACTCCTCCTCGTTTTCACATTTTACTTTCGTGGTGGGGGACTGCAACATCATGAGACTCTGGTTGTGGTCCGTTTCTGGTTTTCCCCAAATGACCAATAAACGACATGCAGGTTTTGTGAAGGCAGTAGATGTCTTAGCCATTTCCGTTACCAAACTTAGCAACGAAAACAGCTTGAACATTCACGGCAAAACAGTGCTTGGTCTGGCGAGCCGTCATTATGACGCCGCTGCCTGATAACTTCACTTTTATACGGACTACAGTAAGTGAACAACAATTCCCAACAGACTGTTCAATCTATCTTCCGCAGCCGTTCTGTGTTAATCCAGATTAAATGCATTGAAAATCAAAGCCTGAAGTTACATGTATAAAATTGACAAAATGAAAATGAAATATATTTTAGTTTTGCGAAAGTACAATGGTTTTTTTTTTTAAACATTTTTTTCCATTTACAAAATATTTTCAGTTTTACATTTAATTTGGTTCATTTTCATAGCATACTATAATGAGTTTGCTTTGGGGGACATGATACCTTATTTATAGCTATATGTCAGCAGTGAAGAAAAGAAAGAAAAACAAATGCAATATTTTATTCTTACTTAGAAATCTAGAAAAATCCCTTTTTCAGCCGATACCAATCAATTAAAAATTAGCTTCCTACAGAATCCCATGAGGATCAACAATTAGAGACATTTTCACCCCATATTTCTTGCCGTGGTGGAAAAGGCTTCTCTTCACGGGCAGATCTGTTTGTTGCAAGGCATACCGCTGGGCCAATGGCGAGCTCGGCTTTCGTTAGCTTGACTAGCAGTGGGCTGATGGCTTTTGGCAGATTTCATTGCATTGTTGAATGCAGCATTTCAGAACTAAGCCTCTGAATTACACTCGTCAATGACAGTAGCAGTTGTCTCAAAGCTAATGCTAATCAATGCTAATACCGCACTGCAATGAAAGTGCTTCGGCCGGCATGTCAAAGTGGTTCTTTGGCTTTGGAAAATTTTGTCCAGATTAACTGCCAAGTCGTTGCTGGAAGTACTTGGTACACGGGCAGATAAAGATTGGCTCGGTTGTTTCATTTCACACTTGATCGGTGGGCAGGCACTCCAGACACAACTATTTGTATCCAAACATTGAAAATCAAACTCAATTTTCCATCACATTTCCACTTTAAATCCATTACAGCTACAGTGTAGCCAATAAAAGTTCTCGTGTGTATTTATTGAAACCAGCTGAGTTTCCTGTACGGGGTGCAACACAAACTGGCTTTATGAAATTTTAGACCTCCTCTGGGGTGAATTTAAAACAATCACATGCTCGTAAATAATGCACGCTCTGTTTGACAGAGACCAAACAAGACGTGATGCATCGCATGGACGACCTTCAGCTGGCTTCTTGTTTGTCATGCGTATCAAAGTATAAAGTACCTCAAAGGTGAAGTTCGGTGTTAGACGGAAACAGACAAGAAATCAGAGCTGTTAGTAGTTCTCATTGTTGAATAGGAAGTGGAAGAAGGAGTTGTCATTCTAGATGTTATGCTTGAAGAAGTGCTTGAAGTAGCCATTGAAATAGTACCAATAGTAGTAGAAGTAAAATTAGTGAGTAGTAGCTGCAGCAGCAGCAGTATTAGTTGTAGTGTTGGTAGTAGTTGTTGTTGTTGTTGTTATTGAACGGTTAGTGAAAGTTGGAGTGGATGTAGAAGGCACAGAAGTAATAGTAGATGCTTATACTCAGAGAAACAGTAGTAGAACTTATACGAGTAATAAGAGCATTATTATACGTATTAGCACACATATCGGTAGTCTTAGTAGTATTTGTAAAAGTATCAGTAGTAGTATTTGCAGTTGTAGTACAAGTTATGGAAGTAGAAGTAGTAGTAATAGAAATAGTATTACTACCATGTAATACGTATTACTACCATGTACTACTGTAGTTGTAAAAAAGTAAAAATAGTGGTCGGATTTGTATTTATTGTAGTATCAATACAAGTAGTAGCGCAAATAATATCGATATCATAGCAGTAGATTTTGTACAAGTAATAGAAATAGTTGTCATTACCCTTAAAGAAATAGTGGAAGTCATAGTAGAACTAGTAGAAGTTATCCTAAGGGACACGGTGGTAGAACCGGTATAAGTAGTAAATGTATTAGTACAAATAGTAACAGTAGTAGAAGTTGGAAAAGTAAAGGTAATAGTACTAGTAGTAGTAATTGTTGCTGAATAAGTAGTAGTGGAAGTAATCGGCCTAAAGGTAGTAGTAGAAGTTATGCTTGTAATTAGATATTGTAGTGGTATTCGTAAAAAACAACAACAAAAAAATGAATTCGTACCAGTAGTAGTAAGAGCAGCTGTATAAATAGTAGTTGTAGTATTGGTAAAAATAATGGTGTTAGTTGTTGAAAAAGTAGTAGTATTTGTAGGAGAGCTTATGCTTGTAAAAGTAGTAGTATAAATACATCAATAGTCGTATTAGCGGTAGTTAAACGGGGTCAAAAGTAGGAGTTGAAGTAGAACGTATTGTGGAAGTTGTAGCACTGCAGGTGAGAGTAATTGTAGTAGTATTAGTAGAAGTCGTAGAAGAAATTCGGATGAGTTGTAGTAGTAGGCCCATTGTGACACAAAGCAAAATGGAGCGTGTACAGTGGCCCTTGAGGGGCAAAAGAGGAAAGCTGTGCTGAGTTAGTATTGCCATGAATGGAAGTGCTCAGTACACTTCAGTGAGTTGAATACAAATGACATTTGGTGCATTTTGCAGATATGCCGTGGAAAAAAAGAGTTGTTAGCTTGACCTCCACGCAGGTTTGACGAGACCAGCGTTTGGTGGTGGTCCTGCATCATCACTAAAGGATTGTTTTATGTTTTGGTCTGCTGGATTTGCAAACACAACCTAGCCGTCCAGTGATTATTGACCGCTCAAGTCCTTAAATACTCACAAATTGTCACAAATGACTTGGAGGTTTAGTCTGATAAATATAATCGCACTATGTTGATAACGACTGAACATATTCATTGTCTCCAATGAACCATTTCACGGAGGTAACATAAGTTCAATTTCTGTGTTGTTGGCAAGCTTGTAAGGTCGATTGAAAAGCGATTAAAATTATTTTTTTTAAGCACCTTGAACATAAAGCAGACAAGCAATTAAATCCATTAAATGTTGTAATTGCTTAACAGCTTTTGACTGTTTCGCTCGGCACAGTGGAATGCATTCAAGTCACCTGTCAGGACTTTCAACAAAAGCTGGTTTCGTTTTAGACAAGCACACAATCGGCTTGTCTGGAGGGGAAAAAAATAAAACACCAAATACATTTATAGAGACGTTTCAGCTGCAGTTTTAGGTCCGTGTTTTATAGATATTTGTTGACTCATTGTGCACAAAAGAAAACTGGAAAAAGTATAGTGGGTGAAAAAGTTAAAGAAAAAAGATTAGGTAAAAATTAAAACGGTTTTAAAGTCAACCTTTTGAGAATAAAGTGGCACTTTTAATGTAAGTTATCTTACCAGGGTCCTTTTTTTTTTTAATCGATACCTGTCATTATGTGAAAAAAGTTCCAGTTCCATATTTTTTATTTAAGAAAAAAATTAAAATAAATTTGTAGCCTTACGAGAGTTTTAATTTAATTTACAAGAATAGTGTCACCAAAATCTCATCTTTTTAGTCATTTTATATTGGTTATATTTTCTTCAACAAAGAAGTTGATTCTTACTAGTCTTATTTCTTAAGAGTTATAATGTTATGAGAATAAATGCATATTATTTACATATTTGCATCTTTTCCAAAAAAATACTCATCCTTACAATAATGATTTATAAAGAAAATGCATTTTTTCCCCTGAAACTATGATCTGTATTCTCAAAAAAGAAAAAAAAAACCCTACTATTCTCACAAGATTACTTTTTTTTCCCCTCAACACTTAAGTCAACGTTCTTTATTTTCTAATCTACGTTTTTAACAACTGCAACAACAAAGCGCTCTACATAAAATAAAGCAGGTAACAATTATGACTAATAATAACAATCCTCACAAACTACAAATTTCTCTCACATTAAAATTTGCTACCCTCTTCTCCTAAAGCAGACTTCAAAAATTTAAAACAATTTTAATGCATCGAAGTGAAGCGTTTTATTAATTGTGTCGCTATGTGTTTGTTCCGATCAGGTTCCTCCACGAGGGACGTGGGCCCGTCATTGGGCCTGAAAAAGTCCAGCTCCCTGGAGAGTCTCCAGACAGCCGTGGCCGAGGCGACGCTAAACGGCGACCTTCCTTTTCATCGTCCTCGTCCTCGCATCATCCGGGGCCGTGGCTGCAACGAGAGTTTCCGCGCCGCCATCGATAAGTCGTATGATCGTCCGGCTGCCACGGAAGACTACGACGAGGGCATGGAGACGCGTAAGACATCCGCCGTGAAATCACCTGTGTCTGTGCTGGAGATCACACGTTCGATGGCCTCCGCAGAGGGAAGTGGGCAGGTTGGCGTTCCCCAGCGAGGACCTCGCTCACCACGTAACTTCCTGCCTTCTGCCTGTAACGTTGCATTGATGCATGGAGGTGATAGCATCTTGGCGAGCTGCTGGCCGCTAACCGTTTGAGTTGATTTGGTGACTAAACTTGGGCCAGTGTGGAGGAAGCAAGTTGGAAAGAACACCTTTAGCTCTGAACCTCATTTGGATCGACATGTGTTTCCCAGCTTTTATTGAACACTTCTTGGTTACTTTCTAAACATAAGTTACAACCAGGTGACTCACTTGAGATCAATTGTTTTAATTGATAAATTACAACTTGGTTCAAGTAACTTCCTGGCACAAATAACCTACGTTACCATTTGCTAAAAAATAGTTTTTGCTACAGTTTAATTTATGATTACTTTCCAACACAGCTTAACATTAAGTTCAGCAGTGTTGGTTAACACCGCCAATCCGACTTGGTACTTTGGTGGGTTGAATTTTACAGCACAATAATGTGAAAAACTCTTTTCCCCTTTCCTTATTTATATTTTTTTTTGCAAAATAGTCACACTTAACTTTCTCATCATCAAACAAATGAAAATATTAGCCAAAGACATGACAATGGAGGTTTTTATTATGAAGGGAGCGGAAAAAATGGCGTTGTGTGAAATAGTGATTACCCGGAAAACCTAATGACTGGTTGGGTCACCCTTAGCTGCAACAACCACAATCAAGTGATAACTTGCAATGAGTCGCCTACAACAGTGTGAAGGAATTTTATCATCTTTCCAGAATTGTTGTAATTCAGCTGCATTGAAGAGGTTTCGAGCATGATGTGTCTTTTTAAGATCATACTACAGCATCTCAAAAGGATTTAGGTCCGGACTTTGACCAGGCCACTTAATTACGTTTTTCTTCAGCCATTCCGAGATGGACTTGCTGGTGTGTTGTGGATCATTGTCCTGCTGCAGAACCCAAGTTCCCTTCATCTTGAGGTCACTGACAGATGGCCGGACATTCTTCTCTAGGACTTTTCAGGAGACAACAAAACTCATAGTTCCATTTGTCAAACTCTACCAGGTCCTGAAGTAGCAAAACAGCCCCAGACATCTCACTTCCACTGCTGTGTCTGACTGTTGGTATGATGCTTTTGTTCTGAAACACTGCGCTACATTTACACAAAGTATAATAGGACACACACCTTTCAACAAGTTCAGCTTTTGTCTCATGAGACTACAGAGTATTTTCCCCAAAGTCCTGAATGTTTGTTTTTATCTTGGATCACTGCCATACAGTCCATTTTTGCCCAGTCTCTTTCTTGTGGCCAATTCAACAATATTTACTGACATTATCTGAGGCAAATGATACCTGCAGTTCTTAGGATGGTCTATTTGGGGTCTTTTTGACCTCTTGGATGAGTTGTTGCTCCGCTCTTCGGGTAATTTTTGTCAGCTGGCGACTCGTGGGTATGTTCACCGCTGTTCTGTTTTCGCCATTTATGGATAATGGCCATCACTGTGGTTTGCTGGAGTCCCAAAGCCTTAGAAATGGCTTCATAGCCTTTTCCACACTGATAGCGCCTATTTACTTTTTTTCTCATTTGTTCCTTAATTTCTTTAGATCTGGGCATGATGTCTGGCTTTTGAGGATCTTTTGGTTTCTTTCACTACTCATGCAGGTCCTAATTAACGGACTTCTTGATTGATAACAGGTGTGGCAGTATTGAGCTTGGGTGTGGCTAGAGAAACGTAACTTGGGTATGATAAACAGTTAAGTTTTAATGGACTAAACCAGAAGTAATTAAATGACGAAAAAGGCACACGAATGGTTGCAAAAGTATTTTAGAAAAAGGCAAACTTTAAAAATGGTAAAATGAACAATTATCGCTAACTCTAATTTGGTAAAGATCTACTTTGAAAATCTCCCTTCCAGAACAAAACAGGTCAATAACAACCTTAGCTATATAAGCTAAGGATTTATTTAGTGCGCCTTTTTTGTAACGCAACACAACCCGATGGAAGACACCAGTTGGGTAGCCTATATACCATAAGATATGTTCAGCCCTGTAGACCTCAACTTGAAAAGTTCCTGGACCTCAAAAGTATTACAGCACTAGGAAGGACTTGTTTTACCCTCATTAACTACACATGGAGCACAGTTCACAAACAATGGTTCCTGGATAAAAACATGCACTTGTGTCTGTTGCAGTGGAGGAGGACACCGAGGAGAGTTCTCGCTCTGGTAGAGAGTCCGTGTCCACGGTGGCCGAATTGGCGCCACTGTCGCCGGGCGGAGAAAAGACAATGTCGACGACGTTGATCAACGGCAGCTCGAGAGGCAAAGATGACAAAAAGAAAGACAAAGGCGGCAAAGACAAGAAGAAGGGTGATGCGCAGAAAGACAAAGAAAAAGACAAGGAGAAGGGAAAAGCGAAGAAAGGAATGCTCAAAGGACTCGGAGACATGTTCAGGTACAATGGAAGCTTTTAATTTGGTTTTGATGCCTTAAAGCACTCAGGTTGTATTTTTTTAAAAAGCTGTTTTGCCTTTTGACGTTTTCAGGTTCGGGAAGCACCGCAAAGATGACAGGATGGAACGAAAAGGTTCCAGCAAATGGCGGCCAGAGGAGACGCACGTTTCGGACGAGGAGACGATGAAAATGAAGATGGAGCAGGAAAGGTGACTTTATACATAATTATAATGCATAAAATTGCAATCGTGTGTAAATGCTGAAGAGCAATATCCAAAATATATGTGTATTTTATTCTGTCCACTGTTCTGTCCAATTTCCACGTTCCTCAACCGATTTTAAACGATCCAAATTTCGAAAGAATCACAAAATTCACGATGTGACAAATTGGAGCTGCATTGGGCACTATTGCCCTCTGCTGTTGACTAAAATTAACGGCACACCTCCCCGCACACCAAACGAGCGTCACACCGAACCCGCAAATCCGGATAGTGGGCTCGTCGTGTTTTGTGTGATAACCAACAGAACTATGAGTTGATTACATGATGGATGGTATGAACCCCACTGCTACTACTTCTTTTGCTGCTACTGTGATTTTGTATTTGTTGTTTGTTGAACATTTCCAATAAATAGTTTCCCATTTGAGATTGCCCAGCTGTCCACTCTCCAATCATTATACCATGATTGTTGTTTGTGATGGAATCAGAATTGGCCTGCTTGCTAATTAAGGTTGCTAGTGTGGTAGCGCGGGCGTTAGCCCTCGTGTTTCTGGCTGGAGGAGGGCAAGTGGCCAGAATAACAGAGACGAACACCAGATACAGAGGAGAGTATGTGCTTTCATGCTATTATGCTTCATTATGACGCTATCATGCTTTGTTTATTCCACTAGTGTTGGAGAAAAAAATGTAAATCATTTGTCCCAATAGTCATACACATTGGGACAAAAAAATTATGAAGTCAGCCAGCAATTATGCATGTTCTCCCACATAAAAAGATCAGAGAGGCCTGCAATTTTATCATAGGTATACCTCACCTATGAGAGACAATTTGGTTACCTATAAACGAGCTCATAGAACTGTAACTTCTTTTTTTAAGAGCCTCCTCTGTCCTCCACTCATTACCTGTATTAATCAATTAAATTTAGGAAAAACACGATGGCTGATAAGCTGCCTCGAACTAGGGATCTACACTAGATCTCACTCGGTGGGGTCAAAAGATCACAAGAACGGTGAGCAAGAATCTCGGATCCACACAGGACCTAATGAGTGACCTACAATTCCTTTGTTTTTCTTCTATCCTGAAGACATTTGGGTTTCAGATTAAAAAAAATCCAATGAGACAAAAATTCTGAATTTCTTCTTTAATTTTATATTATCTCTAGATGTGTAAAACAACTCAGAAGACAGCACCTTTTGTCTTAAGCCGCATACTTTTCGATTGAGCAAAAGAATAGAACAGCCATTATGATACCTCTGGCCTGTGTGACCCCATAGCTCAGTGGTTAGAACATTGGTTTGGTAAACCAGGGGTCGTGAGTTCGTTTCTCACTAGGGCTCCCACTCCCCAAGAGGGCTTGCATCAGGAAGGGCATCTGGTGTAAAAAAAAAAAAAAAAAAAAAAAAACTGTACCAAACAAATATGAGTGTTCATCTGAGCTGACACACTGTGGCGACCCCAAACTGGACAAGCCGAAAGAAAGTTGTAATAATACTCATGGAGGGGACTCTGTACATGTATAGAGTATAAAAGTGTCCACTCACATGTCTACTCACATTTTTGTTAATATTTTATATCTTTTTGTTTCATTTTCCCTTTAAAACTGTAGATAGTTTGTAAAAATTACACTCACGTGAAAACCAGTAGGGTTTGTATATTTGTGAAAAAATATGAAATGGCAGGACCAAATTTGGACATGCGAGGAGGATGTGGAAACCACTGGCAACAAAAATAAGTACACCCTTCAGTGAAAATGTCCACATTGTGTCCAAAGTGGAAAGATTGTGCGGCCACACTAGTGTTTGTTTGGGTTTAAGTGTTTTTTTTGTAGTACAATAGGCCTGCAGAGGTGACGAATAAATATTTCTGGGGTCCCAGGATCCAGGCCAAGACGCGCGAACTTCGTGAGCGTCAGGCGCGAGAACGAGACTACGCCGAGATCCTGGACGTGAGCCGCTCACCAGAGAGGTCCTCGGAGGAGGAGCACGCGTACGTCGGGGTCACCCTCCTCAACAACAGCGGGCACAACAGCCCCCGCAGTGACCACCACCACCACGGTCCACACAGCCCCCGCAATGACCACGACCAGTTCCCCCGCTTACATCATCACCATGCGCACCAGCACTCGGACTCCCTCTACACACAAGTCAGCAAGGTGCTCCCAGAGAGACCTCCTTCTGCAGACAGGTACACCTCCATTTGGTGTCTTACATATAATGACCGCCAATTTGTGTCTTTTAATTATGAACACTCCTTCTGTGCTTGTTTTATGTCTGAAAATGACCACTTGTTGGTTCCATTTTTTTTTTCATTGACATTTGTGGGTGTTGTTTCATGTGGGTAATGTGTGCCCTTGCCCCATTTGTGGTTCACCATTAGCATTTTCACGATTGTCAGTCTTGAATTGTGTTCCCAAATACACAAGGTGCCACATTAGGCATGGCACCTTACATTGTGGTTCACTTTATGTGCACACTGAGTTCCAACATTTACAAATAGTGTGACTTGTCCAACAAACTACACTTATACACACTGGTTAGCATCTATGCTAGCATGTGATTTAGCATTTACAGAAGCTACCTTATGATGGTGCTCACGAAGCAGTGAGGAACAATTGCATTTTACATCTACAAGCCCCACACACTTTCTGTGTAGGCATGTCATTAGAGACGATGTTGTACACACTCACGGTGTCACATTGAAACTAAAATTATCACACCACAACAAACAGAATAGCATAACTGGCAAATAATCAAACAAAATAATGAATGAAGAAATAATTGACACAAAACATTGTTTCTTCAGTCATTCTCTTATGTTTGAAAATGTAAAAAAATAGAATAAAACTATTTTCTCACCCCCAAAAATCTACATGAAACACCTCTTCATGAAAATGTAAAAAAAAAAACAGTTCGTTAGCAAAAATCAGATCAATACAATACTCAATTCAATGTTCTCAAATTCGTAAAAGGCCTTACCAGGGTTGTTCTTGTGAGTCCGGAGAACAAATAGTAGTATTGGCCATCACATCCCACCTGCTGTGCAGATAACAAGATGGCCCCTAAATGTCAGCATAAATTGCAGCTGTCCCCACGGAATGAAACCTTTTCAAATTTTGACCCTTTTTTTTTTTTTTTACTTTTTCAGTGGAAGCTGTCACCAACTATTTGAAGAAAAACTCACCTATTTGCTCCTTATTTGTTTGTCTTTCTGAATTGCCAAAATGTGGCCCCACATCCCTCCTCAGAAGGATAGTATTACATTGTGTCAAGGAAGTACCCTAATTTCTGACCTATTAGCCACTACTTTTTTCACATGCTTTCAACCCTGCGGTTTATGCAGTGATGGGGCTAATTTGTGCATATTTTCTAACGGCTGCAAGGGGGAACTCAAGTGGAAAAGGTGAGAGTGAGATCAGTGGAATATATGTGCCAAGGAAGTGACTTTTATCAGTCTGACCCTGTTAGCGCTACGCTAGCGTGTTACTGCCATGTCTCAGTGATTTTTACCAGTATGTGTTTTTTAACCCCCCTGTTAGTGTGGCGGCGCTAGCGTTAAACTCTGTGTATGGTCTTTCTCGTGTTTCATTGTCTGTTTCAATGTAGGCACTTGCAGCTTTTACATGACTGCGGCCTATGTATGCACCAAATGGTATTTCCTTTACAAATGTACTGGGTGAGGCTTATAGCCAGGTGCGCTCTGTAGGCCAGGAATTACGGTATATTGAAGTGAGACATCTCGACTGAGTGAAGAGCTTTCTATGTCTGGAAGGAGGTAAAAAGTGCAAGTCTTTGCTGCATTTGCATGCACATAGGCATCAATTGTTGGTGTATTGTGGCCATATCTGGCAGCGCTCAGTGCCAATACAGTATATGTTATTTTTATTTATTTTTGTTTTTATTTTTTTCAAACATTTTTTATATTGTCATGATGGGGTGTTAAAATTATTTATGGTCAGCTTTGGAAAAAGGCTGTAACATAACCTAACACAGCGCTTTTCAAACTGGGGAGGCGCGCCGGCATTATAAACACTTTTCATGATTGAATTACACCCAGCAGATGGAGCTAATTTTACTGCCGAGCATTTTACAAACACCCCCGAACGCCTTCATCAGTGCCAACAAGCTGCAAAATGCCAGTGACCACATGCATCAAAAATAATATTCCTGCTCTGCAAAAACATTTCCGCTGGGTAGGGTCCTGCAAAATATTACTGCACCCGAGACCCCTTCAATGCCAGGCTGGCTGCTTCAGAAGAGGAACAGTTTATCGATGTCACTTCGGATTCAGCTTTGAGGCTGCATTTTCAGTCCAAGACACTGTCTGCCTTTTGGACTGCCGTGCATAAGGACTGCTCACTGCTCGGCAGGAGAGCGAATGGCCACACTGCTGCCTTTCGCCACATCCTACTTGTGCGAGATAAGGTTTGCTACAGTTGCCCCATTTAAGGCCAAATACAGGTCAAATCTGGACATTGAAAAGCAACTTTGAGTGGCTTTCTCGCAGTTGTCCACGGTTAGAAAAAAATATGCAGCTTAAAGCATGCCCACACCATCCCACTGAAATGAATTCAAGACATTATCTTCAGCAGGAAAATAATTTTTTTGGTTTTTGTGTATTCTTGGTAGCTTGGTTAACCTGCCAGTGTCATTTTGCAACTGTAGAAGTGGCCACTGCAGTGATTATTGCGGTGAAGTTAGTTGTTCATGAATTTGTTGATTTCCAGGCAATAATGGAAGTATGTATATTTATTGAAAAACTGTTTCTATGTCTGAGGTGGGGTGCGCTAAAATAATTTCATGCAAAAAAACGTATACTCTATGTCTACCGACGAGCATTTTGCGTCTGTTTTGATTTACTAAATGTTAGGTCAGGTGACCACGATTTTGAGGCCCCTCCATCCGCCCGTCACCATTTTTTGGCGTGTCTATGTGTGACGGAATAGCCAGTCTGCGACCTTTCCTCCAGTTCATGTTGGTATTTTCATAAAAGGTCTTAGTGGGATCGTTCTCACGAGCCCGCGGCACAAACAACAGCGTTGGCCATCACACCTGCTGTAGAAAGTAATAACAAGATGTCCGCTAAATGTCAGCATACAATGCAGCCGTCTCCACGGAATGAAACCTTTTCAAAGTCTGACCTTTTTTTTTTTTTTTTTTTTTTTTAAACTTTATTTGCTCTCTCGCTTGCTGACTGGCTGTCATATTTCCACATCGCAGTTCTGTACTCGACTCGGCTGCACTTTCATACAGAATGTAATCAACATTGATGCATGAGAGGCGTAACAGGTCAGCCATTTTATTCCTCTCAGTCTGCGGCAGGGACGAGACATTCGGATAGTTAGTTTTAACCTGCGGCAAATGTTAAAAATGAAATATAAATAAGTAATGAGGTGTCAAACAATGTGCATCACTTCAAATACAGGTTTGCGCCAAAAAGTTTGAAAATTGAGGTGAAGTCCATGTATTTCAAAACTTGTATATTTTGTTCACCACGCAAGATGTGAGCAAGCATTTAGTTGTTGCAGTTTGGATAATTATGGCAGATAGACAGACAAAAATAAATTAATCCAGCGTTCCGGAAAATTAGAATATTTCATGTTGGCCTTCTGAAACGTGTATTAAATGAATATGCCCTCAGTACATTGTTGGTCCTCCTTTTGCATTGATTACAGCATCAAGGCATGGAGGTTATCATCCTTTGGCACAGTTCAGGTGTTATTGTGGCCAAAGTTTCTGTGAGATTTATTCTTTTTGAGACCTTTTCTCCTTACGGAGGGTGTCACTGATGGTTTTCTGGACATCCGTCAAGTCAGCAGTCTTCCTCATGATTCCCCAGCCCACTTAGCCAAACTGAGACCATTCAAAGGCTGAGGTAAAACCTCTACAGCTGTTTTGCGTGAATTAGCTGACAAGAGTGGGACGCAAGGAGCCTACAATGTCGAACTTTGTCATGATGTTCTAATTTTGTGACATACTAGATACCGGTGTGTGTATATATATCTTTTTACCCTTGTGCCATAATCGTCAAAATTCAAACAACGGCTTGAAATATGTCACTTTGTGTGGTGAACTAATATGATATACCATTTTCACTTTTCAGACGTGATTTTTCCATTTATAGGCATAATTCGGTCTTTTTAAATTGCATGGATAAAAAATATATATATTTTCCGTTTTTCTGCAATATTCCGACCGTAACTTGTGCCAAAATCCACATTTGTTAATTTTCTGATCCGACTTTTGCAAGTGATGCGGAAAATCTGATACGTTCTGTTAATTGTGTTCCACATTCGACCAATGAAAACGCTTGTTGTATACAAGGCCATTTGCAGTCACTGTGATTTGACGGGCCCATCGCACTCGCAAATCTGCACAGTTGCGCATAAAAAGTCACGAGTAGAAATACATAGGTATTGAAAGACGTCTCATTTTGTGTAGTCTTGAGGAATGCAATTGCGCACTTGTCGCATATTCTCAGCGCACAAGAAAACCGATCTAGCGCAGTGAAACACAGCCTGACGTCTTTTTTTTTTTTTTTTTTAAACATGGAAGAACATGGTCTGCTGCTCAGCTTACTTCTACTTCCTCGTTTACCTGACTCCGCCCCCCTCTGGCTCTTAAAGGGGTAGACTCATAATTACAAACACTGTCCACCACCAGTGCTTTAGTTCGCAACACAGTCTGGGCAATGTAGAGCAAAGAGAGTTACAAAAACAAGAATTAAAACATTTTTGAATGGATAACGATATACACTCTATGAAAGCACTGTTGTATGCCATGACGCAAATCTGAATTCAATTTAATTTCACTTCTAGTAGTTTACTTAGTTGAATTTGTATTTGAATTTGTCATTTTTTGGGGTAAATGTATGCACCTAAATATTGAACGATCATATTGTGTACATTTTGAAAACAGAACAGCATTTATTTATAGATGAACTCGATATATTTCATTCATAATACATAATAATAATACATAATACATAATTTATAAAACTTGCACACTGAAATTGGTAATCATCCTTTGATCATGCTTTCTTTTTTCATTCAGTCAAATCACATGCCTGCTTTTTTAAACAAATTATTGAAATATATGGACTTTCCCTCTCTACTCTAATTTTGTGGCACATAGCTTCAATGTGAAATCAAATAATGTAAACAAAGTATAAAATAATTTGCACCACGTTTCACCGGGTTCCTCTTGTTGTTGCCATGGTGATGACACAATAAGTGGTTTGTTCCCCACTGCACCAGCATACAGTATTGTGAACTGTGTCCATTCCCACCACTCCAATCCCAAGATAAATAGCCCCCCCCCCCCAAGATAGAGAAACAGAAAGTGGATATCCTGTGCACCCCCTCGGATGACAGGAAGTGAGTACGGTACGGGGTGAGGGTTGTGTTTGTTATGTTAGGGGTTCAATGGCATTAACGTGACAAGTACATCTTACTGTACACAGTGTTGTGTTTCATGGGAAGGAATGTGGGATTGTTTTTTTTCCAAAGATCAGGAAGGTTTTGATTGTTTAGCGCTTTTTAAGTTTGATGGCATCACGCTGACGTCAAAGTCTTCTTTTTTTCCAGGAACGAGTCAAGAGTGTTTGTTTGTCAAGGGCCAAAGAAAAACGTTGGAAAGTTTGCTGGCTTGGGACACGGGTGGTGGGGGGCAGGCCCAGATACGAGGAAATACGCCATTAACCCCGCCAGTCACACAAGTGATTTTGACGAAAATGACAGCATAACATAATTCTTTTGTCTTCTTTTATAGAAATGGCAGCCAATAATGCAGAGGTCTTCCTTGCCTGCGTTGTCATGTATGATGATGATTTGGTTTCTTTTTGTTCTAGTTGATCTAAAATTCCACATACATTTTTAAGAGGTCATTTGCACACCTTCAGGGACCCTAAAGGGCCTGACCAGCTTTCTCGCTCACTTTTAACACGCCTTTGCCCACCACCTTGCTGACATCGCCATCTTGTTGGGACATCGTGGCCATCCATTACGCCAACAATCAGGACCCTCCAGGGTTACACAAACCCTCATCAGTGAGGAAAGTCATGCCACAAGGAATCCGCCTGCATAATTGCCTGATTTGGGCATTAAAAGAAAGAAATTCATGGTGTAGCCCCATCTTTCCCTTCGCTGACCTTGACTCTGTTGAGAACCTTTGGAGGATCCTCAAGCAAGGATACATGAGGGTGGGAGGCAATAAACATCCAAATAGAAGCTTTTAGAGGCTATTCTGACATCCTGCAAAGATGTTCGAGCAGAAATGCTCCAAAAACCCACGTTCCATCGATTTGAGAATTGCGGAGGATTAAATTAGGCGTGAAAAATTTTAACTTGACCTGCCAAGATTTTTTTGACTGAATATGCTTTTGATTTCACGTAAATATGACCTCCTAATGCTTTAGATTGGGGGAAAAAAAGAAAATATTTTGAAACTCTTTTCCATAATTTGGAACAGTGGATTAAGTTTAAAAAGGGGGGAGAAGGGGCTGTCATCATTCGAGGTTTTCTTCAACAGCATTTGAATTATACTCTTTATGGTTGATGACTTGAAAATGATGATTGTCATTTGGATTGACTATGAAAGTCAGAGAGAGATAAAACAGGTAAATACAATCATTCTGATAAACAGTATTTTATTGTCAATACTACAGATAAGCTGTAGTACAGTACGAAGTTGTTATTCAATTGGTCAAATAAAACCATAAAATGAGAATGACCAGCAGTCTTTGTTGGACCAAATCCCCTAAAGTATCCATGTCACTCAGACACATTCGTGCCAGATGCAAATATTTTCTCCCTTTGTGAAAATAACTGAAATCGCCTTCAAATACAAGCAAGGCTGTTTTTCCGTGCCGCTATTTGGTCCCGCCCTTTAGCCCGATGCCGCTGTCGAACATGTGTCTGGGAAACCTTCCCTGGCTGCTCGACTTTTCTTCCTCTCTCATCTTCATCCCGCCAAGCTAAACATTATGCAAAGCTCAGCACAAATGTTTTCCCGGGAAGAATGTTGAGAGGATGATCGACATCTGGTACGGCGTCATAATCCTGCTGAGTAAAAGAGGAACGCAATCCTCTTTTTTCTTTTTTTTTTTTTTTTCAAGTGCTGAACTCACAGCAGAAAAGTTATTGTTTTAAAGCTTTATTTGCAACAAAAACAACAAAAGCACTTCTCACTCGTCCTTGAAGGATCATGAGAATTGACCGCCGTTTTTTTTTTTTTTTTTCCTCCCCCCATTCTCCACTCGGAACGCTGAGGGAAAAGCTCCCGGGGATTTGCAGTGATTTGATTCCCGGCTCTTTATTGAACAGCCTCCATTACGCTTCATCTCTGTTGGGGGAATAAAATAAAAAGACGACCATGCCTGCAAACAAACGGGCAGCCTTGCCATGCATTACCTTGCCTGCCTTTTTTGCAGCCTTGATATGACATTTTGGGTGCTGGTTGCATCTTTTAACATGATTTTTTTGGGTGTAAACAAGGAGGCTTTAGCACAGCTAGCTCATCCATTTTACATCATGTTGCTGCTAGGCAAAAAAGAAACCTCATATGTCCAAATATCGACAGTTTCATTTTTTTTCACAATTTCCTTCCACAGTTTTTAACCCTAACCCTAAAATACATTTTAACCTATTTAAAATGGTAAAAATAATTTTGAGGGAAAAAAAAAACCCTTAATTCTCTTGAACACGTGAACTGTCTGACAAGTGTTATGAAACACTTTTTTTAAGTGAATAATGAGTGAAAATTGTTAGGTTAGATGCATTTGAGTAAGCTTGTTTTGTAATAAAAGGATTAGTGTAATGTTTCAATGCAGAAGAAGGTGGTCGGCCGCAAAGGTAGCAGCTTACTGAGTAAATAAATATTTGCTGACCAAATAAGTGAAGTTGTAGATAGTACCACCACCCCCACCTCAATCATGAGAGTTACCTTCCAGACTAGACTCCCCCACACCACAAGAAGTGAAAATCTGCGAAATAAAAATACCTGTAAAAATTGTTTCTTGTTTTTTTAGGGTTTTCAAACACACTTTTAAAACGAAATACAGGGGGATTGAAAAGTAGTTGTAATATTTTCCGTAATTTTTTGAGACCTTTTTTTTCTGCGGGGTTTGTGAAAGGATCAAGTCTATTCTGACAAACCAACAACTTGAGAAGAACATCAAGAGCGAATACAAGAAGTTAGGATTTCCTCCCCACAAGAAATCAGTCCACGCGGTTTGAGAAACTGGTGGCTAATTTACATTTGTTCGATCATCTAAAAATAGGGAATCTAAAAATATATAAGAATTTAAGAGGGGGGGTGTCATTGCTTTTCATGGCACTGTATGTGGTCAATCTCAACACTCAAAAAGACGATTTCGTTGCCACAATAATTGGGGGGAAAAAAGTTCTGAATGACATCTGAGAAGAATCCACATGGTCCTTCCAAATCTGAGGTGATGCTGCATGGAGTTCACGCAACGCTTTGGTGAAACCGATCCTTTTACCACACTTTGTGCTCTCATTTCCTGAGGACTCATCAAGTACATCAAGTGAAGTACTCCGCAAGGAAAAGTTAGCTCACTGTATTTGTGCCAAAGTCATCAAGTTGTACTCAACGACCACTCAACACCTGAGAGGAGGGGAGATCGTCTTTCGCGTTGGCTTCGTCATGTGCGAACTTTGCCGGCGTAGCGGGAACAGAACGTCTGACAGCTTCGCTGGAGGGGTCGCCGTCGCTCCCGTTTTAGAAAAGCTGATGACGCAAACGGGAACGTTGATAGGCGGCCGCTGCCTCCGGTGTGCGAGGCGCCTTCGCTACTCTTAACTTTGGTGGAAAAGTGTCCACCTCAGCAAGAAAACAAGGAAGGAATTGCTCGCCTCGGCTTTTCTTTTTTTCCACTTTGCTTTTAGGTGCTTTTGTTGCTCAGCTTCGCTTGATCTCGTTGCGTTTGTTCTTCAGCGACTGCTTCGGGCTGTGCTCTACCCATAATGTGATGCTCTCGTACTGCAAATGATCCGAGAGCCATGTGAAACTACAGTTTTTGCCCCAAATAATTCTACGAATGTGGCATCATCTCATCTCTTGATATGGCGATCACAAATCATCTACATTGCCCAGCTATAACGGACCACCCAATGACAGCAATTGTTCCTTAGTACACCAAAAATATAAATAATCATTTTGTGAATGTAAGGTCTTGATTTGGGTACAAGGGATCATAAAATACATTTTTGTTAAAATTAACCCTTTAATTATTCCTAAAAAATGTAATGTTGAAATGGTTATGGCTAATGTTTTGGCATCATGGAAATTGCATCAGAACCACCAATAATAATTTGGTTGGACAAATATTTGTGTAACATTTCTTAAAAATATATTGCGATACATAATTTTGAGAAAATAACAGAGTTCGGACTGATAACTAATAAATGTGAAGTCCTACGTTTTGTAGCGGTTGCTATAAAGGGTCTTCAATTTTGCCTCCTTAAACCCGCGATTATTTGGTACACAGTTGAATTTTAAAGATAGCTTTGTTGAAAAAAATGTGTAATACGACATAATTGAGCCTTTGTCACCCACTCTTGGTGGTCATACATACAGCAACAGTTCTCAGTGTGTTTATAATGTTACATTGAGTTAATTTAAGTACGAGTGGAACATGGATCATATTAAAAAGATTGCATTCTAATATTGAGTCTAGATAGCACACTTCTCGTGGTGTTCAAATAGGCTAACTTCCAAAGTATAGTAACGTATAATCTTAAATTGAAATATTTGTATTTCTTACCTACACATCTTCTAATGGTCACGTTTAATTTAATGAACGAGCGGTCTTCATTTTGATGTAACTGGCCATAAAAAGCATGGTAAATCCTGAATTTGGCTTCTCTCCACTTTGGTCAGGTGTTTGTTTCAAGTCCTCTAATCATGTACCCGTTACACCACCTTACCGATTTTTATTAGTTTCAAAAATGACTTTTGTTACGTTGCATTCATGCTATGTACAACGCGTGGGAGTAGTACTGCTGAAGGGCGCCAGCAGCTGTTGTAACCGCCATACATTGTACATGAGCTTCTGGACGCGAGCCAAAAACTCCTCAGCAGAGAATTCTATGCCCACAGGAATAACTTTAATGGACGTGGGAGTTGATGCCTCGCTAGGTTTCAGAGGTCTCGATACTGGGTGAGGAGATCGCTGACAGGTGATGTCTCTCCCCCCCCCCCCCCCCACATTACTTTGTGCTATATGACATCATTATCATTAGTTCCAATTAGACTGGATGGAGATAAAAAAAAAATCACTTGTTGTCCTCCTCTTGGGATTAAAACAGATGTTGATGATGCTTTAGATGATTCATTTAATGGACAGTTAAACTCGGCAGTCATTTATGATGTCATTGAATGAAAGTGCCAATTCCAGATGATGGAGTAAAAATTGACTAACACTAATCCTGTGGTCCTAAAAGTAACCCTGTGGGGTCTAAACTAAAATCTGTGATCTAAAACTGGCGGTGGGCAATATGGGCAAATGTATCTCTTTATCCCTCTCACAATAATTTGAAATATCCTTTAAGAAATGCTACATACCTGCTTTCCAGGACATTTATTGACCGACAGCAACACAACACAACAACAGCGCTTGTTTATTTTTTAAAGTGTGCATTCTGCATAACATTGCATCATTGAATCATGTTGTATGTTAATATTAAAAAATGAACAATTTTGTTATGTTGAGACTGCAAATAAATTATTGGAAAATATACCCCAAAAATTATCCACAATAGTAATTTCCAAACGTAAACCTAATGAATCATTATAAATCGAATATTTTCTTTGCTACACAACACCGGCATACAAATGTGGCTGGAACTTTGCACAAAGTAATGCCGTTGATGGCGCTTGTTGATGCCTTGCAATTTTTACTTTCTTTCACATAGTACGTATTTGCTGAATGAATTATTTCTGTGCCATGGACTTTTCCTTATCGGTAGTTGTTCTCGTGAAGTCACAAAATTTTATGTATTCCTTATACTTGTCCTTATGTCTTTTTGTTTGTTTTTTTGCAAATGCTGGGACAGATGTATTGATGAACTGGTCTTCATGACGACCATTTTTCAGCACATCTTGGATACGTTATTTCAACAGACGTCAGTCTTGTCAAACTCGAACCATTTGCAGGCTCAGGGTGGTGACCCTCATCTTGCTTCCGCTTAAACACGAGCTTTTTGCATATTCCCTCTCCGTGAACTCAGGCTCTTTTGCCACAGGTTCATGTAACTAAACCACGTCCCTTGATTGGGCCAATGAGGACTTTCATGCACTTTCTCCTTTCTCTCTTCCTTTGTCGTCCACGCACCCATTCAGCTTTCTGTTCGAGACCATATGAATACTCAATATTGTAAAATTGCAAATTGTTAAAGCATCGTTCACAGTAATACCAAAGGTGATATACTGTATATGGCTCACCTGATTGAAAACTAAACCTTTGTCTTCATCAACTTCATTTATCCTGCTTTAACCAATAGTCTAAAAGGGTTGAAAAGACTGAAACAAAAAAATCAAGGACATTCTTTGTTCTGGATCCCCATCCAGCCAAAGAAAACTGAGAAAACCATTTTAATAGGGGGGAGGGGGAGAAAAAAAACCTTGACGGGGTCACAGATGGAGGAAAGGTGTCTGGAGAGGTGGTGGGAAGTGAGATGAAAAGCGACAGTAAAACTGGCCAAAATCCAGATGTTAGGTGGTGAGGCAGGGGAAGAGACCAGGTGTGGTTGAACCAAAAACAAGGGTGTAAAAACATTTGTACTCGAGATTTCCTTTCTTGCTTTTCATTCCTACTTAGGTGGCCGTTCTAATTTCCACAGGTAGGGCATGCCCCGGTACTGGAGCCAAAGAAAAATGCTCTAGAAACTGAAGACTTCTTTGTCATCTAAAAATTTAATTTTATGGTCCAAAACCCATCTAAATCAAAACATTTGTGGTCTAAAACTACAAAACCCTGTGTGGCTGAAAATATTTCCAAAGCTAAGTCTCTGTGGTGCATCATCAATATGTTTACAACCTAAACCATTTGTTGTCAAAATCTAAATATTTATGATCGAAAACCAAACCAGTATGGTTGAAAATAAAACATTTGAGTTCTGAAACTTCACAAGTGTGGTCTGGGGGAAACAAAAAACTTAGTGGTCTAAAACTCAACCAAAGAGCCAAGACTAAACATTTGCGATGTAAAATTAAACCCGTTCAAGCCAAGACCAATCATTAGTTGTCTAAAACCCACCTTCGTGGTCTATCCAAAACTAAGCTGATCTAATGGTTTATATGAAATAATTCCTTTCGATATTGTGCTCGACATTGAGCTATTAATGCATCAGGTGCATAACAGTATGAAATCATGGCCATTGTATAATTTATATTTTGGTTTCCTTCAAAGTAGACATGTTCTCGTCAATTTCAGTGAAGAGTTGTGCCTCGCCAGCTTTTCATATACTTTTTCCATCCAGACAAAACACTGTGTGAGTACTTTTAGCTAGCCATTAATGTCAGCGTGGAATACACTTAAGGTGTTTAATATGCAGCGCAGCACTAATAGCGCAGCAGGAAGTTTTTTTTTTTTTTTTTTTTTTTTTTTTAATCTGCTGTCGGACAAGCCCTGACAATATGTCACGCGTCAGGACAGCGCTGCTAATGGCGGCGGCGTGTGGATTTTGCTCCGGCGCAGCGGGGGAGGATGGGATTGCGGTCTTTATGGTCTTTTTAGTGTGACATTGGTGTACTCCTAAACGGGTGCTGACCCATATTTCACATCAGTGTGCGTGCTTAATATATTTAACAGCATATAACATTTTCTCGCCGGGGTGTGATGGTTTATTACTCTTTTATAAATGGTATTCATTCACATCTGTACACAATATACCTGTTTGTCCAATCACATAAACGCAACACACATCTATTCACATACACGTACAATTGAAATAATTTTGTGCATTCACATACAGAACATAATGTAAATGTATATATTTTAGATACATATGTCCATTCACAGGCAACATGGTGGATCAACTGAAAAGCGTTGGCCTCACAGTTCTCAGGTCCGGGGTTCAATGCCAGACCCACCTGTGTGGAGTTTGCATGTTCTTCCTCTGCGTGGATTTACTCCGGGCGCTCCGGTTTCCTCCCACATCCCAAAAACATGCAACATTAATTGGACCCTCTCAATTGCCCCTAGGTGTGATTGTGAGTGCGACTGTTAGTCTCCATGTGCCCTGCGATTGGCTGGCAACCAGTTCAGGGTGTACCCTGCCTCCTGCCCCTTGACACCTGGAATAGGCTCCAGCACTCCCCGCGACCCTTATGAGGATAAGCGGCAGATAAAATGGATTGATGTCCGTTCACACACAAAGTAAGCATCTGGCTGTACATTCACAAAGATAACGTAAGCGTATTTATCTTATTTACACACAGTAAATTAAATACCAGCCTTTTCTCTCACTTGTACAGTCCCCTCCCAGATGATTGGAACAGCAAGTTGAATTCCTTTGTTTTTGTTGTACACTGAAAACATCTGGGGTTTCAGATCAAAAGATGAATATCAGGCAACAGTTCAGAATTCCAGCTTTTATTTCATGGAATTTACATCTCGATGTGTCGAACAACTCAAGACAGAGCACCTTTTGTTTGACGCCACCCACTTTTCAACTGAGCATATGTATTGGAACAGACATTACTAAATGAAAGTAAAGTGACTAACACATTTGGTTGCATAACCCTTACCTGGAGTAACTGCATCGAGTCTGCGACCCCTTGACCTCACCAGACTGTTGCATTCTTCATTTCAAATGCTTCTCCGGGTCTTTACTGCACCCTCTTTCAGTTGTTTCTGAGGGGTTCTCCCAATTTCCCCTTAAAGGAGGACTTTGTCCAAAATTCATATGTGCAATAAACCCTTCAATGTTAAGTAATATTATTATTACATATATTTTGGACATTAATTGAAAATAAAGAGCATTTTTAAATCAACGCATTATCTGGATATATGCCAACTTTCACAGCTAGACCCGGAAGAAACGTTCTTGACCCCGCCCCTTGACGTCGCCGGTGCTGAGCATTACAGACCATTCAATCTAGCTAGGCCAAGATGCCGGCGTGTTGTACCAAACTGCAACAAAACTGAGAAAACGCACCCAAATTTGTTATTCTTTAACCTCCGATGGGGTCAACCTGACAGGATAAAGTTGTGGCTGTCACAGTTGAGGCTCATTCATCAGCCGGGGAAATTTGCACACATCTAACCATTAATGGTTATTAGCCGCTTAGCTATAGCTGCTCATGCCGCTACTGTATAAGCAACAACATACTTTATGAGGCGGCACAGTGGCACAGCTGTAGGTTAACGTATGGTGATCATCATGAAAAAATACTAGCGAGTCAATTCCAGAAGCAACCATGCAAACCCAAGTCATAACCTGACCTCCACCTTGCTTTATGTGTGAGATTTTCTGTTTTGGATCATAAGCAGATCCCTTCTTTTGCCACACTTGTGCCTTTCTATCACTTTAGTAGAGGTTAATCTTGGTCTTATAAGTCCCTAAAACCTTGTTCCAAAACTTTTGGATCTCATCTCCGCACTACTTTGCAGAATCAAATCTCGCCTTCTAATTATTCTTGCTGATTAGTCGTCGCATATTGTGAGCACTATATTTTTTTCTGTCTTCTTCAAACAGTGGATTGTGAATAAGAATGAACACAGATTTCATAGTCTTGATCGATATCGGCTTTACATCATACAATAAGTCAGTGATCCAAAACACACTGCCAACACAACAAAGGACTTCATTGAGGGAGGAGGAGGGGGGAGTGTGAGGTTATAAGACTGGCCAAGTCAAACATCGGACCTTGACCCAGTGGAGCATACATTTTACCTCCTGAAGAAAAAAACAGAAATAAGAGAGGCTGCAGTAAAAGTCTGAAAAAAACATTTCAAATGAAGAATGCAACAGTCTGATGAAGTCAGCGGGTTATAGACTTGGTGCAGTTATTGCAAGTAAGGGTTAGGCTACTAAATATTAAATGTCATTCACTTTAACTTTATTTAACATCTGTTGTAATACGTCTGCTCACTTGAAAACTGGGTGGCTTCAAACAAAAGGTGCTCAGTCCTGAGTTGTTTTTCCACATCTAGGTATAGATACCATGAATTAAAACCCTGAATTTTCTTGAATTGATTTTTTTTTTCTTCTGAAACCCAGATTTCTTCGGTATATTCAGTGTGCATTCAGATACTGTACATACATATGCATGCATTATCTGTCCATTTACACATACACACGTGATTTTCACGTTTAGTGGCCAAAGACATTAAACATGTCCTCTTCTTGTTTATATTTTTAATGATTGTGCCTGTGCATCTGTTGTCTTCCATTCTCTCAGGCAGCAGCGCCACCATAGCGAGATTATTTCTAATCCAGCCTGTTCTTTTTATACTTTTTTATGGCATGACAACACATGAATGTAAATGTGAATGTGTATTCTGGTTCTGATCAAAAACGCGACAAGGAGGGATGGCATTTCCTTGTGACAGGCTTACATTCTTTCTTGAATCTTTTCTTTTGTGCGCCTGACCCGTAGGGGTAATGATTAGCGGTAGCAAAAGTTCTCCAGACAACAAGCTCTGCTTTATTTATCTATTTATTTATTTTTAGGTTAGCAGCCTTTAGCGCTTCGTGATGGCATTATGGCGTGAACCCCCACAGTGCATCTGGAGCAGTTTCAATGTCCCATAGCCTAATGGCCGCCTGGAGGTGAAGCTGGAGAGCCGGCTGTCTCTTCTGATAGGATAGCTGCGTTGAACCCGCTAGGTGGAAGTCTGCTTTTGTCAATGATTGTTTTTGGACCGGAAGCGTTCAGAGGTACTGAAGCATGAAGTCAAGCTTCGCAGTGTGATTGGATACACGATACCAAACCAGATGAAGTCTCATAGGAATATGATTGGGCATTGAGAACTGATTGGAAACAGGACTGGCGTTCCGGTTCTCCCGAAACCGTTAAAAATTGAAAATTTAGGTTTCCAGTTTCAATGCCTAGTACTAGTCATGATGAAGTGCCAAAAACAATGAAGAAGCAGTGTACTGTAAATCAACAAGAAAGAACATGAATGATGACATTCTTGTGCCAAACGCATCTTAATGATCTTTAGTGTCTCGAAACAGGCCAAAGTATGAAAAAATGTCAAAATGGATCAATGTCAACACGTCATACATGCTGCTTGTGCAAATCGAAGTTGACATTTGTGCCCTCCTGTGAGTAAGCAATCTGTCCCGAGGGGGGGGGGGGGTCTCTACTCACTTCCTCGCTCTTCTTGTTGTTCTGGGCATTCCCTAAACAGCCTTCAACAGTACCTCCCCCAAGGGTCTGATTTCAACAAGACTTCAGGAAGCAGTGATGACAAAGGTTTCTAATACAAGACAATCATCTTGCCATGTTCCACCTCCATTTCTTCTCATTCTCCATCTTCACCATTTTCTTACTATCCCCTGGCTTATTATCATTCATCACCTCATATGGGTCATTTTCATATCCATCCATTATCTGAGCCGCTTATCCTCACAAGGGTCACGGGATTGTTGGAGGCAATCCCAGCTATCAATAAACAGAAGACAGGGTAGACCCTGAACTGGTTGCCAGCCAATCGCAGGGCACAGAGACAAACATTCACAATCACACCTATGGACAATTAGGTCTCCAATTAATGCATGTTTTTGTGGATATCAGAGGAAACCGGAGTTTTGGGAGAAAACCCACGCAGGCACGGGGGCAGAACATGCAAACTCCACACAGGTAGGGCCGGGATTTGTGAGGCAGACACTCTAACCAGTTGTGTCACCGTGTCATATATTTTGACCAGTGACAGTAAAGACATAACCCACTGAATATCCTTTTGAGATTCAATTAATCTTACTAGAATGAGTATTTTTATTTAGTGGCAGATGCCATCTATGAAAATGTCAGAATTGTTCCAAACAAAACAAAATTCTGAAGTAATTTTTTTCAAACTTTGAATCCTAATGTTCATTTCATGATTTGCAACATTGTTTTTGATGATCCTAATTATATTTTGGACTATACAGTGGTGCCTTGAGATGTGAGATTTGTTCGATGAACCTGCTCTCCTCTCAAAACACTTAAAACACATTTGTCCATTAAATAGTACCACCAAAATAATGTAATTTTTAACATTCTTAAAGTAATTGTATATTGTAAAAAGAAGCATGAAGGAACACTCATATTCACATTACTTCAGTAAGATTTTGAACTAATTTTACTTGACAGTCGTGTTAATGACGCATACCTTTACTGAAGTATAAGTTGAGAAAAGTACTTTTACTACATGACATTAATTTGCACGCCGCTCACGACTTTCATTTATCAATAATTGAATGCGTGATTTAATTTTAGACTTTCCTTTTGAACTTGAACATCTGGCACTGTTGCTCCAATCCAGCGTGATAACCACAGCTTTGTGTGCCTCAAGTTCACCAATCAAACGACACAAGAAAGTCACTTTGCCACACAAAATTTTCTAGTCAGTGCCGTGAGTCGTGACAGCCTCACATGAATCGTGTTTACAGACTACAAAAAATAGCAGCTTTGACATACGCTGTACAGTTTTTCACAGGCCAAACTCTGATATTAAAGCCCACTTTTAACTTGAGGAAACTCCTCACGGTAAGTTGCAGATGTTTTCTGTTGTGTTGGCTGTGCATATGACAACATCAGCCCTATTTTAAGGTCAGAAGGAAACGTGCGTTTTCTGGGGTACTTTCTTCTCTCTCTCTCCTCTGTCCTCTCTCCTCAGCTTCCATCCCCTCCTCAACAAGAACCACAGGAGATTTGGCCTAGCTCAGATACCTTCCTTGTTCGACCTTTCAACTCTGCCTTTGCCCAACTGCGTTGTTTTCTTCTTCTTCTTCTTCCAAATTCTCCTTTTCTATATTCTAGTTTTCTCTGGGCGGCACGGAGGATCAGCTGGTAAAGCAGGGTTCGATCCCGGCTCCGCCTGTGTGGAGTTTGCATGTTCTCCCCATACCTGTGTGGGTTTTCTCCGGCCACTCCGGTTTCCTCCCACATTCCGAAAACAATTAACATTAATTGGACACTCTAAATTGCCCTGAGGTGTGATTGCGAGTGCGGCTGTTTGTCTCAACCAGTTCAGGGTGTACCCTGACTCCTGCCCGTTGACAGCTGGGATAGGCTCCAACACTCCCCACGGCCCTCGTGAGGATAAGCGGCAAAGAAAATTGATGGGTGGATAGTTTTCCTTTCTTCTTTCTCCTCCGTCGTCTTTGAGACCTGTTCCAACTTCACCCCTTTCTTCTCTTTCATCTCCTAATTCTCCTCACCATCCTCTTTTTCGTTCTCCCTTCAACTACTTCTCCTGGTTCTTCATACCCTTCTTTATCTGCTACTCATTGATCTCCCTCTCTCATCTTTTCTTCCTCCTTTTCCGTCTTTTCCTTTTTTTCTTCTCCGTCTTTTTCAGTTGTCCATCTTCTGTTTGTTGTACATTCAAACATTCCAGTGTATACTGCAGGTCTTAATCATCTGAATTGATTGGCCGTTAATGTCGTGGCTCTGCGGCATCAATCAACTCTAAAGAGGACTTCCACAGGAAGTACGACATGTATCGATTTGTCGTTATTTTCACTAATGAGCCCAGGGACAGTTTGTGGTCACGCTGGCCATTGGGGGAGGGAAAAAACTGTCACAGATCAATAGTTCGTAAGGGTCAGCCGCCCAACTCATCTTCCATGTTTTCCAAGGGGGGGATCAATAGTTAAGCTACGTACACATAACACATCGATGAGACTTGGGAAGAGTGATCAATGATGTTAATGTCATAATAGTAAGAATTAAAGCTGGGAGCAATCATGAATGGGGGCGCACGATGTCCATTGGTACCAAATTGGAAGACTTCAGTTCTTTGCGTTATGATAGACATGCCAAACAGACTTCATGTTGCCAAGTAAAGTTTGTTTTTGCAGGGCTCCTGGTAATGGACCAACGTTGGAGCTTTTAACCAAAGTAGAAAAATTCCAGTGTCATTTTGGCCGTTGCTTCCCCCGACTTCAGTTTGAGCGTCTACTCATGATAGACATGCTGATCAAACTTTGTATTGTGAATTTATAAAAAAAAAAAAAAGCATTTAAAGTTTTCTAGGAGGTCATCAAATTTTGTTGCCACGCTTTGCCCCTACATAATGAGAAAAACAATTAAAGAATCCCAATTTAGTGTTGCTCATAACTTGGAAGCATTGAACAATATATCTCAGACAACTTTGCTTTCGTAATAACTAAAAATGGACAAAATGAGTGGCAGACTTCCCATTTGTTTTCCTGACTAGTTCCTGACTCATGATCAACATGCTAAGTAAAATTGGCTTCCAACGCAGAATTTAAAAAATGAAAAGTTTTGAGAGTAACTGAAACTTTGAGCTGTTTCAATGTTGTTTAAATGTTTGTTCATGCTCCGTGGACCATCGCAGCGATCGCACGCTCACAGAAGAAGGTACGGCTAGCTCATAGCTCCTTAGAAACTTTTGCCAATGCTGGTTTGTTTGCAACTTTTTGGGCACCCCAAAGGGGCTGCTTGGGTAAAAGCATTTTTTTGTGCTGCATGACAAAGCTGCCCAGTCTTTTACAACAAGTAAAATGTAACAAACCTCCAATTTGCATATGGCGTCACAATTTGCATGTAAATCACATCAAATATCGAAAAATATTTAATGTGATTTCTCGTTGTGTTCTTAGTGTGTTAGTGATGGTGATTTGAGATGATGTTGGCAATGCTTTTGCTCAAAAACATTCTTCTTATCGTCAGAATCATAATTGTCGTTATTTGCCAAGGTTGTCTAAAAGACACAAGGAATTTGTACTTGTAGCCACTGTAGTACGACAGTAGACAGCCATTTTGACAAATAATGCCTTGGAGACATCAAAACATTTTTTTCTGTGCTATTTAACCTCAGATGTTTGCTGAGAAACTCACACAGCTAATCAAAAGCTTTCTGTATCGCTTTCAGATGGTGCCAAACTACTCACTCACTCAAAAGTAATCACTGGTGTTTTAACCGTTTGCGAAGAAGATCCTTGAACTTGCAAATCAAATTATCTGGAAGTCATTTACAGTGGTACCTCTACTTAAGAAGTTAATTTGTTCCTGAAGTCATTTCGTAACGTGAATTTTTCCTTAAGTAAAGCACATTTTACATGTAGGTAGCCTAATCTGTTCCAAGTCCCACCCAGACAAAAAATAAGCTTAATACCATACAAAGCCGTTTTTCTTGGTGACATGGTGGAAAAACTGTTGGCATTTTGCGGGCTAGCTGGAACAGATTAATTGCATTCTAGATTCTGAAAACTTTATAGATCCAGGTTAAGGTTTATAAATCCGGTGATGAGTGTATCGGGGGACATCGCAGCTACGACCATGGAGAAACCAAGGGACAGCAAGTAAATGGGAAGCCAGCTTGCTAGAACCCGCCTTTATGTGCACATGCGCAGTGCATTGTCAGAAGAGGCCAGGATTGGTCAAACTAAATCTCAGTTAAATCGATAAGCGCGGTCAACGTAGTGGCCACCCCTCAATATCTTGTTTCGCCACTTTCTTCTCCTGGTTTTGGTGGTGGTTAGCAAACAAGTGCAAAGGCACATTAGCGCCACCAACTGATATTGCCCTTCCACTACAAGAAAAGCAATATGAATTAGCAGTGGGTTAATGTTGTGAAGTGTGCTGCCGTCATCTAGTGGTGAGGGTTGATGCGTAGCCATAGCGCAAATTTTTGCTTTTATTTCAAGACAATAAAATAAAGCAGGTTACAGTTCATATCTGGCGCAAATTGATTTACACAGTTGGTGACAGAATCAATTGAACTTGTAATTCACAGTTATTTTGCATTGAAGGTTTAATTTATTATAATTATTATTAGGCAATTCTAAATATCTTTGGGTCTGGGGAAGTCTACTATTCACAGTACCTTTTTGTTCCTGAACATGTGGCATTAGTGAGCGTTTGATAGTGAATTCTAACAACAGATTTACGAGCCCAGCAATGCGGGGTGATTTCACGCCATGATACGGGACTTCGTCACCCGATGCCGGCCGGCCGAGCGGCGGGGATGTAGTACAATGCAGTAAATCATCAGTTACATGTGAAGAGCTTTCCAGCCATTAGACGCCATCACCATGAAATACGGCGGGTTTGCACAACTAACAATGCAAGTGGCACACTTAAGTCCAGCCACGCCTCCCACCCCCAACCATCCCACGGCCTCTCAATCTCCTTAATGTCTTATTTATGACCCCCCTGGTTGGCCATCAAACAATCGCCGTGTTCTCCAGGGATTGGTTTCACATGATGCCAGAACGTAGTCTGCACCCTGACCTCCTCTCCTCCTCCCTGCTTTAATCACTTAACCATGGTGACGTAGCATGTTGCCCCCGCCCCCCACTCCCCTCACTCCATCCTTTCCAATCTGTTTGAGGGCTTTTCCAGAAGCCCTTGCCAGCCGACTCCTCTAGTGGCGTCTATCTAATCTATAAAATATTCCCTTGCAGCGTTTCATGCATCCTTGCATCGCGTTGGCCTGCCGGCGAGCCGTGTGCTTCTCGCCGTCATTTCAGCACAGAAAAACGAAAGAACCGCAAACATTTTTTTGGCTTTGATGATATTTCCACATCAATCTTTCCGTGTCTTCAGAGCGTTCAATGGGAGCATGGTAGTTTTAGAAGACTCCGAGCATTATTTAAAGTCCTGTTTTCTCCCAAAAGCCATCATAGCACAAGCTCTTGATTCATCTTTAATTCTAAGTAGAAAATGTAGGTTATCATTTTCTAATTTAAAATGAAGTGATTTTTATTATAAAGTGATAATTAAATACCGGATGAGTTAAGAAGGTCAGTTTTCCAAAATTAAACACAACACTGAAATCAACAGTTTAACGGACTTTAAAAAGCCACACATTCAATCACCGGCGATCAAAACAGAAGTTGGAGTGAGAAACTAGTTTCACTTAGCCACACAAACAAACGTCAATAGTAGTATTGATTGAGCTTTATATTGTTTTCATAATTTGGGATGTGGGGAACTGTCAAAGAGGTCTTTTTTTGTAGGGTAATATTTTTTTCCAACAAGATACTTGGTGCTTTAAAACAACTAATTTCAATAAAAAATATCTATAAAAGTTACTGTGCAGATAATTCTCAAATCCAAGTATTTAAAGGTCACAGGCCAAATTTGCATTTTAGCATAATGGAGAGCTCAACTCATTTGGTGGTTGAATGAGCACGTTTTGGTTGTTTGTGCGCACACAGAAAAACATTGGCTCTTGGATTGCCGAAGTATGTTTTAACTCTTCTGTTCAAATATCTTAAAAGACCCCAGACACAATAAATGGTTGTTATATTTTTCACTGACCTACATGTATTTGTAAAGAATTTGGGCATCAGGGAGATTAGAATGAGCACCAGAATTTGTAGAAGATGATGTTTCTTATTTGTGCATTTGGCTTGTTTTCTTTGACCACTTCCTTCATGTTGCACCTCCAGTATGTTCCTCCTACCTTGCTTCCTTGGACTCTTCCTTCCTTCCTTTATCTTGTGCCGCCATTCACTGTTCATCCTCCCCCCCTCCGCCCCAGCCTTCAAACACGCTTTCCATCTTTGAATATCTTCACCAGACAGCAGCAGACGTCCTCTGGAGGGATTGCATGAAGCGTGAAGGCTTCAGTGCGCTGACACCCTTTGACTTTTCTTTTCCATCCATGGCGCTCTTTGATGGTGTGCCCCCGTGTATTTCCCTTGACGGGAGGGGGGGGGTATTTTTTTTAGGGCAGATAGTCTGCCACCTAAAATATGTCAGCTTTCTTGAAAAATATTATTTGGTAATATATGATTAGTTGTTGGTTTCCGAAGAGTCCATTGTTATTGTTGTGCAACATCTTCTTGCTCTTAGTAGAAAAATATCTTTGAAACTGATTTAAAAAAAAAAAAAATTTAGAATAATTTGGTGTGCTGCCATCGTTTGCCAATATGTGACTGGTTGTTTGATGTCATAAAAGGGGGGCAGCTCAATGGGTCAGTTCACCCCACAGTACGCCACATGTATTTCTTTGCAGTACAAAGCCTGGCTCCTAAAATACATTGATTCTTTCTAGAATTATAATTGATTTTTTTTACAAATAATTTGGTTTGCTGCTATCATTTTATCATCTGGCTGTTTGGGGGCAGAAAAAGAGGAAAATAAATTACATAGTGTCTCCCAATGTACTGCATCGTAAGATTTATGCGGCACGAAGTCTGGTTTCTGCCTGTTGTCCCTTCGAAAATATAGACTGATTGGGTTCATTGGATATGCTGTCGGGGTTTGGGACTGTTGGGTTTTGGTAGTGTTGGTCTTGACCACATATTGAAGGTCTTGGTCTTGTCTCAGACACTACTCCCAGAAGTCTTGGTCTTGTCTCGGCCTTGGGTTAGTGTTAGTCTTGCTTGGTGGGGCATTTTCCATCAAGACCAGCACTGATCTGATATTCTTCAAGTTCGGCATTTGGAAGGAGAAGCACTTGGTAGAACAGCAAATACTTTCAACGTATGTTTACTAACATGTATCAAACACAGGTAGCTGATATTAAACAGCGTATTCAATTTTGCCTTCTAAGATTGTCTGAGTTCTGAATTATATCATAAAATGTCTTAATATCACTATTATACTTTGGTTGTAGCTTATGCAAACTCTGTACCATTAGCATCCCAAACTAGCCTTTTTCTTCCATTTCATTTGAAATTCATAAAAACATGGAGGGGTTGGCAAGAATTTTGTTTAAAAAAAAAAATATTACGATTAGAGATTTTTGCAATTTACATGCTGCTTTTGTGTCATTGGTTTTAAAAATACTAAAACCGAAGAAAGAATGCACTTAAACTGTTCAACCTTGTAATGGTTTATAAAATTAGTTTTAATGGGCTTGGTCTTTTCTCGGTCTTGGTGAGTTCTGGTCTTGCAAGTTTTGGTCTCGTATAGCCAACACGATATTTCGGTGTCAAAAAACTGAGAAAAGGAATTGAAGAGTAACTCCGAAAGTATGGCCAATATCAAGATGTTTGTATTCCATTATCTGAGCTGCTTATCCACACGAGGGTCATGTGGGAGTGCTGAAGCCTATCGCAGCTATCATCGGGCAGGGGGGTGGGGGGGGGACACCCTGAAGTGCTTTCCAGCCAGTGCAAGGCATATAGAAACAAACAACCATTCATACTCTCAATCGCACCTACATGCAATTTAGAGCCTTCAGTTAATGTATTCAAAAATTAGAATTTGGAAACTCTAAGATGATTGACAAACCAGAAATTGAACAAAAACAATGTCCCTTTTGTCTTTCCTTCAAATTCAAAATGTAGCTTTCCCTTGATATTGAAGCAATTCCCATTTTTATTGCAACCAATAAAGCTGTTTTTAAAATGTTTGAAGCTGTCAGAAGCAATAGAGACGTCCACACTTGAGTAGGCAAGACACCGAGGTCCTCACGTAGCGCTTCAGTTCCCCCCCACAAACCCAACAGCCCGGAACTGTCTGGAACACGAGCGCGTCCATCGGTCACCCCCCATCTGAACTAATAATGTCGGCTTCTTAGGACACGCGTCGACAGGAAGTCACTGGAAAGCTCTATAAAGAAACGTCAAAGTTTTTTAATAACCCCGAATGCATTTGAAAAATTAACAACCTTAAAATATTGTGAAAAACTTGAAAGAACCTTTAGAGAACCTCAGAGCATTCCGAAGAACCTTAACAAATCTAAATAATTTTTAAGAACCTTAACAATCTTGAGGACGTTACATCAAAACGAAAAACTGTAAGTTAAAGAACATTAAAATAAATTTAAGGAACTTCAGATATTGTTAAGAATTTACAAGAACCCATCCATTTTCCAAACCACTTATCCTCACAAGGGTAGGGGGAGTCCTGGAGCCTGTCCCCTACTTAGCAAACCCTTAAACTACTTGAAGAACTTTAAAGAACCAGAGAGAACATTGATGAAGTTTAATAGACCAGTTGAAGAAAAAAAATGCACAAATATAAGTTCCATGTAATGTTTAATTTGAACCAAATAACCTGCAAGAATCGTATTAGTAATGTAATACGATTGGACTGTGCGGCAGTGTGACGTCTACTTGCAGCTCGACAACAGCGTAACGGGTCTGAAGCGCAGCATTTTGACACGATGGCCAATCGTCAGGGAGCAGTCGACCAGCTGAGTGCTCGGGCTAAAACGTACCCGCCAAGTGACATCCCAGTCTTGTTGCCCTAGTAACAGTCTCCCCAGGTGACCGGCAAGCTGCCTGGGTCATGTGACGCCTCATGATAATAGAAATGCCTTATCTCACAAGCCGTCACACTCTGTGTGCACGCGTTACATGCGTGTGTGCGCGTGATGCTGGCGCAAATAGACAATTCAGATACATATTAAAAAATATATATCCTAACAAGGGGAAGAAATGGTCTTTTCGGAGCAAAAAAATAGATTGCTACAGAAGAAAAACTAGATACCAGTATCAGTAAAAACAAAAGTAGTATTGGGGGGAAAAAAATGTGATGAAAGAATTCTAAATGTGGAGGCACAGTGGATGAGCTGTAAAGTGTTGGCCTCACTGAGGACCCGGGTTCAATCCCGGACCCGCCTGTGTGGAGTTTGCATGTTCTCCCCGTGCCTACGTCAGTTTTCTCCGGGCACTCCGGTTTCCTCCCACATCCCAAAAAACATTCACCATTAATTAGAGACTCTAAATTGCCCCTAGGTGTGATTGCGAGTGTGGCTGTTTGTCTCGATGTGCCCTGCGATTGGCTGACAACCAGTTCAGGGTGTACCCCGCCTCCTGCCCGTTGACAGCTGAGATAGACTCCAACACTCCCTACGACCCTTGTGAGGATAAGCGACAAAGAAAATGGATAGATGGATGGAATTCTAAATGTTGAACCAAATATCAAAATAATTCAAAATATCTGACAAATATTTTTTTTTCACTGTTTGGAAAAGATGAATCATTTTAACAAAAACTACAAAGCATTCAATCGAGAAATGCAAAATATTAGCATACACACAAAATATTTTTATAGAATATTTTTGCCAAATTTATAGATAATTATATTAACTCTTTACAAACTAACCATATAATAAATAAAACTGACAAGTGATGACAAAGATCCCCAAAAAGTCCTTACAAAATAAAATCAAAACATACATACATACATACTGTACAATATAATGCCTAAATATTGTTCAAAATACAAAAACATGGGGGACAAAACACAAATATTAAAAAAGAAATATGACAAGAATGTGAGACCTGGTCCGCCTTGTGGCATCATTCTTCCGTCCGTGTTTCCAGGGAAATGTTTAGCTTCCAAATGGGAATGAGCGCCACTGGATGCTAAACCTTAGCTGAGGATTAGCATGCTCAACAAGCTGTGTTTGTGTTGACACCGCAGAGAGATTACGCTCGCGTCAACAAGATGCCAAATCCAGGGTCATCCAGATTCTCCTCATCTCTCGCTGCAGATTAAGCGGCTTTGGCCTTGCAGATAGCGGATATATTTTGCCACAATTAAACGGCCAGCCAATCCAAGGGTGGACTTCAGGATTTGAATTAGGGGACCAGAAGAAAAAAGTCTACATTTTAGAAGAAAAATGTGAGGCAATAAATCAAATTACTAGGTGTGAGAAAATAATAAAATATTGTCAAAAATATGAATTAGACCACAAACAAATACTACAAACAATTTGCACATTTGGGACAAAAATAGACAAATATTGGACCAGAAATGTACAAATATTGGAAAAATAATAAATATTAATAGATGTAAAATACACTAAATGTATGCATTTGTTTAATTTATTTTGCAAAAATGTTTGAAAAACTGACCTTAAAGGAAAATACTAAATTATTTGAAACAAAATCAATGAATATTTTAAAAAGAATTTGTGAACACAATTTATAATATTTGGCAAAAGAAAAGGAAAATTATACATATCTGGATACATGTGAAGGTTAGACAAAAAGAAATCCCACAAATATTATGACTAAACCATGGGGGAAAATCCACAGATTATGGCAAAAGATATGTGGAGAATAATTCAAAATGTTGAGCCTTCTGCAGCCATGCCAAGACTTCCTAACGCTAAAATAATCTGTAACCTAAGGTAATGTTAAAAAATTGTCCATGAACCCGTTGATTGAGATGGTTCTACACCAGGGGTGCCCAGACTTTTTTATCCCAAGATCTACATTTCAAGCAGCCAACCTTTGGCGAGCTACCGCCAAAGGGGGGGATTGATGATGATGCTCCCAATGTTATGGTATTAATATTATGTGATATATTATACTATATATAAATATATATATTTAAAACACAGTATTAGCTTTTTGTGCACTGTATTGTCTGTGCTTTCATCCCCGATCAGGCTGTGCCAAGGTGGAATTTTAAAATTACACACCATCTCCTCCTGCACTTTTCACTTTAGCTTCAGACCAGAACTTTCCCTTTCGTAAAAGAGAAAATCTCATCCAGTTTAACCACTTTTTCTTTGTTTATTCACATACTCGGACAGTCATTGCATCTTAAAACAACAGCATTTCTTTTTTAACTTTCTCCATTAATATCGAAACTAAATATAAGCAGTATGTCTAGCTCGTCTTTGCTCTACTTTGCTCTAAACTAGGAAAAAAAGAAAAAAAGAGGCTTCTTCTTTTCATATTTTACAGAACGTATGTGAATTGTGCCATTGGATGTAACAAGTGGTCATCTGTCACTCATTGAATCACATTGCAAAATGCCACAAACTGAATAGTATGTTATATTTTCAATTTGCATTGGATTTTTTTTTTTGCGCGCAACGCAGAATATCTGCAAAGAGACTGCATTAGCAGTGCACAATTGCGCAGGCGCACAGTTTAGAGGGAACATTGGCTGACGTTTATTTATTTATTTATTTTTGGGCACGCCGTCCCGCGATCAACCAAGACTGTCTTGCGATCGACGCATTGAGCACCCCTGTTCTACACCTTCATTGGAGTCCAGCCTTGTGATTTATACTGGTTGTAATTGAGAAGGAAAGCCAGGTCCAGGTCTATATCAGAACCTACAGCTCATATTGCATGTCAGAACAAATGAGAATCATGAGGTCAAACAAACTGCCTGAGGTACTCAGAGAGAATTGACCCCTCCGTGGATATTGCGCAATCCGCGTCACTGACCAATCAGAGGCCAGAGATCTGCATAAACCAAAGCCCGTTTTTGCTCCCGCCATTTTCTCAGACAACATTGCATGGTCCAGTATAGGTTTAGTTAGCGTTTTATCGCGTATTTGGGTTTTTTAACAAAAAATATGGTTAAGAGGTGTAGTCACGGACTTTGTAATAGTGACAACAGGTATTCTTATAGGCTAGTTGGTGGAGTTCGATTCGTACCCTTTCCAAAACTGAAGAATGCCTTCGATGGATCAAACTTTGTGGAAGACCGCATCATCAACTAAATCCATCTAATATCAACCGGAACAGATATGTTTGCACGAAGGTATGCCCTATATTTGATTTTCAATACATGTCTCGTATAAATGAATGAGACGTTCTCCGCTAGCATAACACCGCTACATGTGAACGATTGACACACTTATTCTTTGTTGAGCGATATTTAGCAATGATCGGACTGCACAAACGTGTCGGTTTCTTGCTGGCTCGCGGCCGAAGCTTAACCAGACTGTGTTTGCACGAAGATATGCCCTAAATTTGATTTTTAATACACGTCTCGTACAAATGAATGAGACGTTCTCCGCTAGCATAACACCGCTACGTGTGAATGATTGAATGAAATCAGAAGCATGGCGTCTCTTCAATTAAGAATGTATTGTATTGAGAATCTATAATATATCGTTGATTTGAATGAAATCAGAAGCATGGAGTCTGTCTCAGTTCAGAATGTATTGTATTGTATTTGCCATTTTTACTATTTGTCTTCCGTCAGCGCACGTGGCGTGACGTCACTTCAGGAGGCATGGTTAAGTGCCCTGTACGGAGGGGTCAATTGTTGCAAGCCAGAAATCTGGCCAAGGTTACAAAAAATAATTCTGCTGCACTTAAGTTTCCTAAAAGCACAGTGGCCTCCATAATCCTTAAATGGAAGATGTTATGGACAACCAGAACTCTTCCCATAGCTGCAGTCTGGCCAAACTGTGCAGTCGTCGGAGAAGAGCTTTGTAGAGAGAAGTATAGAAAAACCAAGGATCACTGACTGAGCTCCAGAGATGGATTTGGGAGAAAGTTATAAAACGTTAACCTTCACTGCAGCCCTCCACTAGTCGAGACTTTATGGCACAGGAGATCAACAGAAGCCTCTCCTCAATGCAAGACACATGAATCTATGTGTGGGACACCAGGCACTTCTCATCTGTCTTATACAGTCCCAACAGTGAATCATGGTGGTGCCGCCAAGCTGTGGGGATGTTTTTCAGCTGTAGGGGAGGATGACTCCTAATTAACGAGAAAGAGATATGCAGGCAAGTAGAGGGATATCCTGAACGAAAACCTCTAGAGTTCTCAAGACCTCAGACTGGGTCGAAGGTTCACCACCCAAAAAGACAGTGACCCTAAGCACACAGCTAAAAGAACAAAAGAATGGCTTCAGAACAACTCTGACTGTTCTTGAATGGCCAGAGCCCTGAATTCAATTGAGCTTTTCTGGAGAGACCTGAAAATGTGTCCACAAACGTTCACCATCCAACGTGACAGAACTAGAGAAGGATTCCCAAACTCATCACTTCTTTCTCAAAAGACTAATGGCTGCATTAACTCAAAAGGGTGGTTCTACAAAATACTGAGGGAAAAGGTCTGAATATTTATGATTGTTCGATATTTCAGTTTTCCTTTTTAAATTGCAAAAATTCAATTTCGTTTTTCCGGATTTTCTGAAATAGATCAGTAGCAACACTTTATGGTAATCTGAAGATGACTGAGAGACTTTAGAATTGGAGTCATATGTTCTGATCTTTTTGTTCTGGTCAGAACCTGAGTTGCGATATTCTGGATGAGCTGCAGTTGTTTAATGCTCTTGTTAGGGATTCCAGTCAGAAGACCATTACAATAATCAAGTCTACTTAAGATAAAAGCATGAATGAGCTTCTGCTGATCTGCTTGGGACATGCAAGTTTCACTCTGGATATGTTCTTCAGATGGTAGGAGGTTGTTTTTGTGAAAGTGTGGTTGGAATCTATCAGAGCACAAAGGTTTCAGACCTGATCTTTGGTTTTTACTAACAGCAATCGTCTTTTTTTCAAATACAGTAATCCCTCTCTATTTCGCTAATCACCGATTGCGGATTAAGTGCATCATGGGTTTTTTTCCACCCAAACCCAGAAAAAAGACAGCTCAGCTTACGTTTGATACTATATTTACATGAAGCATATTGATACGGGGCATGTCCCCATTGCAAAATGTGGAACAATAAACCCCCCCCCCCAAAAAAAAAAAAAAATCAAACAAAAAAATTGATTGGTTGCTAGCGCAACATCGACCAATGAAAGTATGAGTGGCAACTTCCCTTGTCCCGCCATTTCATTATTGAAGTCTCGTCCACGCGGTTGACCGCCTGCATACCTACTGTATTTTAATCTTGTTTGTGCTAAAAAAAATTTAAGCGATCGCATTTTTTTATTATGTAGTTGCAATACTGTACCCCCTCAGCGTTATAGCCCAGCTACGCTTGTTCCGCGATGCCCGAGAGGTGGTAATGCCGCGGGCACTCCTTTTTGGGACACATTGTGCAGCAAATGGCGCCTACTTGGATGCCCTCCTGGGCTTCGGACAGGGCACTTTTCATCTTGTTGGACCCTGCATTGGGTTTCTCAATTATACTTCTGAAGAATTTGACTGAGTGAGGCTACGGGGATAAGATATAGCGAGGGTAGATGACTTCAAATACTTGGGGTCAACAATCCAGAGCAATGGAGAGTGTGGCAAGGAAGTGAAGAAACGGGTCCAACCAGGGTGGAACAGTTGGCAGAAGGTGTCCGGTGTGTTATGTGACAGAAGAGTCTCTGCTAGGATGAAGGGCAATGTTTATAAAACAGTGGTGAGGCCGGCACGATGTACGGATTACAGACGGTGGCACTGAAGAGAGAACAGGAAGCACAACTGGAGTTGGCAGAAACGAAGATATTGAGGTTCTCGCTCGGAGTGAGCAGGTTGGATAGGATTAGAAATGAGGTCATTAGAGGGACAGCCAAAGTTGGATGTTTTGGAGACAAGGTTCGAGAGAGCAGACTTAGATGGTTTGGACATGTTCAGAGGCGATAGAGTGAGTATATTGATAGAAGGATGCTGAGGATGGCGCTCCCAGGCAAAAGAGCGAGAGGAAGACCAAAGTAAAGGTTGATGGATGTTGTGAGGGAACACATGAGGATAGTGGGTGTTAAAGAGGAAGATGCACCAGGCTTAGATGGAAAAAATGACACGCTGTGGCGACCCCTAACGGAACAAGCCCAAAGGAAAAGAAGACTTCTGAAGAATATGACTCATATACAGCATATACAGGCTGAACAGCTGGGGTCCAAGAACTGACCCTTGACCCTCATTCGATGAGATTGAACACTTCCAATGGTTACAAAATAAGCCCTTTCCTCCAGGTAGGACCTGAACCATTTATGGAGTGATCCATTTAGTCCTACCCACCTATCCAGCAGTATATTGTGATCTACCATATTAAAAACCGCACTGAGGTCCAACAAGACCAGAATTTACACCTTTCCCAAGTCAGTACTAAACAAAATACACCAATATTGGGGAAAAAACAACACATTAGATGTATTAAGACAAAAAAGTTTAGAAAAAAATACAACAAAAAAACATATGAGACAGCGAATGGATACGGGCAATCCTGGTGACTCAGACTTCGCATGTTGGCTGTGTGAAGGAGAAGCGGCAGAAAGGCTAAGCACGAGCAAGCACGTATGGCGCGCCATCTGAGCCAAGTCGGCAGGCTGCGCTCTCGGCAAACCCCCATGAGAGAGCAACACTAGCGAGAAGCCTTCTGAAAGGAACATGGCGCCCCGGTCGCGGAATGTAGGCGGCGTGGGCGCACGACTTTAGCGGACGCCATCGAGTCAAGCGCCGTGAGTCAACGCTTCAAAGTAAACAGCCGACCAAATGCCTTCAGTTGAAAAGCAGCTGCATAATAGTCAGAATCACCGTAACATTCTGGGTCATATTTATTACCAATGATTTTTACTTTAAAAGGAAAAAATATTTTTTTAAAAATCTCTCCTCAATTAGAACAAAAAAAAAATGTATAACAGACTTTGGCTTACAGGTAGATATTAAAATGCATACAAATTCATATCCAATTTTAAATTAGTAGCATGTTTGATTTGGATAGAAATCCCAGTCCCGGAAAGGACTTAAAATGTATCATGTAATTTCCATCACAGACCAAAGTGATTAGAAAAAAAAAATCAAATAAAAATAAAAACATTCACATCCTGGACATGAAAGTTTGTGTGTGTGTGTCTGTGGGGAGGGGTTAATATGGAGGGTGAGATTTCAAAGCACACATGACTTAATATCAAAGTATTGTGTAAATAATAATGCAGCATAAGGAAGCATTTGTGTTGCCTTTTAAACATGAGCATAATGATGATGTCATTCATGTTCACTGGCCAGACACTTGCAGTTAAAATGGTCTGTTACAGGGTTAAACCATCACACCACCTAATCTTTTGTTTACTGTGCAATTTGTGTGTGTATTAAGAAGTTGATGACTGTTCATATATCCACAAGTAAAAATCATTGAGCGACACTCCCACACAATCTCAGTAACTCGCGTTCAGTGAAGCTCACTCACAAATGTTCTGACTGATGTGCGCGTTTGTGTGTTCAGCAACCGCGTGGCTCCAAGCAACCACGACCGGATACAGAGGCTGAGGCAAGAGTTCCAGCAGGCGCAGAACCTTCCGGACGACGGCGACGATCGCCGATGCGCTTTCGGCTTCGAGCAGCCCTGGGTGAGTGTGTGACGCCCGGGCCGGCCGTTAGACACCAACGTTAACCACCACTAACTGGCAACCAGACTTGACCGGACGCCCCCCCCGACCCAAACAAAGCTAGCACCCCGCCGGACTGTCTGCATGCTTGCATTACCACTAATCTCATCGGTCCTTTGTGTCTGTCAATCATCTGCATGGACCCGCCCAGCAAGTTGTCAGCTGTTGTCAAAATAGAAGGACTGAGTCAAGGTCCTGTGTGTGTGTGTGTGTGTGTGTGTGTGTGTGTGTGTGTGTGTGTGTGTGTGTGTGTGTGTGTGTGTGTGTGTGTGTGTGTGTGTGTGTGTGTGTGTGTGTAAGTGAGAATGCCTACGTGTCTTTTTTATAGTCAGTGTGCATGTGTGGTAGTTTGCGCGTTTGTGAAAGTGTCTTTGTGAGTTTGAAAATTAATTTTTAATGCTAGTGTGTGTGTGCGTGCAGGTTTTTGTTGTGACTTGGGGAGTTTGCATTTGTTTGAGAGACGTGTGTGTGTGTGTGGTGTGTGTGTGTGTGTGTGTGTGCGTGTGTGTGTGTGTGTGTGTGTGTGTGTGTGTGTGTGTGTGTGTCTGCGTGAGTGGTCTATCAATTTTTGTCAAAGGAAGTTTTAGCCGTTTTCTTTTCGGGTGCCTTTTCATCCCTAACGAGCAAAATGATCAATTATTTGTAATATTTATTTTTATGAGGCAGTTTTAATTTGTATTTTAAGGAGGCTTGATGTACTATTTGAACTGCAGCAACATTAACCTAGGAACTTTTTTAAAAATATAATATTCAACAGCTAGCGGGATTGTACGTTTGTGCTGTATAACTAATGTTGAAATGAAGACTTTTTACTGATATTTTTAGCGATCACCCATTTTCAATATCTATTTTTATTGTATGTTTGTTGTCAATGTGCTGCTGTGGTTTCTTTTCGATATCGATCAAATGGCTGTGAGCCCAAGTCATCTTCTTTTGTTTGTCTGCATAATAAAACCTTTTTTTCAGACACTTTTGTCTCCTTAAGAACGGGGGCAACAACAACAAGAAAGCTTGGGAGCACATTCCGCTCTTCATTGTTTGGGAGAACATTGTGAGGAAAAAGAAACGACAACAATAGCATGTTGACAATAAAGAATTCTTTTAATTTTTTTTTTTCACTGTTATTCCAGGAGTGGGCAAATTATTATGATACAATTAGATTACTTTGAATTTACCAATTAAATAATCTGAATATTTTTTTTATATTTTTTAATTTGCTAACATTTTATTTACAATAAATTAACATATTTACTGAGATAGATAAATATAATACATTTTAAAGATATGCTGTTCCTTTTAATTAACTTTTTTGGGGGGGGTAATACCAAATCAGTGCAACAAAGTAATTGCAAATTTTGGCTTTTCATGTGAGCCCTCATTTTACCACACTAATATTTTTTCCCATGTATTCATTATTAAAATGAATAAAAATGTCTACTTCCAATTGTTTTACTTTTATTTTCCAAAGAATTCAGCAATTTTTTGTGGGGCGGGGATGCAACATGATGGCCCCAAATGGCTTCCCCGTACAGTAATTCCTCAATATATTGATAATCATTTTACCATATGACGCAATATTCCTTTTGTCGTGCGTGCAGCCAAATGGCGAGAAGCTGCGAGGAAGCTACGGCTCACATTGTGAACCTCACACTGTCATAGAATACTGGCGTAACTGTTTTTTTGTTATCCATCCATTATCCAAGCCTCTTATCCTCACAACGGTCACAAGAAAGCTGGAGCCTTACCCAGCTGGCATCGAGCAAAAGGTGGACTACACCCTGAACTTGTCCCCAGTCAGTCGCAGGGGAGATATCGACACCATCACTGGACTGCTGTTTTTTGTTACCTTATCAGAAATAGTCAGTAAAAAGATTTTGTCTCCTTGTGTATGATTGGAAGATGTTGTGATTCCTTTTTTCACTGCTGCAGTCGTTAGGTGTGCAGTTAGAGCAGAACAGATGCAACTTCCGGATCTGTTGAAGAATGGGAGAATGTTTGTGTTGGCAGCCAAGATGGCATCCGTAAATCGTAAACGTAAGTAAGTTTCTCTCGGCTTGTCCCGTTAGGGGTCGCCACAGCGTGCCATCTCGGATGAACGCTCAAATTTGTTTGGCACAGTTTTTACGCCGGGTGGCCTTTCTGACGCAACCCCTCTTGGGGAGTGGAGGTCCCAGTGAGATCCGAACTCATGACCCCTGGTTTACCAAACCAATGCGCTAACCACTGCGCTTTGGGGCCTTAAGTCTGGTACAGACTGTATATTCAAAATCAGCGTCAACGTCAATGTTGAGTGCGCTCATAGAATATTGTCATGATGTATGTTGATGAGTATAAAGTATTTAAGACCATGGGAAATGTTTAGAACAGTGCGTGGAACTTGGGAAATTCAATACAGCTTTAATGTAACATGGCTGCCACTTAGCAGAGTTCACCTATTGCAGAGGGCGGTTCGTACCGTAATCCCCCTAATAAACGAGGGATTATGGTACCGTATTGTTATTGATCTAAAATGTCTTCCGACTGCGATTGGCTGGCGACCAGTCCAAGGTCTAACCCTTTTTACACACAAAAGAGCTCGTAAATTGTCTCGTAAAAGCGGCAAAGGCCGTAACGGTTATAGCCAAGTGAGCCGGTCCCGTGTCATCATGTATCCAGAACAGAAAGCCTCGGAATGGTCAAACATGCGCATGTTTCTTTCTGATATGTAGGCAGGATTCAAGTGCACATGCCAAAATGTGCGAGACTTCACCTCGAAGCCTTTCCTCTTGTATAGAACTGGAGCAGCATCCATCATGTCCTTATATGGATGTGATGTTGTGTTCATAGTCCTTGATTTAACCTTGACTAACATGCATCATCGTCATCAGTAACTTGTGTCCGAGTGTCCAGCATGCTTCTTCTCCCTTCACTCCGCCCCCTCCTGTCTTGTTTTTATGTCGCCGGGCCACCATTTTTGACATCACCATGACACCATCTTGGTCAGGTAAGTGACTGCGTTATGTACTTCATCAAGTGGCTAATTGTCATCCTCACTTGTAGAGCTGGGCGATACGGTTGTTAAATTAAAATAATAATAATCATCATAATACATGTAAAACACAGGTGTCAAACTCAAGGTCTGGGGGCCAGATCCGCCCCGCCACATGATTTTTTTGTGGCCCGCGAAGGCAAATCTAGAGTGTGAATGTCCATGATTTTTGTAAAAATCTGGACAAAAATTTCAAATAGTCATATATCATGAATGATAAAGTTGAGATATTACAAGCATTTTTGTGTTACCAAACGTGAATAGTTGAAAAACGCATTACCCTTGATTTCTGATTCCAAAACTACTTCATAAATTGACGAGGTAAATATGATGAGATGATTAAATATTTTTGTTACACAGTCATAACGGCTCTCTGAGGGAAACCAGAACAACAATGTGGCCTGCGAAAAAAATGAGTTTGGCACCCCTGATGTCAAACCTCACTCTACAAGCCATTTTTGGTTGCATCCTGAAGTGTTGTTAAGATTATATGGCATTAAAAATCGAATCACCTATTTTATGTATTAGTATTGTGATATCCCACCCCCCCAACGCCAAAAAAGTTTCCAAACTTTTTAAAAAAAAGGTATTAATGTGAAATCAGCATTTAACTAGTCCAGAAAATGGAGGAATAAATTATATTTTTCCATACAGGTACCCTTGGGGGGGAAAAAATGTACAAAGTTATATAAACTTTACAGGCCATGTTTTCACTCACATTCTGAACTGTTACACTGTTATTGTTTTTTTATCAAAAATTCAACTTCCAATTTTGAATTTTTTTCTCCTCATAGAAAAAGCTAATCAAAATGGCTTAAACCCCCTTATTGTATTAACTTTATTTTTCCTGATTGCAAACATGCTCTAAACCTTTTTTTTCCACCATTACCTTTCTATCAAGCACCTATTCCCATACAAATAATAGAAATATATTTATCACACATATTGGGAAGTGCTTCCCCTTTGATAAAAAAAAAAAAAACAAAAACAAACTAAAACCTCTAACTGATCATGCAATTTTTTAAAAGTCATATTCTGGCAGGGCTTGGCAATAAAGTCTCAATATTATTAATTAATTATGACATCAGATTTGTAATTTTAATCGATATCAAAGGCTTTGTTTTATACACTTGACTTCATGAATAGCGAACAAATGGATTACTCGCCCAGCCCTACTAGTAGCTCGTTATTTTCCATGTGGCTTGATGATGTCAAATGACGATGTCGTTTCCAGTCCAATGGTCCCGGCGCGGCGGCAGCGGGACAGCAGCCGGGTCGTCACTCGGTGTCGGTGGAGGTTCAGATGCAGCGTCAGAGGCAGGAAGATTCCTTCAGTCAAGCTCAGCGGCAGTACAGCTCACTGCCACGGTAACCAAATATTATCAATTATTTTGAACACATGATCGGTTCTTTACTTCTTTGGGCTTGAAACAGGAAGAAAGTTTTATTTCTCGTTTACTGGTGTATGTTTACATATGTTCATGCGCATGTTTGGTTATGTCCAGTTTGTATGTCTGCTTGTGTTTGCCTATTTTCATATAGCTTCATATACGTTCCAAGTATATTCACATACAGTATGTTTGCGCATGTTTGCGTATTTATGGTGATTGTGTATGTTCACGTATATCCACACAGGGACATATACGTTTGTGCATGTTGGTGTATGTGCAATATGTTTGTGTAAGGCCGTCCATGATTATGTAGCTCTACGTTTGTGTATGTTCACATTTTGTGTGTACAGTGCCTTGCGAAAGTATTCGGCCCCTGTTGGACTTTACAACCTTTCGCCACATTTCAGACTTCAAACATAAAGATATAATTTTTTTTTTTTTTTGGTCAAGAATCAACAAGTGGGACACAATCGTGAAGTGGAATGAAATTTTCGGGATATTTTAAACTTTGTTAATAAATAAAAACCTGAAAAATGGGCATGCAATATTATTCGGCCCCCTTGCATTAATACTTTGTAGCGCCACCTTTTGCTGCAATTACTGCTGCAAGTCGCTTGGGGTATGTTGATCAGTTTTGCACATCAAGAGACTGAAATTCTTGCCCATTCTTCCTTACAAAACGTTTGTGAACAGCAGTACTTCAGCTCTGCCTACAAATTTTCGATTGGTCTTCAGGTCTGGACTTTGACTTGGCCATTGTAACACCTGGATACGTTTATTTGTGAACCATTCCATTGTAGATTTGGCATTATGTTTTGGATCATTGTCCTGTTGGAAGATAAATCTCCGTCACAGTCTCAGGTCTTTTGCCGACTCCAGCAGGTTTTCTTCCAGACTGGTCCTTTATTTTGGCTCAATTCATCTTCCCATCAATTTGAACCATCTTTCCAGTCCCTGCTGAAGAAAAGCAGCCCCAAACCATGACGCTGCCACCATCATGTTTGACAGTGGGGATAGTGTGTTCAGGGTGATGAGCTGTGTTTCCTTTACGCCAAACATATCGTTTTGTATTGTGGCCAAAAAAGTTGAATTTTGGTTTCATCTGACCAGACCACCTTCTTCCACATGTTTGATGTGTCTCCCAGGTGGCTTGTGGCAAACTTTAAACAAGACTTTTTATTAAATGGCTTTCTTCTTGCCACTCTTCCATAAAGGCCAGATTTGTGCTGTGTACGACCGATTGTTGACTCTCCAACCTCAGTTGTAGATCTCTGGAGTTCATCCAGAGTGATCACGGGCCTCTTGGCTGCATCTCTGATCAGTCTTCTCCTTGTTCGAGGTGAAGGCTTAGAGGGACGGCAAGGTCTTGGTAGATTTGCAGTGGTCTGATACTCCTTCCATTTCAATATGATTGCTTGCACAGTTCTCCTTGAGATGTTTAAAGCTTGGGAAATGTTTTTGTATCCAAATCCGGCTTTAAACTTCTCCACAACAGTATCTCAGACCTACCTGGTATGTTCCTTGCTCTTCATAATGCCCTCTGCACTTTAAATAGAACCCTGAGACTATCACAGGGCAGGTGTATTTATACTGCAACTTGATTACACACAGGTGGATACTATTTATCATCATCAGTCAACATTGGATCATTCAGAGATCCTCACTGAACTTCTGGAGTGAGTTTGCTGCACTGCAACTAAAGGGGCCGAAAAATACTGCAGGCCCCACTTTTCAGTTTTTTATTTGTTAAAAAAGTACAAAATATCCAATAAATTTTGTTCCACTTCACAATTGTGTCCCACTTGTTGATTATTGACAAAAACTAAAAATTTTATATCTTTGTGTTTGAAGCCTGAAATGTGGCGAAAGGTTGAAAAGTTCAAGGGGGCCGAATACTTTCACAAGGGACTGTATGTATATATTTGTGTGTTCATTTTTATCTGCATAATGTTCATGTGGGTTAATGGATGTTTGTGTCTCTTTGTGCATGTTGACGTATTTTTGGACATGTATGTTCATGTATTTCCAAATATACTTGTCTTGCTGGTTTATACAACTGCCTCACAGTTCTGAGGACCAGGGTCCAAATTCTGGCCCTGCCTGTGTGGAGTTTGCACATTCTGCCCGTGTGGGTTTTCTCTGGGTACTCCAGTTTACTCCTGCAAAATAAAGTGAAAATTTTAAGGGGTGTTGAATACTTTCTATAACTGCTGTATTTTTGTATGTTTTGGCGACCCCAAAAGGGACAAGCTGAAAGAAACTTACTATGTACAGTCCCTTTCCAAAATAATGGAATGGCAAGGTTAATTTCTTTGTTTTTGTTGTATATTAAAGACATTTGGGTTTCAGATCAAAAGATAAATATGAGTCCTCAGTTCAGAATTCCAGCTTTTATTTTATGGTATTTACATTAATGTGTTAAATAACTCAAGACAGAGAACATTTAGTTTGAAGCCACCCACTTTTCAAAAAGCATTGGAGCATATGACTGATGGGGTCTTTCTCGCTGGTTAGGCATTGCCTTTCAGATTAAAATTCGGTAAACCTCTCCCCGACAGACATTTTTTTTTAAATATGCATTGTTCTCAAATGAGTCTAATGTATATTTAAAAAGAGAAAATAAGCTGTCGGTCACGCAGAGGTCTACGTAGGTTAATGTGTGGCCGCAAAACGCTTCCGTGTACGGGGGCTGAAGCCTATACCAGCGGTTTATTTTCTTTTTTTAGATACGCATTGGACTCATTTGAGAACAGTGCATATTTAATTAAAAAAAAAAAAAAGGTCTGTCACCGAGCGGTTTACCGAAGTTTAACGTGTGGCCGCAACACGCTTTGTGTACGGAGGAGCCAACTCACTCTTTTTTTTTTTTTCCCCAATCATTGTTAATAAATGCGAGTTTGTGTAAAACTAGGGCTAATTTATTTAAATATTGGTATTTGTATTGAAAAAAATCAGAGTGGCTTCATCACTATGTGGGATTTATTCTTGATGGAGAACGGATCCAGCAACAAAGAATTTGTTTGCATCCAGACTTTTCTACGCTTTCGAACTCTTCTGTGTACAGTAAATCTCAACGACCAACTCACCAGATACATGTGTAGATACGGTTGTCCAAGACAAGCGCAAGTGGGTTAACATTTCTTATCGGTGTAAACATCAACTTTGGCATTAAATATGGGTCCTCTTTGCCAAGTGTCATTTTTCCGCGTACCTTCGTTTAATGTTTAACAGTATCGGTCAAAACTCTGGGCGTTGTGCTATAAGACATACTTTCGTGCCGTCTCCAACTGACTTAGCGATGAACAATGCTTTGTTAGACCGGCAGTATGGCCAGTCACGTGACTTCGGTGACGTAGGTGCAGGAGCTCTATAGAGCATGTACTTTACCTCCTGAAGAGGAGAGTGGATGGATAAACCCCCGTAAACAAAACAAGACCTGAAAAGGGTTCCAGTAAAGCCTTGGAAAATCATTTCAAGCAAAGAATGCAACAGTGTGGTGAAGTCAATGGGTTGCGGGCTTAATGAACTTATTGCAGGTAAGATATTAAATTTTATTCTCTTTAAGTTCATTTAATGTCTGTTAGAATAATTTTGCGCAGTTAAAAAAGGGGTGACTTTAAACATAAGTCGCTCTGTCCTGAGTTGTTTTTTTTTTTTTTTTTTTTAAACACATCTGCATTTAAATACAATGAACTAAAAGCTGGGATTCTGAACTTTTGTCTCATATTCATCTTTTGATCTGAAGCTAAAATGTCTTTGGGATAGATGAAAAACAAATGAATGGACTTTGCTGTTCCAATGTTTTTGCAGGGAACACTATGTGCATATCCGTGTATTTTTATATATGTTCGCATTTGTTGATTGTGTTCTTGCATGTTCATTTTTATTAGTACAAGTTGATGGAACTGTATGTTTGCTACATGCATCTTTGTTTTGATATTTATTATGTATGCTGTCGTTATCGTTCCGTATATCAGTATATTGTTGCGTTTATCAAGTACGCTCACGGCCTTGATGCTCATGCACGGCCGCTTTTGTCCAAATGCAACGCGAACGTGAGGACTGAGAAGATTGTAAATCGTCAGAGCGTGCGGCAGAAGCCTTATTTTCTGACTCGACTCGGTGAACAGCGATAGAGAGCCGTGTTCCTCGAAAAAAGAAAATAAAGACGCTCTGCGCTTGATGCTCACTTGAAACAAGTATGAGAAGGAGGGCAATTGTGTGTTTTCTTCCCGCTGGCTGATAGAATGCTCATTATTCATAGAATCTGTGGTGTCAGGAAATGAAACAGGTGGCGCTGTCTGCATTTGGACGCTTGTACCTCGTCAGGCGGAGACGGATCTGCCGTTAGAACTGTAGAATAATTTTTTTTTTCCTCACCAGCCATGTCAGCTCAGCTACGAGTGGCTTGGGATTTGATATTTTTACTGTAAGTCTCACTTATATTCAATGAGATGTATTTTCTGTATTTATTTTTTTTCAAGATGTGCATGGATTCCCCAAGCCTCACAACAGTTCAGTGTTAATCTTGAACATTTCCTTCATAAAATTGTAAAGTTCCTGCCATTGTTGGGCTGTACCCCACTTCTCTCCCAGAGTAAGCTAGGAAAGGCTCCAAGCTTGCCTTGTGACCCTAGTGAGCATAAGTGGTGTGTAAAATGGATGAATGGACGAATGGCTTGAGTATATTTGTGGGTTGTTGTTGTCATTTTTGTATATTTGGATTAATGTTTGATTTTGGATTTATTTTGGTCTTCAGCCAACCGCGAAAGAATCCCAGCTCCATCTCTCAGGACTCTTGGGAAAAGTCGTACCCAGCCAACGAGGTCTTCCAGACAGCCAAAGACAATCCTCGTTACTCTAGCTACCACCAGGGATCCCGCAACGGCTTCCCCAGCACGGCCAACGTCAATGCCAGGGTCCTTCTGGAAGCCCAGGAGCTTCTCAGGCAGGAGCAGAGACGGCGAGAGCTGGAAGCCAAGGACCGAGCCTCCCCCAGGGATGCCCTGACCTCCCCAATGGCGTCCCCCAAAGGCCCGTACCGCCACGATGTGCCGCCTTCACCCTCTCAGCTCGCCAGACTCAACCGTATTGGCTCAGAGAAAGGACGGCTCTTTTATTCCTGAGGATGAGAGCCCGTTCTAGCCCAGCGGCCGAGACCTCCATTTTGTGACACGCATGTTGATGGCATCTATTTTGCCAACCGAACTGTGTGGCCCGCTTTTTGAAACGTCCCTCCAGGGGTGGTTCGACATGTACGCCCCATGCCTTGACTTCATCTTTTTTCCTGCCGACAAGTGTCGTATTCGTTGTTTTTCCACCTCAATGCAAGGCTAACATACTCACCACATGAGATTATCACATTCGATCTACTTGTTACTCTTCCTACCAAAATGAGTTTTCCCAAGGTGGAAAAAACACGCAGAGTGGATTTTTTTCATTTTATTTTGCGCCTTATTGCTAAGCTATCATGGTAACCAACACAGCCCCTATCTCTACATTGTCAACTTCCAGTTTCACCGTTTAGTTTATTTTTTTCTCTCTGTGCTATGCTAACATGCTAACAACATATCCTGCATACCCTTGCTGTTTTGTCAAAAGACTTCTCCATTGAGAAAAGTGTACAGCGGCGGTTTTATGAAGGTGTTTTTTTTTTCTCTGCAGTGTTATGCTAATATTCTACCCAAAACCAAAATATCTACTTTCGATCTATTTCCTTTTTTACCTTCTGAAATAAGACTCCCCTCCAGAGAAGTAGAAAGAAAATAGAACAGTGTTTGTAGGAATGTCCCAATCACAGTTTTTGTACTGGAGTCTAAGTCACTTGAAATGACTACAACCTCAAGTCCTGATCCAGTCCAAGACATACCAAAATAAGTTCTTTTTTTTTTTTTAACTAGGCAATAACAGCTCTTAATGTTTGTATTGACTTTTGTGTCTGAATAGACTGTTTTCGACTGATGTCACACTCTTTCACGTTGAGAACGCAGTAGCCATTTTGGTTTGGTGAATACTCGTAAACTAAGCAGGAATCATTTCAGAAAAGTGTACGAATGGGGGCGCACTGCGACTGTATGTTATCGGTTGCTCAAACGAAAGCGGGCGTCTTTCTTTCGACTGCCAGCTGTGATTAAGAACTAGTGCGAGAAAACGGAGCAGTTAGCAACAAAGCGGCGACAACTTGTGGCTGTTCCGTATTAGCAGAGCCGATCTAGTAGCTAAGTCATTCCCTTATGTCAGCATTTGCTTGGAGGATTTTGTTCTTGGTAAGTATTGGATACCTTTTAGAATTTCACACCTACTAGCAATGACTAAGTTCTGTGAAGGAGAAGTATTCTTTAGGGCCAAGGGCCTACATAATACTCGTGTGTGAATGCAATGCATGTCTCCAAAATCTGTATTTTCCGTTATATTCAAATAAGTTTGCAAAAACAAGTTACCGCACCGCTAGCTGTTACGTGAGTAGAGTTAAAAATGTAGCTGTGGAAGTGGAGAATGAGGTGCGGACTCCACTTGGGACTGGTCCCGGTTGAACCTCTCTCTCCCCCTCTTGGTAACAAAAACGAAAATAATAATCTACACCTCTTTCGTTGGTATAATCAACACAATTGAACAACGCGGACCTTAATCATGCGGTACATATTTAAATTGCATTGTGCGGTACACTAACCTTAGCAGTGTGGAGACAGGTTGCTCACAAAGGGTACCGCGGCTAGCCATTGATGAATTGGTTGTAGGCCTCCAGACCTTTGTAATTCTTTAGTTGGTCCATGGTATAAGTGATTGTCGAGAAAAGGAGATAGTTGACGATGTCTGGATAGGTTACCGATACCCACAGTTCGAAATTCTTGCTCCATTTTTCCTAGGCGTATGGGTCAATGTTGTCAATAAAAGCACATTTCTTGCCGTAATGGTTTCTTGAAACAACATCCAATGAGCACCGATACCTTTCCAAAGTCTTTTTAGCCATCATGCGTCACTTTTAACAAACATTTGTGTAACTCCGGTCTGTATGCAAAAGCAATAGAGTGAACGGCGCGTCAGTAGAGTGAACCCATCCGACATGGCCAGGTGCCCCGGATGTAGTCACATGGTCGAAAACAGTCTATACATTAAGTCCGTGCTTATGCTAATGTGTTAATAGCCAGCATAGTTATGAAAAGTGAGATATGACACAATTTTTGGTGAGAGAAACATCTGTAACTTACCGCAAGGTGTTTTCCTAAATTAGAATTTGGCTTAAATAACCAAGTTTTGGCAAAGCTGTTCTTTTTATGTAAACACTCATAGTTGCTCTTTGATTGGCCTGCAAATGGTTCGTGTGCGCTCATGTGACTTGGTTGTGCTGTTTGTTTGGTGAGTTGGAGTCAAATGACACTAGTGATCACGCTTGGAAAGCGCAACGGCTCCGTATTTGGAAGTAGGTGAGGAAGTCTAAAAGTGCACGCAATAATGAATAAAAGTAGCTAGCAGGATGTTGAACATTGTAATGGAGTAAAAGTACTGACTTTTCACATGAATACTCGGGTAAAAGTTGAATGTTCATTCACACCACACTCGCAAGTGAAATTTACCCAAAATGTTACTTGAATAAATGTAGTGCGGTATACAAAGGGGGACAATATGTTCGTTAAAAAAAAAAAAAGGTACAAAGCCCCTCCCACTTCTTGAATGAATAATTATGTGGTGTCTCCATGGTGGAGAATCAGCCAGAAAGTGTTGACAGTTCTTATCTGCTGCCGAATAACCCCCCACCCACCCATCACTGACTCCCCCTCAACCACTCTGGGCTCAACTCTCTGGCCTGCCTGCCGCTCTGGGCCATCCTCCTCGTCGTTATACATTATCCTAACTACATGCCTTCAACATCCTTCCTCTACTGCCGCTTCACTGTCACCCCACCCGCCTGTCACCCAACCCACCTCCTCTGTTATCCCCCCACCCCCCCACCCCCGCTTCCTCTCATGAGCTGCTCTCAAACGGTGAATTTTTCATCACCAGCCACCTGCTGCCCGCGCGCACCACAAGAAAGAAAACCAGATGCAAAGACTACTGCAAATGAGCTCATTTTGACACACAAGCACATTTTTGTCAGGGAGCAGTCGGTTGAAGAGCAATTTAAGTGAGATAGTCAGACTCCAGTGGCCAACCTCCCCCAGGGTAGTTGTCATAACTCAAAATTCTTCCCACCTGACCCACTTTTGAGGGGGCATTCACTGAAAATTTTGCCTTACAACTCCAGTCATAATCAGTCCTTCCTCCATTATAAGCATTCCAACTATTTTATCAATTCGCTGCCACATCAAATTCCAAAGCAAACACTGATATCAGGTATCTGTATCACCCTCATACCGGCCCTTTTCAAAATACTGGGTAGTCATGAAGGCTGCCAATACCCTCTGGTATGACCTTGAGGTAGAACTCCTCACAAGTAGTTGGCGGTACACTGCAATCATTATTACCGTCAGAAAGAAAGAAATTAATTGAAATGAGATGTATCAAAAGCACTAATGTTATCAGTACTCTGTATTGGTGAGCACTCGAATGGATAATCCTACTGGTATTGGTCCGAAATGAGGTATTAATTAAACATTGCTATTGTCAGGATGCTGTTTGTATCATTGGTAGTAGGAACACTCCCACTGCAGCTCAGTTAGCAACATTGATAGTACCTTATTAGTATCTTAGCGAGATCAACATCTCACCATCTTTCCAACTTTTCCAGTTATATGGTTCGGCCCTATTAGGATCTTATTAGCACACTGCTAACATTTGTTAGTAAAATTGTTGACTGGTGCGTGTGGTGTCAGCTAACTTGGTCAATGAAAGCAATGGTTCTAGCACAGCTATTAACATTTTTACCACCAACACACATAGCACATTAATATTTACTTGCGTCGCCCCATGTTTGATCAATCTTCGGACCTCTAATAGGATATTGTCAGCAATGTTGCTGTTGTATGTTTTTTTACCATAATGGCTAGCACCTGGTTAGAAAACTTATTGGTGTCACGTTACCATCATAGTGACAAATTAAAAACATTGTTTTCCTAAATATTTCCACTGCATACGTTTTCAGGGCCATGTTAGCATTACTGTTAGCAATATTTCTGGCACCGCTGTTGCCATCCCTGTTACAACAGAACTAGCACTTTGTTAGCAATATTGCTAGAGCCATCTTAGCAACTATGCTAGCGCCTTGTTAACATAATTTTGACCTGGTTGCCACTTCCGATTATATTAGCATACATGTTAATTTCATTCCATGTTTTTTTCCACAAAAGATTCCTTGTACTCCTGCTAAAATCTTACCAAGGCCAAGCTAAACTAGATATCTGAAATGAATAACCAACAGGCTGTTTTACGTAAATTATGTTCATTACTCCAACAAAACCCACAATCATTGTTAAAATTGAACTTTGCCATCATGCTTTGCGTTCCAAACAGTATGCTAAAGAACAAGGTCGTTAGGTAGCATTTGCAAGTTACACTTTAACTGCATGAAACTTTTTTTTTCTAATATTTTTTGTTCCTTTTTGTGTGTGTAATGAGTTGAAAAAAATTGAAGTTTGTGTATGTGGTGTCCTCATTTACATGATGTGACAGAAGACAAGTTATCTGTGAATGTCATGGTAACAGGACGCAACATTAATAAGTGCCTGATGATGATGATAATGATGTCATATTTTACACGAAGAAGGATGCAACTTCTGCTCATAGTGTTTTTAAAACTACAGTATTTCACGAAGTTCCGGTACTCCTTTCTCTGCTTTGTTCGGATTATTATTGCGGTATTTTGAAGCGAGTGATGTTGGTATTTTGTTACACTATTTTTATTTGTTTGTTTGTTTGTTTTTTTAGTAAGATGAAAAGTGGAACCTGATGTGCAATTGTTTATTTTTCCTTGCCACATTATCATAAGACACTTGTTGTGTACATATCAATATGTAGAATAAAAATAGTTTCTTATTAATAATGCTTTCAGCACCCCAATTACCATCATTTTGGAAACATGGCAAGAACCACTGTTACCATTTTGCTTTTGTACATAATGTCTTTGTTAGCAACATTCCTTTCACTCGTTAGGAACACGTTAGGAACATGGCAAGGAACACCGTTTGCATTTTTGTGTTCAACATTAGCATGTTGTGACCAACATTGCCAGCTTCTTGTAAGCAACTTTGCTATCAACACTCTTAGTACGTATATTCGTAAGCAACATTGGTAAGTGTCATGTATCACAGTTTTGCATCTGTCATATATATTTCTAGATGATGAGAAATTGCCCTGTTCTGCTATTCTGCCTCTGTCAGAGACCAAAATTTCATCATCATTTTATCATCATCATTGATATCGCGGCATTGTTAGCATTGTGGTTAGCAGTATGTAGAACCACAAACATGTTATGATTGTTAGGGTATTTTAACAAAAGCGTACTACAGACCTGTTCCCTTTTTTTTTTTTTTTTTTTTAAAAAGTAGCAACGGGTTCTGTGCAACGGGGGAGTTTAAAATGTCTTTTTTTTTTTTAAAGTCTGATTTGAAATGCAGCTGGACAGAAAAGTTTTTTAGGGGGGAGACAGGGATGGCGTAGACATGGAGACTTGCAATGTGAACCACAGCAGAACAACAGTCTAGTTATTTGAGCACAAGCAGCGTGACAAGAGTGAAATAGTGTTCTTTTTTGTGGTTGGGGGGGACACACACACACCAGATGAGGATATGTAATAATTAACTAACCCTAACCAAAAGAACAAAATAAGAGAAGACAGAAAAAGGCAGGATAGGATATGGGAAATGTGTGAGGCAGTGTTAATGACGAGTGCGTTTCTATTTAGTGTCTAAACACCTATAAGAATCGTGAGCTGATGTTAGTGTAACCTGTGTTGTTTTCCCAGCACAAGCAAACGGTCTATCGAACTTGGTGAATGAACACCATATCACATGGATGTTACTCAGCTGTTGTATGGAGTTGCTCAGCTGTTAAGGAAGGGTGGGCACCACCATTTCCACCCACAAGGGTGGCCCGAGCCAGTGAACCATTCCAGCATGGGACCCCAATGCCCAAGTGAAGCACCCTAATGAATCCCAAAGAGAGGGACACAGTCACTGGACCACTGGCCCCCCAAGCCCTATCCCACCTAATGCGCCCCATCAGTGTCACTGCTCCTGCCACTCCGGGGCGCATCGGGGCCCCAACCAGCAACAGGGCCCAATGCAGGAGCCAGCCACTACCCGAAAACAGTCACATAAGTGAGCCCATGTTAAGCGCCTGTCATGAATAAGGACGGACAGCCAAGGGCACCAAAATAGGGGAGAAGAAGGAAGGGCCCCGTGGCAGACCTACATCTCTCTGCGGCCTGACAACTGAGGGGGGCAGGGGGTGCACAGCCCCCAGGAGTCAAGTGAAGATAAATATGAATACCCACCACCAAACCTAGAACTTTAGTTACCAAATCCCCAACAAGAAACCGTGATCGTGTGTGGTCCTGTGTAGTGCATTAAAATTGGGGACACTAATAATCCATAGCCATTACCTCTCCCCAGGCCAACCACCGCTCCAAAGGATGCACAATTGTATTTGGCTCATTAAATATCTGCAAGAGAAAGAGATGGCGGCGCAGAGTGCAGGCCGGAGTGGAGGAACACCTGGCTGACACTGCCCTCCCGACACAGATAGATTTATAATGCATTAAAACTGGAGGACCGGCAGGACAGAGCAGGGGATTGACCAGGCCACGGAAACCAGCACAGTTGTGCCGGTACCCAGCCTGGGGCCCACCATGCCTTGTGCATGTCCCCAGAGGGCCCTGAATGAGATGTGAATGTGCCCAATATGTGAAGTTTGTATAATAGGAGTAATAAAAATGTGTGTGTAATAAAAGACAAGACTCCTGCAGGTCCGGCCTAGCCTACCACGCTGGAAGAAGAAAGTGGAGCACCCCCTCCCCACCCAAGACCCAAAAACCAACCATCGCCCAGTGACCAGAACAGGACCCAAAAGTGTTCCTGTCCAAGACAGCAGGCGCTGACACTCGACCATAAGCCCTCAGTCAGCTGTGGACCCCACACATCCAAAGGGGGAGGGGGATGAGAACCACAGTGGAGCACCCCGGGTACAGGCAGCAGCACGGCCTTAGCCCATGATGAAATACCAGGATTAGGGCAAGCGGGCACCTCCCCAGTATTCCATCCCTTTGTCCAAGCAGCAGGTACTCATGAAGGCGACCAAGACCAATCACTAATGCTGAAGGCAAAAAAAATTCTGTCTTTGAGGAAGTGTCCTCCCCTCCCTGCCCCTCCCCAGTCCCTGCCACCACTCCGAAATAGTTTGGAATATCGAGAAGTGCAATCTTAAATCAGAAAGAAAGGTCTTCGTTAACAATTATATGTCATTGTGTTAATTGAAGTTTTGTGTATCAAGTACTATTGGTATCAGCATAGGTGAGTACTGGAGTGAATACCTTTACTGGTTTTGTTCTAAAAAACGCAAAAAAAGTTTTATCAAACACTCCCCCCCCCAAAAAAAAAAATTAATGTCCTGTTTTAAGCGTAGGCGATCAAACATGCTTTGTAGCAGGAGTTGAGGTTCAAGTGTTTCCATCCGGAGAAGTACACCAAGTGAGGAAGGAATATCCACGGATGACCTCCAGGTGAAGGTCATGTGTCAACAGCTTGGGAGCAGATGTGAGGAGGACATGATGTCACCTGGGAAGATGATAACACCGTCTGCCTCATCAACTTCCTGGAAAGATCATCACGTAATGTTTCATTATAGTTATCATTAGCATGCAGTCGTTGAGATGCAATTTTCTCATGCATTTTAATAGTCTTTTAAAGGTCAAATGTTATCCCTATAAACATTCTAAAATAGATATTGTAATGAAAAATACATATAGCATTATTCACTTCAATGTCTATACGAAAAAATTAAAATGAGTGGAGAGCGCGTCATCCATGTACAGAGTTGCGGAAGTGTCATTCGACATCCAAGTGGTCGCCATATTGGCTGCATCCCCTGTCCGTGACGTCACCCTGGACATTCGCCATTGAAAACACGCGGTGGACCCGATTATAGGAGACGAACACACCCCTTCTAACACGGAAGCTCTTTTTGAAGAAGAGAACAACACACAACCGAGTGACGTTACCCGGGCAATATTACTATTATTATAATAATATTAATATTATTATAATATTATTATTTTTGATTCGAGCCATATTCAGATGATATGCGATGATTGCCAAACCGCCTCCCCGTCCAATCCATTTCCGCGGCGGAGATGACCCATCGCCGCCTGGCACCGCGACGAGCCACCCCGGCAGACAAGGCCGGTGGCCAGCTGAGACGAGCCACCCCTATCATGGCACCAAGCCGGGCCGCTTTACGGCGTTGTCGTCGCATGCGGCTGAGTGCACCATTGTCGGCAACATTGTCAGAGCCACCGCCGTCCACGAGCCCGACGCGCAGCTTTCGCCAGAGCCGTGACCGGCGGACACGGCGCCTCAGCTGGGGTGGCTCATTTTCGCCGCCGAGGTGGCTTATCACAGAGCCGACCCGACATAACGGCATTGTCGTCGCAAGTGGCTAAGTGCGCCATTGTCGGAAGTGTTCATAGCCGCTGCCGTCCGCGAGCCGATGTGACAGTCTTCGCTGGCGAGGCGACACAGCAGCCTTCACCAGCGAGCCCGACGCCACCCGATGCACACATTGACACATTTAGCACGCATGTTTTTCCAGACTTTATAAGAAAAAAAATCAAGTAACGTGTGACATTTGAGTACTGTACTGTATATCATTCTGATTCTTTGGATACCATTATGTGGCCAAATATTGAAGTAACGCACAATCCATTAATGCCCGATAATTGTACACCCCTAAGGGCTTGACCTCACTTGTACCAATGGTCGCAGAATTGCCGCAGCCTATATCAAAGGTGTTGTACTCCCCAAACTAAAGTTAATGATTAAATCACTTATTATTGTTTTAAATTTGCTAATTTATCTCCTCAAAAGGCTTCATATATACTCATATCTGAAAATGTGATAGTGTAAAGTTCCTGTTTATGCGTATAAACTTATGGCGAAAGGTGCTGCGCATTAATTTGGAACAACTGTTTTGACAGGAACAGCTTGAGACATTTAAAGAGTTTTCATATTATGAGCTGATCATCATAAGTTCAAGTTTAACTTTAGTGCGTTGTCGTCGGACGGGGCTGAGTGACGCAGAGCCGAGCCGTGCTGCTTTAGGGGGTTGTTCAGTACGCGATGAGCAACACCGTCGAGCCGGGGTGCTTTATTGCGTTGTCGCCGAGCACGCCTGATTGAGGCAGAGCCGAGCGGTGCTGCCTTAGGGAGTTACCGGGTTTCAATCCAAGCCCCGCCTGTGTGGAGTTTGCATGTTCTCCCGGTCCCTGCGTGGGTTTTCCCTGGGCACTCCGCTTTCCTCCCACATCCCAAAAACATGCAACATTAATCAGACACTCTAAATTGCCCCTAGGAGTGATTATGAGTGTGAACGGTTGTTTGCTTCAATGTGCCCTGCAATTTGCTAGCAACCAGTTCAGGGTGTACCCTGCCTCCTGTCCAATGAGAGCTGGATGTAGGCTCCAGGACTCCCTTGAATCGTCTGAGGATAAGCAGCCCAGAAAATAGATGGATATAAAAGTACACTCAGATGGACAAAATAGAGAATGGATGGAGGTTCCATTACTTGGGTTTGTTCACACGTGTTTCCTCTGACCTCTCAGAACGCTGAGCGATGATTGATGGCGAGCTCACCACCTGCTGAGCAGGACTCATCTTCCCCAAGTGACATCCCGTGCACTGCTTTGACCTTTGAACCTCGCTTGCATCTGCTACGTTCAGCCACATGTTCAGATACCTTACAAATTGTACTTTTTCCTCATCACTTCAATACCCGCCACCTGGACATAAAAATTTGACTGATTGATGAGCACACATTCCCTACCAAGAGAAATTCTAACTACTCAATTTATCTACTTTATGTACTAATCAAGCAATCAATTATTCAATTCTTACTTCTCGTGAATATATTATCAACGTACTTACCGGGACACTTGGCTTACTGTTAGATTGTTGAGAATTGAGAATCGATTGGAACCCGGACCACTATTCCAGTTCCCCTGGAATTGTTCAAATTTTAACAAATTCACTTTCCAATTTTGATACCGTTAGTATGCTGAACCCTGAATAAAATGGCAAAAACCAACGGACACACAAATACGTGTTTGTGCCCAACAGTGTCAGCGAACAAGTGTGTCTTAACCAGTGTTGCAACAGTTGCCTTGAAAAAGTAACTTACCTACTTTACTGATTACGCGAGTTTAAAAGTAATTTATTTGCTGATTACTTGATTTCAAAAGTAACTAAGTTAGAAAAAAGAAAATAATTTCAGCAGCTGCCAAGTGGCAGGAATATCACTCAGTTTCTTTCAGCTTGTCCCATTCGGGGTCACCACAGCATGTCATCTCAGATGTACGCACATATATGTTTGGCACAATTTTTTTTTTTTTTACACCAGATGCCCTTCCTGACGCCTTGCCTTCCAGGGAGTGGAGGCCTGCAGTGGGATATGAACCCACGACCACTGGTTTACCGAACCAGCGCTCTAACCACAGAGCTACGAGGCCTCACAAGTAACAGGAATATCACTGATCCACATGAAAAAAAAAGCATTGCCTTAACCATACTCATTACCTGCTAATGTAACATACACCACAGGTTACAGAATGATATCAATGTGAAAAACCTGACATGCCAACACAATACAGTAAATACACAAATGTAAATAAACACACACTGCTGGTTGTGGTCCATAAAGGCAAGCTCGTGTGGGGAATTTTAAAAACGAAAGTCAACCATGAAGGCAAGAAAAAGAATAATGAATGGAACCATTAATTCATTCATTCACCATCTTTTCCACTTATCCTCACAAGGGTTGTATGAGTGCCGTTATCGTGTACCAAAAGATTGTTAGGATACACTTCGTGCGCGTCTGCCACGAAGGTGCGTAATGAAAGACTTAACTCAACTGGGCAACCCGGACAGCCGGAAATACTTGGAGATGCCTTCCTTTCCCACCGATCGTATGAAGGGCTATATGACCTGTGTGTGGCAAATTTCAGACTCAGTTCATTACACGTGCGTCAAATGTTTTCGTGTTAATTTATTGTAGTAAATGACATTACAGGTATTTTAAAATTGTAAGTCACGTAAGCAAGTCAGATACAGAATTTAAAGCACAAATAACAGCAACAATTTGTGGCCGATGGTATTTTTAGAACATACCTCGCGGACGCCTTATATGGTCCTCGCGGGCTACCATTTGCCCACGCGCACCGCGTTGGTCCAGTTTGTTGGCCTCAGTGTTGCATCTCTGCTCTTTGCAGATGATGTGGTTCTGTTGGCTTCATCAAGCCTTAATCTCCAATTCTTGCTGGAGCGGTTCACAGCCGTGTGCGAAGCGGCTGGCATGAGAATGAGCACCTCCAAATTTGAGACCATGGTCCTCAGTCGGAAAAGGGTTGTGTACCCTCTCCGGGTGGGGGATGAGATCCTGCCCCAAAAGGAGGAGTTCAAGTATCTTGGGGTCTTGTTCACGAGTGAGGGAAGAATGGAGCAGGAGATCGATAGACAGATCGGTGCAGCTTCTGCAGTGATGCAGACTTCGTATCAGTCCGTTGTGGTAAAGAGGGAGCTAAGTCCAAAGGTGAAGCTCTCAATTTACCAGTCGATCTACGTTCCTACCCTCACCTTTAGGCACGAGCTGTGGTTCGTGTCCAAAAGAACAAGATCCCGGGCACAAGCGGCCGAAATGAGTTTCCTCCGCAGGGTGTCCGGGCCCTGCCTTCGAGATAGGGTGACAAGCTTGGTCAGCCGGGAGGGGCTCAGCTGGAAAGAAACCCAGGGGACGACACAGAACACGCTGCAGAGACTATGTCTCTCAGCTGGTTTGGGAACGCCTCGGGATCCCTCCAAAAGAGCTGGAAGAAGTGGCTGGGGAAAAGGAAGTCTGGGTGTCCCTGCTGAAGCTACTTCCCCCGTGACCCAACCTAGAGAAGTGGGAGAAAATAGATGGATGGTCCACTGGGTCGTAAGTGACCCATTATCTAAACCGGAAGTACATTTTTCCAAATGTGATGTTTTTGTGTTCCTTTGATGCTTATTGATTAGTTGGCACATGAAATTTTAAAAGAGGATTTGCATGTCTTGGGTTCTCTAGGGTTAAATTAATGGGTAACTGCATCCTCCATGTGAGAATATTTTGACACATTTTTTGTGTTGCATTTTTTTGTTCACTGCAGGTAGATAATTAGAGTTGAGTTTTAATTTCACGAATAGAGGACTCAAATAGACATTGATGCTTCTATTTGAAAGTAAGCCCCAACTCAAGCATCAGAGTTCAATTTTTTTTTGTCACATCCGGAAATCAAACTTTGTGTTCATTGGTTTATTAAATGCAAAATAGTAAAGTTTTTGCAGATACAGAGTTAAAAGAAACACAACATATGCAATCCTCACTTTAGTTTTATGGTTCAGGGCAGGGTTTTTTTCTCTCTGTGGAAGATGGTCCAAAAGTCTGAGTATTTAAGAGTGACGACCCCCGAGCTACTTGCATACAGTATATGTTCTGTCCATTGTTTGTCCATTCCACGTTTCTTGTGCTTGGTTGGTGACCAGTCCAGGGTATCTTGCCTGGATAGGCTCCTCCTCAGGACAAGATCTACAGAAAAAGAATGTTGGTTATCATCATCTGATGCCTTTATGACATATCCGTCTCATACATTTCACTAACTGATGTTTCCAAACTTCACCAGGGTATGATTCCGGCATGTTCGAGATGCCCCTCCTGCCGCGTCGTCCCACAGAAGCTCAAAGGTGCCTAGTCTTTCCATAAAAATCCTCCGCAAGAATTATGAGGCACTCCATCACCGGCATCCTCTTTGATGGCCGACAAATGAAAGGGCCCTCACCCAGGGACGTCGGGGTGAAAGGGGTTCACCGACACTCTGATATTACGGCCCCTTTGTATGGGAGGTGCGTATCAGCACATAGCCCGCTCCCCCATGCCACTTTGATGTGCGCCTCCCCCGGGTCACAAGTCATAACTTATAAGATTAAAGCTGCTGCTATTGGATGACCTTTCAACTTGTACCCAAGCGACGTAGCATTCTCACTCGCATTGATTTTAGTTAACTGACAATTGAATACCGTTTCTAAAGTATCTTGGAACGATAACTTTCAAATTAAATGTGATTTCAAATAAAATGCATCTGAAGAAGGAGACACAACCAAAATCACCAATTACGACTTCTCCACTAGCCAGTTTATAGTTTTTGACTTATTGACTGTGTGGAGTTGAGCCCTCCAACATTAATGATTTAATTCACCCCCCAAAAAAAAGTTTATAATTGCCTATAAATGCCACAAAATGGCAGCAAAGCACTTTTTTCTTTTAGACAATGATATGGCCTGACTGAACGACGCTTGAAAGTCCGAGTGATAATGAGGCTTCTCAAACTGGCACAAACAGGCTTCCATCATCAACTATCAAGTCTACTCGATAAAAACCCCGCAGTGTTTCAGGAGAACGGAATGATGTAACATGCCAACATAATCATACGATACCCCGTAATCGCTATATCCAGATTTTCAGTTTTCAGTTAACTGTGTAACTATGATAATTAGCAAATGATAGTTAGGCCAGCCCAAGTTTCACTTTTCATCAGGAGTCAATGTTGTTGTGCTGGTTGTTGCCAGGTAACTGCAAATGACAAGGTGAAGGCGGGCATGCAGGCGGGAAACTGCAAATTCTCCCTGACCTTACCACGCCTCCTTCTCGACGTTCGCTCTCTGCCACCATTTTGGAGGGTGTTGGTGGAGTGAGTGTGTGTGTATATATGTATGATTCAATCCAATTCCATGGATTCTTGATCCCATTATCCTTATCAAGCTTCTTTACAAGCGTTGGTCACGCCGTCCTCCCTCTGTGCCACGTGCCTCCAGAACATTGACATTCCGCAAACTTATTAACGCAAAAACTTACTAGTATACAATGAATTTAAATGTGGTGAAAGATTGTACTGATAAAATATACCTCACGGAAGATTTGCACCTTGCCTACCGCAATACAGTCTCGAGTCTTCATGATTACAGATAGTCAATGTCGACAGAATACTTTGTTAAACCCCCACCCTGATGCCAACCCCCACCTCCAGATTTTTTTTTTTTTTTTGCAAATTTGTACGATTTACGGAAATTATTTCTCCAAAAAAAATCTACAGAATTATTCAGATCAGGAAAGGTCATGAAATAATGTTTGGATTTAAGATTGAATATTTTAGATAACATTTTATTACCGTATTTAATTGGCTGTGTTACTGCCCACAGTTGAACGTTTGCTCAATACTTCTAAACTGGACGTCATTATCTGGTGTACCTAATAAATTGTAACCCTACATGGGCTGTGAAGGTGTACAAATGGTTGTGTTTTACTGATTAACAAGTGTTAAAAGGCTCCAGACCGGCTCTCTTTTCCAACATTTTCATTTGTCTCTCAACACTTTTGACTTCACGTTCATGAAAGAAGGAGTCAATTAAAGCCGCCCCAGTGCCGACTTCATCTTGCTTTCATCGGACCATGAGGTACTCTATTACATTAAATTGTATTGCATTGCAATGGTTTGTATTCTGTGTGCCAAAAAGACACAAGCCTGCAGGCATGATTGGATGCAAATTGAACTCAACGTGCAATATCACAATTCCATTTTTGAAACAAGCTTTTCTTTAAAGACACCTTCAAAAAAATGAGCAATATATGTTGAATGTGAATTGTTTTTTCGACAACTATGCAATGTCATTGTCAATGTCAGAATGTAAGGATTTGTTTTAGCATCATTGTTGGCAATGTTGTTAACATCACTTTTTGCGATATTAGTACCTTTCTTAGAGATCTTTTTGCTCAGTTTATCATCTTATTCCTGTTGGCAATTTTATCAGCACTGGTAGCATGATAATTGGCAAAATTATGACTATTGCTGTTACCATGAAGCTAGTAGGCTGGACGTTTAGTTCAACGCCCAGCGTACTCGCCTGCTAATCAATGATCTGGTGGAGGTGTGGATGTTCTTATCTTTATCAACAGCACTTTAAGTACAATTATTAGTTAATAATTAGCTAGAAACCTTAAGCCGGCATTGTCCACAACTGGTTAGAACATCTCCCTCAGAGTCCTGAGGTCCTGGGTTCAAATTAGGCCTCCACCATGTGGAGTTTGCCTGTTCTCCCCATGCCTGTTTGGGTTTTTGTCTCATACTCCGGTTTCCTCCCATCCTTCCATCCACCCATCCATTACCTGAGCCGCTTATCCTCACAGGGGTTATGGGAGTGCTGAACTGGTTGCCAGCCAATCGCAGGTCACATGGAGACGGATAACAGCCACACTCACAATCACATCGAGGGGAAATTTAGAGTCTCCAATGAATGGATGATTTGGGGATAAGGGAGGAAAAGGGAGTGCCTGGAGAAAACCCATGCAGGCACGGGGAGAACATGCAAACTCCACACAGGCAGGGCCAGGATTTGAACCCTGGTCCTCAGAACTGTGAGGTAGACTCTAACCAGTTGCCCCATCATGCCGCTCGGTTTCCTCCCACATCTCCAAAACATTCATGGCCGATCAATTGAAGACTAAATTACCCGTTGGTGCAATTTAGAGTATACATGAAAGGCCACTTGAACAAGCAATTTAATTCCACCTATGGAAGCCATGAATCCTTTTCCAGAAGTGAAAGAAATCTATTTCCCATCCCAGCATGATACATTCCAGCTCACATGGTGGATCAGATAAAACCAGGGCAACGCGCAGGCCACAATCTATCAAGAGCATCCCGTCTTGTTCAACGTGGAATTCAAAACGAATGTATTACAAGCAGTGATGGCGTCCTTCCTCACGTCAAGATCTTGTGATGATGAAATTCACTGATGCAAACCTCAAATGATGGTGACGTACGCCGCTACGCAACCTGTACGACACTTCCACCCTTGCACTAAAAACATCCAGGCTGCGCTATAAATTCCTGCCGATAGAACCCCTGCTTGCAACCTGATGGATAACAGAGCAGCAGATGTTTCCAGAAGAGCTCTATTGATAACCTTCCCAGTGGAGACCCGTGATTGGGGCTCATCAAACTCCCTGAGTCCCCCATGAATTTCCTTCACCCCCCTCATTCATCAGGTCCTTGAATCAGGAATTTGTCTTTGAGTGATACTGACCTCGTCAAACCATTACTGGGCCTGATAGCTTAAGCATTTAGCATTCCTCACTTTATTCTATCACGAGAGCAAAATATCAGGGCAAATAACGCGTGGCTGACCAAAAAGATGCAAATTATTAACAATATAGCAGGCCTTTCTAGCCTAAGGAACCATATTTGACAGAAGTCAAGATGGACGGAAGACATCAATAGTACCATGTGGCTATGAGTTCCCTATCCTAGCCACCAATAATAAGAAGAAGCATATTCAGAATTGCTAACAATGTGCCAAAACATGATACCTACAGTGGTACTAACAAATAAAATAACAGTGGTGTTGGTAACAATTATGTTCACAGCAATGCTAAAGACAAAAAATGCAAACACTGATGCAGTGGTGTGAAAAATTATGCTAACAGCAATGCAAATAACCTTGCTAAAAATTATCCTACCACGTTGCTAAAAATGTTGGTAACAGTTAATAATGTTAAAACGTGATGCCAACAATGTTACTGCACATCGAGCGGGGCTGGCAATGATGCTACGAATGGTGCCAGAAAGGAAAATTTGAAAATGATGCTATCAGTGAAAGTGGTGCTTACAATTTTACAAAGAAATTGTGCTTACAGCAGTGCTAAGTTTGCCGACAATTATACTGATAGTGATGCAATAAATTCTTCAACATTGGTGAAATGCTGAAAGCAACGTTAATAATGTCGCTAAGAGGTTACACACAAGAACGTTATCAATGACGCAAAACATCATGCCAGCAGGAATACTACTCATGATGCTAACAGTTGTCATAACAACACATCATGTCCACCCCACCCCCCACATAACAACAATGATGCTAACAGTGTTGGAAGAAATTATCTTGCTCAGAACTACGCATACGAGCAGTGCTGCTAACGATTATGGTTACGGGAATGCAAATTATGTGGGTAGCAATTTAACTGGGACGAGGAGATTCGTATCAGAAAATGAATTGAAAGTATTCTTTGTCAAAATCAACATTATGTAAGGTCCTTCATGCATTTTGCATCAAAACGGTCTTGCCACTTCATTTACAATTATATTCCGACATAACTTGATTTTTAATAATTGGCTTAAATCTCTAGTGTCGGATCATTTGAATAATGAACATTGTCCTCTCATCGAAATGAAAAGCACCTTTAAATTCATCGTGCCTGTTTGAATGAATTTCGTTTCACCCCAGAGTCATACTGCTTGGATTAATTATGGACTCTTGAATTAGCTATGCCTCAATTATCCTTACAAAATAGAAAAGAAACATCCATCCAGTTTTTGAGACACTTATCCTCACAAGGGTTGCGGGAGTGGTGGAGTTTATCCCCAGATGTCATCGGGCAGGAGGCGAGGTACACCCTGAACTGGTTGCCAGCCAATTGGAGGGCAGATAGAGAGATCGCACTCACAATCACACCTTGGGGCAATTTTAGAGTGTCCAATTAATGTTGCATGTTTTTGGGATATGGGAAAAAAACAGAGTGCACGGAGAAAACCCACGCAGGCACAGGGGGAACATGCAAAGACCACACAGATTTGAATCCCGGTCCTCAGAACTGTAAAACAGATGCCCTAAACAGTCAACCATTTTCTTTTGCAAAAATGATGCTGACAGTCAAGCTAACATTGCTTATGGTGCTGGATTTGGTGTTAACAACAGTATAACAACTTGACTAAAAATGATCAGTTCCAGTCATTTGTGGCACTACGTTATCTTTGTTGCTCATAACTTCCAAAATGTTGTGTTTTTGATTTGAAAACACACTCCTATTCGGGTGAATTTGTTTTTTTTTTTATCTTCGACCCGTCAACGTGATAAAACAGCCAACTGTCAGTGTTGTTTTTGGTGTTTGTTTTCCGGCGTCTGGCGCTTCTCACGCTGCCACCAAAATGGTTTGATCCCAGTTTGTAAAGTGTAGAGCTTCCCCGGGATCAAACCGCGTGTTAATTGAGTCTCTTCTTCCTGATCTTGGCATATGGCGACGTGATGCTCCGCTTCACGTGGATTCCCGGGGTGAACAAATACCTGTTGTGTTATCTCACACAGGCACGCACACACACACACAGGGGCTAATGAACTCGTCCAATGACAGATTAGTGAGTCTCCAGGGACTCCAGGCAATTGCACGCTAGAAGAAATACGACCGTTTGATCACGCCAGACTTCATCAAATGATTTAAAAAAATAAAAAGACGATCCCATCCTGAGCATACGAAGAACTAACACGCCAGACGCGCCGCTGTTGTCTTCACGGTTCAGAATAAACTCTTTGATGAAATATTCCAAGCAACACGTGTTTGTACGTGCGTGATGGAATCTTGTTGCTTTTCTGTGTGTACGAGCTCCACTAGTTTCGCTTTCGTACATCGGGGTGGCCTACAACCAAGGATTATTCACAGAAATTAAATGAGAATGCTGAGAGAGCATGACAACCGGCTAATAAAAACATCAACATCGAGTAGAATTCAGCATGATTGGAGTAAATGTTCGGTGGCTCAGTTGGAAAGCGCTGGCCTCACAGTTCTGAGGTCCCTGGTTCGATCCCGGCCCCGCCTGTGTGGAGTTTGCACATACAACATTAATTGGACACTCTAAATTGCCCCTATGTTTGATTATGAGAGTGGCTGTTTGTCTTCATGTGCCCTGCGATTGGCTGGCAACCAGTTCAGGGTGTACCCCATCTCCTGCCTGTTTACAGTTGGGATAGGCTCCCGTGACCCTTGTGAGGATAAGCGGCAAAGAAAATGGATGGATGGAATAAATGTTGTATTTTTGTCTTAGTGTAAATGTTAGCATTTATAAATGAACATGGAAGGAGTGTCATTGTGCTAAGTAAGCTTGAGGTAATTAACATATTGTAGCTGTACAGTGAAAAATATTTATTCAATTTTTAAAAAAGATTCAAACACATAGTTGTTTAAGGCTTGTTGTTCGATGTACATTTGTTACCATTACTGTAAATGTTAGCATTTCTCCAACTTGCTGCAGAAATATCGTCGCGTGAGAACTCTACGTGTTATCTTTTTAACTGCGCTGATTTCATATTTGTGTAAACACACGCAAACGCATTAAAGTGTAATGCAAATGAGCTCCCACTCAAAAGCGACGAGTTAAGGGAGCATCTGTTGTTGTTTGGAGATCACAGAGAAAATGTTTCGATGAGCAACATTCGTGTCCGTGTAAAACAGAAAATTATTACTGTCAATATATGACGTGAATAATAAAATGATGGACTTCACATGCGACTTGAAGCTTGCTGTTTGTAACTAATCCTAATTCCTAATCTTATTAACACTTAAATACATTTGTACTCCTGTTTCAACCTTCTTAAAAAAACATGTAACATTTTACGGTACAGCTTAGTGATCTAGTAAAGCAGTTTAGAATAGCCTTCAAATTCCAGCCAGTTGCGTTATGTTATGCCTTGTTATCCATTCGGACGCCAGCCTGAGGATCTCATTTTTTTCTCTCCCAATCCGCCCCTCCCCACCAGATGTACATGTTAAACTGCGTCATGAATTTGATAAACTGGCTTATCTGCCAGGCTCCAGGCAACGGGTAGCAGATGCCAAGAAGCTTTATGAGATGCCCGAAACCTGCCAGAAGATCAACACCCTCCTGCAAGCTCGTTAAACTGCGACACTAACGGGAGAAATTAGCGTGGCAAATGGGGGCTATGAGCATTAAAATTAATTGTCATATATTCGAGATTTATTGCCATGTGCCATTTATTATTAGAAACTATATAAAGGACATGAAAATTGTATTCTTTTGTAGTAATTTGAATCCCTTTGTCACGAGCAAGCGGCTCGGGGGCGGACCCAGATGCAGGACTCCGAGGGGAGGGCATGATCTTAAGAGTGGTTTTATTCCAGAAGGAGGTCGAACACAAATAGACAGTCCAAAACAGGTGGAAGCACAAAAACGCGAGGAAACACGCAAGATCCAAAAACGTACACAAGGTCCGATGACTACGAGGCAAACTTAGAAACATGGACAAGACGTAATGAAACTAAAAAGACACAGGCTCGCTTGACAAAGGAATGCTCTACACTAAACTTGCGATCTTAAGCACAGTAGCGGAGTATCCCAAGATGCAGTAATGCAAACGCAATGAACTGGCCAATGCCAATGACACGTTCACAACTTAAATGCCTGGTCAATTACTGTCCAAAATGTAACGCAGCTGTGTAACAGCTGTCAGAGGTGGTTTGGCCATCCCCCTCACAGGAAGCACTGCCCACGGCAGTGGCTTGGCCATGCTCAAATAAATAACAAACAAATACACTATCTATCTATCTATCTATCTATCTATCTATCTATCTATATATCTATCTATCTATCTATATATATCTATCTATCTATATCTATCTATCTATCTATCTATCTATATATCTATATATATATATATATATATGGGAGTGTGCATGGTTGGTTGTTTCTATGCGCCCTGCAATTGGCTCGTGACCATATAACTTACCCTTGTGAGGATAATCACCATAGAAAATAGATGAATGGATGGATATTTTAAAAATAGGTCAATGAGAAAAATGATGAATGATAAAAAGGAGCAAGAAGAAAAAACAAAAATAAATCAGAATGTAATTTCACAAAATATTTCAGGAGTTTAAAACAAATACAATATGATTCAGCAAAATTAATAAATAATACAAGCAAACAATAATTATGAGCAAGTCACAAAACACAAAAAACCTAGACAGATGTACACAATGATGACAAAAATTTAAAGACTCAAAGTGAGGAAAAAAAATAAAAAACAAATTATCCCCAAACAAGCACAATAATTTAAAATTATTGAATAATAAAAACAAAATAAAATAACTAAAATACACACATTTATAAATGTGCAAAAACATAAAGGTTAATTACAACAATAATGACATTCATTTAAAAATGGCAAAAAAAACTCAAACAATCTATCACATAAAATAAAATGAACACAATTTTCAAACCAATCTACAAAATTAAATGGAAAAAAATTAAGTGGTAATAATAGATACATGAATCGCTATAAAAAAAAACTAAAAAACAATCCCCAAAATAAATGTTAAATGTTTTAACTCCCCAAAAATGTGAATCAATAAAATAATTTAAAAATATTTGACAAAGGTGCACCACCATAAATATAATTTTTCAGTTCTACAGTTTTTAAAATGCACATTCGACTTGTTAGTGAAGTACTTTGTTGTGTGTGTGTGTGTGTTTTTTTTTTTTTTACCCCCTAGGGAGAATCATTCCGTTACCTCGGCGACAGCGGGGAATCGAATTAGCCTAGCGTGACCTTAGCATGTGGGCTAGTGTGAAGCTGTTAGCAGGGTGTGAGCGCAGCCTCCTTCGCTATCTGTGAATGTGCGCATGCATGCGTGTCTGTTGTGTACCCACCAAAATGAGGCTGTGGCGATGGTGCAGATGGAGCGAAAATATATTCACTATTTATTTTATTTTATTTTTTTTACAGCCTGCTGTGGGGACCTTGTTAAAATTTCTGCTACTTTTACATGCCCATATCGAGGCTAACATGGAAAGTCCACACAGGCGAGGCCAGAATTGAAGCCGAGTCTGTCATGATCCTGCCGCTCCAGCTCGAGCTGTGCGGGTGCCCGCGTGGGTGCCCGCGTGGGTGCCCGCGCGGGTGCGCTGATTGAGGCGCACACCTGCGTCTCATGCGGGCTGATTAGTCTGTGTATTTATATCACCCCGATGACCACTGGTGCCTGCCAGTTTGGTGAGCTTCATGTCCCGTTCGAGTGCTCCGGTATCCCTGATCGACAACCCGTGTGTACCGACCGTCGCCTGTTCTCCGACCAACCTTGTAAGCCCGACTCCTTGGATACTTCTGCCTCCTTTGATCGTTCTCCTGCTCTCTTCGCCCGACGTCCCAACTACTGCTGCTGCACCGGACTGCCTGCTCGATCCCCGACCTCGGCATATAATAAACGTTTCTCCTTGAACTACCTTGCATCTTCCGAGTCCTGCATTTGGGTCCCACTCTCGTTCCGATGGGACGTGACAGAACGAACTGGCCCGCACAGGACCCAGCAGGAAAGACCCGGCGTCGCCGGGACCGACGGAAGGTAGACCGTCTGCCGGAGGACCAAGCATGTCCAATCCGGGTAGGCTCCCTGACGTCCTCCGCTTCTGCGTCTTACGCTCCGCCAGCGAGGTATGAATACGTCCCGAACACGACCCGTCCGGCTCCTCATATTCTTCTGGACTCTGACTTTTCGGAATATGAGGAGGACCGTGATTTGTATGAGCGGCTGCCAGAGTACGACTCCGATTATTCTGATTATGAATCTGCTCGTCCGATCTTTCATCCCAGTCAGTTTGTTTCACCTCCCCGCGTTTCCAGCACCCGAGCGTCTTTGCCCGGTAGATACAAATACACCAATCCATTTGAGGGAACCCGCTTGGCCATCTACCCGGGACCTCCGCGTGGCGGCCAGAGGAGACGCCCCGGCCGGGCACTCCCTGGTGCCTCCCGCTGCGCAGCAACGAAGACCCCGTCCTCCCACTCCTCGCCGGCAACAGTGAGACCGGCAGACCCGCAGCTGGTGGCGAAGCTTCCAGCCCAGAGGGAGGAGGAGCCGCCAAATCGCGATGCGTTCTACCGTGAAATGCGGGCGGAGATAGAGCGACAGAGCGCCGAATTGGCGGCTCTCACGTCCCAGGTCCGGCATGGATTGGCGAACCAGCCGAGCTATGCTGACGTTGCAACGGCGATGGACTCGCTGCTGACGCAGGTTCACGTGGCAGTTGGAACTGACCCGCTCCCGAGACACGCCCATGTGTCAGTTTCGACTGACTCTCTGCCTAATCTCGTTCACGTCACCGTGGAAATGGACCCACCACCGCGCCACGCCCACGTTGCTGTCTCAACGAATGCACTGCAAGCTCACGTGGCAGTGGGACCGAGTCGATGCCGCCTCAGGTTGCTGTCCAGGAGGTGGCAACCTCTCCTCAGCTGCTTCCCGTCCGTGGTCTGGAGTACCAGTGGCGACCGGCCCGCAGTCGCTCCACGTTCCTGCTTCGTCGGCGACCGGCCCGCGGTCGCTCCACGTTCCTGCTTCGTCGGCGACGGGCACGCCCATACGTTCCCGTCCAGGTGGTGGCGATGGTGACAGTGATGCTGCCTTCTCACGATCCTGTCCAGAAGGTGGAGACGGTTCCCCAGCCGCCTCACGTTGCCGTCCAGGAGGGGGCGATGGCACCACGGCCTCCTCACGTTCCCGTCCAGGAGGAGGTGGAGTTGGTGATGCTGCCTCCGCCTTCTCACGTTCCTGTCCAGGAGGTGGCAACGGTTCCCCAGCCGCCTCACGTTGCCGTCCAGGAGGGGGGCAATGGCACCACGGCCTCCTCATGTTCCCGTCCAGGAGGAGGTGGAGTTGGTGATGCTGCCTCCCCCTTCTCACGTTCCTGTCCAGGAGGTGGCGACTGTTCCCCAGCCGCCTCACGTTCCTGTCCAGGAGTACCAGCGGTGACCGGTCCGCGGCCCTCCCACGCCCTTGTCTCGACTGCGACAAGAGCTGGCGAGTTCTGATGAGCCACCCCGGACCTGGAGAGACTTCGTGATGGTAATGGTGGCGGTCATGGCTCTGGTCCTTCTCTCCATCATCCTATTCGCTCCGGATGGCTCCCAGCCGCTTCATGACCTGGCCTCGTTGGTGACCAATCCACGGCTGCCTACTGACCAAGCCTCGGTGGCGAACAATCCCTGGTCGTCTTGCAACCACGGCGTGGGAGGTTCTCGTCCAGAGCAGTGGCCTGCCTCATTCTGGTTCCTGCTTTGCCGTTTGGTTCCTCACAGAGGTCGTCCACCCGAATCGCCCCGTGGGGACCCTGGTGCTTGGCGTCTGGGTCGTCCTCCTGACCTGTCCACCCGGACGCCTCGCGTTTGGTGGCTTGGATGGCCACCAGACTGGGGTCCAGGGGGGGGCGTCCCCTCCTCCAGATCCCCTTCCGCCCACCCCTGCCTGTGTTAATTATTGTCTGTGTTTTTTCGTTTAGGCACGTCTGGGACCCGTGCCTTTGAGAGGGAGGGGGGGTACTGTTATGATCCTGTTGCTCCAGCACGAGCTGTGCGGGTGCCCGCGTGGGTGCGCTGATTGAGGCGCACACCTGCGTCTCATGCGGGCTGATTAGTCTGTATTTAAATCACCCGATGACGACTGGTGCCTGCCAGTTCGGTGAGCTTCATGTCCCGTTCGAGTGCTCCGGTATCCCTGATCGACAACCCGTGTGTACCGACCGTCGCCTGTTCTCCGACCAACCTTGTAAGCCCGACTCCTTGGATACTTCTGCCTGCTTTGATCGTTCTCCTGTGTACCGACTCCTGCCTGCCCGCTCACCTGCTCTCTTCACCCGACGTCCCAACCACCGCTGCTGCAACGGACTGCCTGCTCGATCCCCGACCTCGGCATATAATAAACGTTTCTCCTTGAACTACCTTGCATCGTCGGAGTCCTGCATTTGGGTCCTACTCTCGTTCCGATGGGACGTGAGAGAGTCCTGATGAACTGTGTGGCAGATGGGCCACAATGGAACCTCATCGTTTGTAGTTTAAAAAAAAAAAAGTAAGAAAATTAACATGTGAATTTACCTTCCCCTCGTAAATCTGCAGGGGTCTACACCATTTGGGCTAACAAGCATTACCATGCTAATTTGTGGTTTCCTTTGAAGTGATGCGGACGGGAAACTGCCAAGTTAGCGTTTGGATGTCACTTCCTGTCTGAGTCTGAGACTTCTCAGAGGACACCTTGAGTGAGTCTTGGCCTCCATTTTGTCAGTTGCAAAGCTGCAACTCAAAAGAAACTTGCCGTGTGTTTCCTCTGCTAAAATTAGCCGCAAGTTTGGCGACGTAGGAAGTGTTCACGCAGCAGGACGACAATGTTATCACCCCGTAGGGTGCAGTACCTCCTCTTTTCATTTCTCTTTTGGCCCGTCATCAACAATCATGCAACTATCTTGTCCTTCCCACAGTGTGTTACCACACAGAAATGTAATTATGTAGCAGTAGCGAACAGTAACTAATCATTACCCAACATCAGACATTTGTGTTTCTTTAGCTAACCCAACGACCATATTCTTAAACATCAGAGAAAATGTAGAGCATTCCAATACTTCCATCTGTGTCTTCGTGAAGGCTTTTGTGAAGCCTTTAAATATTCATACTAAAGTAAATATCAAAGACCATTTAGTTTTCAACAATCCTAAAAATAAATTTATGTAAACATAAGATAATGTCATTTACATTAACAATCTGTCAACGTTGTGAAGCACTTAAAGTTAATAACTACATTAAACAATGGAATTTATTTTATTCATAAATGTTATGTTAAAACGGTGGGCAATGCCAAATGACGTTGATTGTGCGTGGAAGGTTCGAAAAGGAAACAGCATGAACGCGTCTATCCTGTTTCCTGCTGTTGTACGTCTACAATGCGACTTTTAAACAAACGTTTGACTTCACCAAGCGGCACAACTGGACTAAATATCAAGCTTTGGTGTGCACTGCGAGGCTCATTGTGGGAGTCCAGGCTGCTTCCTGTCGAAACAGGAAATGGTTTCTGTGCGAACCACAAAAATGTCATAAATCAGCTTTAAGTGACAGCAGCCTCCTTAAAAGAAAGGAAACATTTCAATCACTATTGTTACGTGACTTCTTATCCCCCTTACAGACCCTTCAACAAACCTAAAGTACATTTTCATAATTACAATTGATGTTACTCAATTACCCTAATATGTTTTTTTGAAAACATCAAAAACTGTGTGAAGTTAATCTTAATATGCTTGATTTATTTGTGTAAACATTTATAGTACAATACTTTATGCTTTATGGTTGTATTTTTTAAGCAATGACCTTTTATCATTTACAGCACATATATAACAGACATTTTGTATACATCAAAGGCAATATTTAATATTCAATTAACCTAAGGTCAGTAATCCTGAGCCAATCCAAACTACATTTTTCTAAAGGTACTTTATAGTATTCATTTTCATCGTGTTTTGCCAATATCAAAGATACTTGTTTTGGGAAATGTCAAAGAGAAATTTGAGTATTCTGTTAATAAATAAAATGAATATTGTGCTTTTGTCAAGTCTCCAATGAACCCGAGGTGTTTGTTTGTAAACATCAAAGCAAATTTAGTCCATGGTAAACGTAATTTTTTTATGAACATCAAAGACACTGTAGGCTATTAAATGTTGTAACACATTTTTTACAGAGATTCAAGTCTTCAAAAGGAAGCTCACATGTTGAAAATGGTGAAAACTTTTCATTTTCATGAGCATCAAAAATAATTATTGGAACCATTATTTCCGCAATCATCAATGACAATTTAAAGACTTTACTGAAGTTCGTGTATTCGAGTTTGTAAACACTGACTTTCGGCTGATATAATGTTTATTTTCATGACCATGAAATCAAACTTTATTTATAAAGCACTATTCATGCAATTCAAAGTGTTTTCCTATGAAGTTCCTCCTGACACCCGACATTTTACAATATTTAGCTTATATGGTTTCATTTTTTCGTAAACCATTAATGAACATTTTGGATGTGATGTCCTTGTTGTCGTGACGTTCAAACATTCATTCGTTCATTTCCAATGAATGTTTTTACAAACACCAAAGACAATGCTTTATTCTTGAAAGTTAATTTTTCCACTATTTTATTTGTAAACACATTTTGACCAAATTGACTGATTTCATAAAACATGAATGACAATTTAGTCTTGTGTTATTTGACAAAAAATGTTTCCTAGCCGCTGAATATGCTATCTGACCACTTCATTAGGTACGGCATCTAATAAAAATGTGCCTTTCCAAAGATGATGATAATAACACTTGATTGACAGGGTCCAAGGGGTATTCATTTCACTATAGATGATAATAAAGCTGGCTGTGTGTTATTGCGCGACAATACTAATAATTGTGAGGTGACGCAAAGGTGGCGCCGCTGACATTTGCGGCGTGACGTGAGGCTGAGGAGAAGGATGACATTTCACCGCAAAGATTGAACATCCATTTTATTCCTTCATTCAAGCTGTAATTAACTTTTTTTTTTTACCTGAGGATTATTCACCACACACACATTGCGATTTTTTTGGGCAGCAACTTTTTGTCCCTCTGCCCGCACTCTACTTTGACGGATGTGCTGATGTCTGCCACGCACAATATCGCACTTTTCCCCCACTGTTAAGTTGTTGTAACCTAAAATTGCATTTGGATGAATGGACAGTGGAGAATAAGATTCTTGCATTTTTAACGTGGGGCCACGGCGTGTTTGGGTACGAGCTGCGCCTGGGTTCAAATTAGTCTCAGCCAACAACTATCAAAGAAGTGCCACACAATGTTACACAAAGAAGAAAGTGAACATAAAAAGATGTGCGTCCTAGTGCATTTTTGCGGCTACAAGCATAAAATGTCAGTAAACTTAGAACAGGAACAGTTGAAAAAAACACCACGTCAACTGAGGACATTGATAGTGTCTCTCAACATCCACATTTTATTATCCATCCATCCATTCATTTTCTTAGCCGCTTATCCTCACAATTGTCATGGGGAGTGCTGGAGCCTATCCCAGCTGTGACCAGGCAGGAGGCGGGGTTCGCCCTGAACTGGTTGCCAGCCAATCGCAAGGCACATTGAGACAAACAGCCGTACTCACAATCACACCTAGTGGCAGTTTAGAAGTTCCAATTAATGCATGTTTTTTGAATGTGGGAGGAAACCGGAGTGCCTGGAGCCCAGGGAGAACATGCAAACTCCACACAAGCGGGTCCGGGATTTAACCGGGGACCTCAAAACTGTGAGGCCAACGGTTTACCAGCTGAGCCACATTTTGTCATGTTCAGTATTTAGCCCGGAACTGATATGAAATCTCATCGACTAAAGTATTCGTACCAGCGATAGCTTGATTTACGGGTTTTTCGAGTTTAGTCACATTTATTTAGCTCTGTGTTGCGAGACAAAGTTTGGGTAGTTTTTGGTTTGGTGAGAAAAAATAACGAAGCAACTACGTTTTTGGTACAGTAATTTTCTAAGTGTGGTTGGGGTGCCACATAGTGGTAGACAAAACAATCACTGAATTAAATATTCAAACCAGACAAAGTCTTAAGGCTCCGTCACACTGTGACGTTCTGGTCAACGTCCTCTGAACATTTCAATCGTTCTATTTTTCAGCGTTCTCAAACGCGGATGACAAATGTGGCGTGTGATTAACGTGTGTCTAACGCATGACTTAACATGTGTCTAACGCACGAAAAGCGTGTCCAACACACGAAAAGCGTGTAACAGCGACCAAATAAGATACCCCTAAAAACCATTAGCGTGTGCAAACGCGTCATTGGGGTGCGATGAGCGATTTGTCAACGTAAGACGAGCGTGTTGAGCGTGTGACCAATGGGAGAATAACGACAGAAAAGTGTTTTGGGGGAATTTTTCCGTGAAAACAAACTGCTGCTTTCTGGATCTTCCATAGTAGGTGCTCTCTACTGTAGCTTAATATCAAATGGACCTTGCTTTTACAAAGCATCGGTTTATATCCCGGAGACCGTGGGCGACTACCAACGTTTCCTCAAACGCTATAGGACGCTTGTCAGAATGTCATCGTGTGACGGGGCCATTAGTCTTTTTACTTTTTTTTGTAATCCAGTCCAGCACATTTGTTAGCTAGAGTTCAGTTGTATTTAACTTTTAAATGCAATATGATGCACCGACTGCTGGAGATTGTGTGTTGTTACATAATAGGCCATTAAATCTGATTCTGATTCTGATGGCCACACCAGCGCACACACGGCACTTTTAAATCGGCTTGGCTATGCCGCTTCACGTACTTCGAACTACAACATAAATACGCTTGAAAAAGAAAAATCACGACAAATGAACTCAAATTAATCAGTAAAATGAACGTGTGTCCCAGTCTTACGTGTATATGCTATGGGTAATGTATGGACAGAAAGTATCTTAGTAAACGTGACGGGCATTTTCTAGTAAAAACTGCCCCCGAGGGATGTCATTACTTTAAGGTATGTGCAATTCATCAATTCCTAATCAACATTTGCATTTCTCGGCATCATGGGAAAAAGGAGGGAGAGGGAGGAAAGGGGGGTTATTGTAGGGTTGCAGAGCAGCCAGGCAACGTGAACATTTCTTTCATGAAAATTAATTGAAATAAAATTAGCCTGGAGCAGAACACGGGGGTGGGGCAAAAAGTATCGGGACGCCTACATGAAGTGGAAAAATTAAAGTGGGGCAGAAGTATTGGATGTACACATTAGGCATGAGGCGAGAAGAAGATGCGGGCTGGACAAAACTAATTGGACACATTCAGAAATGGGGGAAAAGAAGAAATTTGACACAAAAGTATTGGGGCACCAACAGTGACTGAAGCAAATGTTACTTTTGGAATTAATTTATTACAGGACAAGAAAATGAAAAGCTAAGAAAGGTGGGCAAATGTATTGGGACACCCACGGTAAGGGAAAAAGTGGATCTTTAACGGTCTTTAAACTTTGCTCTATGGATGGAAGTTTAAACATGCCCATGGAAGGGAAAGGCACATGTTGAAGGAGTAAGGAAAATGTTTTGGGACTTGAAAATTGTGGACTGCGGAAGCGTTGGGACACCTACAGAAAGTAAAAAGTGTAGAAAATGTGAAGTCTTTACAAAAGAATCGGGATGTGTGCAGGAAGCAGAAAAAAGGGGGAAAATATGGCATTTTGAAAAAAAAAAGTATTACCATATTGCCTCACTGAGCCTCTCATGGTAAACAAAAGTCATACTCAAAAATGTATCAAGCACTTTCCATGGCCCATCCATACATTTTCTATCCTCACGTGGTTTGCGGGCATGCTGGCATCTGACTCTGGGTGAGAGGGGGGTTACGCCCTGAACCGGTCAAAAGCCATTCACAGGGCACATAGACAAAAAAACAACAATTCACACTCACGAACAATGTAGAGTCTTCAATTAAGCGACTGTGCATGTTTATGGAATGTGTGAAGAAACCGGAGTACCTGCCACAGTACGACAGGTGAAAAAATGAACATACAAACTCCACACATGGAAGGCTGAGTTTGAACCAGAGTCCTCAGAACTGTGAGGCGGATGTGCAAGGCAGTCGGCCACCAGCATCAGGCACTTTTTGTTTTACACATAATATTAACTTAGTCCTTGATGCATAACAAAGAAAATGGCGCCGTTGAGGACTTTAATAAAGAGGATTTGGCTCTGCACCCATTGTGAATAAATGATTCGGTGCATCATTCCTCACGTTCTCATTAAAATCCAATCAGCTGCATTCAGATGATAAAAACACACACACGCACACACACACAGATTCATCATGCTAGTAATAACTGTTGTTGGAGATCATTTGACAGATATAATCTTCAAATAAACACTTTATGATGCTTGCATTGCATCACTTTACATTTGGCACTGAGTGTTGTGTGTGTGTGTGTGTGTGCGTGTGTGAGTGTGTGTGCATGTGTGTGTGTGTGTGTGTGTGTGTGTGTGTGTAGCTGGATGACTTTGCTCCAAGCCAGAGGTCTGTTGAAACAGATGTGCAATATCTTGTCAAATCATCAAACGTGCGTACGTGTGTGTGTGGAGGGGGGCAGGGGGGTGCACATGCACTCACACACACAAGCTCAGAAAAGAGAGTGTTAATCGAAGGAATAAAGACGCATCAATGAAGCTCAAAGGTGACAAAATTAAAACTTGAGCCCAATGCAACAGAATTTACTTCTATGTAAGATTTGGGAAAATAAAACTTTCGTAAAATTGAAAAATTTGGCTTTTTTTTTTAATTTGAAAGATTATTGTTTTCAATCGCAATAAAATACTTCTCCTTTGGGGGGTAAAATGCTTGAAAAATACTGCATTTAAAAAAAAGTACATGCAATCGATACAGAATACTGCTTTTCTCAGTAAAACAAAATTTAACTAGTAATTTTTTTTTCTTGTATTATCCTCCTTTTTCAAAAAGTAATATTCTCTAAAAAAAATTGCATACATCTTTTTAAATCCATCCACCCATTCTCTGTTTTGCTAACCCTCACAAGGTTTGTGGGTCTGTTGGGGCCTAACCCATCTGACTTTGAGCTTCAGGCAGGTTACACCCCGAAATGGTCGCCAGCCAATCGCAGGGTACACATAGACGAGTGTTAACCTGCACATTCACACATTTAAAATAAAAGAAAAAAAATCAGAACACATTTCTTTTCTGATAGACTTTCATGACAAATTTGGGGATGATTTTTCTCCAAACATACACATTTTTCTTAAAAAAAAGAAAATCTCTCAAAACAGTCCTTTCGAACAGAAAAGCTGAATTTTATACAGTATACGATATGGCATTATAGAAAGAAATATATTTTTTCTCCTTAGATAGGAAGTGACTATGCAAAGATGAATAATGCCGCTTTTGACCAAATTGGAGAAAAAGGTCTACAAGACCATCAAAAGTTCTGTTTGTATCGGCAATGTCGGTCAATTAAAAGACTCTCTTGTCCACATGAAGGACATGACAACCTTTGTCCTAATCACCATCAGTTCTTCCTCTTGTGACTTGATTAAGAATCTTGTTTCCTTTTGGGATGGAATGACATGGTGTGGAATCACACACAGTGATTATCAAGAAACACACACCGAATACCTCCCACGAATGCTAACGACTCCGCTATTGGATTGATCTCTCTTTTTTTTTTTTTTTTTTTGTCGCTGACACCTGCCATTAATCCTCAGCGTGCACTTGGTCTTCTTCCGGCGGCGGCGATGAAAGCACAGGCGACGACCGTCTTTGGGACGTAATTAACTGCCACCACGGCCTGAGAAACAGCAGTGGGCGACTATTTATTGGAGCCACAATTTCTGCAAGGTGAAAGAGTCTCTCCATTTGGGACTGTTTTGACGCCGAAGTTCACCTACTTTGCAATTTTTTTCAATTCATTCATTCATTGTCAGGCTTCTTCTCGATGATGTGTCAAATTTTTTCCTCCTTTTTGTTACCTTCAACTCATGTCCCCAAGTTAAAAATCCTGCTCAAAATGCTTCTTTCGTGAGTCGCATGACTCACAACGCTCTGAAGAATTCTTGTAGCTGCCCAGATGTGTAAATGTATTTCGATTCGTTTACACATATTGAATAATGTTCGACTGTGATCTAAAAAAATCAAATGCACTGATAAGACCTTTCTTTGGTTTCCAAAGTATAAATAATACACACTTTTTTCTTTTAAATGTCAAATTCTTCTGACTGGGCGGCACGGAGCGACTGGTTAGAGCGTTGGCCTCACATCCCAATCCCAAATCCCAGCCTGTGTGGATTTTCTCCGGTTTCCTCCCACATCCTCAAAACATGCAACATTAATTGGACACTTTAAATTGCCCCTAGATGTGATTGTGAGTGTGAGTGTGACTGTTGTCCGTCTCCATGTGCCCTGCGATTGTCTGTCAACCAGTTCAGGGTGTACCCCACCTCTTGCCCTATTATAGCCATTATAGGCCCCAGCAATTCCGCGACCCTTTTGAGGATAAGTGGCTCACAAAATGGCTGGATGGATGGACTTCGAATTCCACTTGCAAGTATTTTTAATCTTCCCTCTTCTTATCTTGTAGTGTTTGAACTCGTGTCGAGGTGACACCCCCAAACATGGCGGAAGGACACTTTTGTCCTTTTCCTCTTTGGAGGGGCGCGTTTGCGACAGCGACGGCTGGTAATGATGCTCTTGGCATCCCCCGACATGGCTGGGAAAAAAAGCAGAAGGGATCTGAAGCGGCTCTTAAGAAAGAATTTAATTAGCACTTTCACCTCCGAGCAGACCCGCCGGCCGCCCACATGGGCGTTTTTAGCCCGATCAACATGGCCGCCAAGACTGTTAGTTGTGGTGCGAATGGTTTTATCTAGGAAAAAATGTGTTAGATGAGCGGCAAGGAACAGCTTTTTCCATGTTCTAAATGCTAGAGTACTGCCTGGATAACACACACTGATGGAACCATTCCCATAAATATTTTTTATGTTTTGTAAACATCATTCATTTTCTAATTGGTGATTTGAATGCATTATGCACATTTTTGTAAACATATACAAGGTTAGGGGTTTTAATGACGCTCTAATGACATATTCAAACATCACAGACAATTCCGAAAATATCGTACTCAACAATTTTCTTTTCTTGTTTTTTTTTTTGTCGGGTGTGATGATGTCTTGAAGCCTCCAAACAAAGGCCTGCAGCGTTTAATTAAAGTAACAGCTGGACCCATTTGATTTTCATGAATGAGTGTGTTGGCGGCGGTCCAGATGCATTCTGGGAGACGGGAGAGGACAGCAAGTGGCAAGCGCTCAAACACCAACTGGTAAAATATTCAGGCGTCCGAGGGCGGCGGCGGCGGTGGCCATCTTGTTAGTTAGCGATGCGCTGCTAATGACTCTGTAATGAATTCGCAATTAATGTTCTATGATGATGTGAAATGCTGGGGGAGGTTACTGAGAAGCCCCCACAGCCCGGCGCCACCCCTGTAACATTCTGGTACATTCTAGCCTGGATCAGAAGAAAAAAAACAACTTCTCACTCCCTGTTTGTATATGTCATTCAACATGGATGTTCAATATAAGTTAAAATATGGACATAATATTTGCTAAAAATGCAAGTGCATAATTTTACAAAGGTAATTTAGACAAATATTAAAAAAAAGAAATTTAGCTAGGAAAATGATTATTTCTATGAGAATTAGGTCATATTTCGGGTATTATTTCTATGAGGAAAAAAACTTAAGTATATTTTTAATTGCAAAGTTGGATATTTTTTAGCAAAGGGATATTTTTAAAAAATTGAAAATTACTGTGATAACTGAGAAAAAAATATATATTCCATTGAGATGAAGATAGAATATTTCAAGAATGGTTGTATTTTTTTAAATCATTTATTTAATAGTACTGTATAATTTATTTATATTTAAAGGAAAGGCCAGATTATAGTTAGATTTATTAAAAAATGGGTATTTTTTAGATTAAAACACACAGACGCACACACACCTATATATCCATCCATCATCTGAGCCGCTTATCCTCACAAGGTCCACAGGAGTGCTAGAGCCTGTAGCTGGATCTTCGAGGTTCCAGTGTACCAAACTGTGTTTACCCTAAACTGCTGTTTGGAGACATGCTGTCACTGAGTGACATGTTGAAAAATGAGATTATCCTGCGTGTAAGTGGATTACAACGCGAAATGCTGTCAGCGGGAACTATGAAGATGATGTGGATGAGGAAGAAGAAGAGGTTACTCAGATTAGCAGCACAGCATAAACTCAAATGACTATTTTTGTGGAATTTGGACCCAAATACTGAGAGAACTACAAGAAGCAAAAAATTTGGATGTTTGGACAAAGGTATTGGGACATAAAGATGGCAAAATTTAAAAGAATAACAATAAGAAGAATATAAAAAGGAATATTAGATCTTTGAGAAGTGAAAATGGGAAAAAAAGTGTAATTTCAATTAGAGTCAAGACATCATGAAGTGAAACTATAATTTGTACAAAAGTATCTAAAAACATGAAGAAAATGTGGACAAAAAGCATGGGAGCATGTAAGTAGCTCATAACATAGTAATGGCTCATTATATCATAGTTCTACCACCTGTAAAACATAATTCTCTCATAACATAATTTAACACTACATTATGGGCTAAGTTATTGCAACATTTTTTTTTTATCAGGCCATTAAAGTAGTAATTATTCCGTTCAAGACCTTTCTTACTTTAATGGCCAGTGATGGGTCTATTAATTTTTTTTAATAATAAAAAGGACAGGACAGGATGTGGGAAATGAGCAAGGCAGTGCAGTGGATGGTTTTATAGTGTCTAAACACCAGTTGATATGTTAATATAACCTGTGTGTGTACAGAGCTGCCGAGCTGGCACATTGAGGAATGGTGCCTGCGTCCACCCACCAGTGGGGCTGAGCCAGTGAGCCAGTCCAGGAGGGGACCCAATCAGGGAGACCCACACCCCCCCTCCCCAAAGACTCAGGGAGGTCCCCTATATACTGTAATCCAAAGCACCCTGACCAGTCCCAAAGGGAGGGCTATGGGCATCACCCCCCCCCCCCCCGGTAAAAGTTTCTAGAACTGCCACTGTGTTTGGATCGTTACCAAAACAGCTCAACAGTCAAGAAAAGTTTGAGTTGGAACAAAATTATTCAGATACTAGAAAGGTAAAGTGAAGGAAGGTTTTTTTTTTTTTAAAAAAAGGTATTGGGACACCTCCAGGACTAACTGATGAATAGCTGTCCCGATATCCTTGTCCATGTACGCCACATCCGAAGTCACGTGCTGCTGTGTATAAACAAAAATTAACCTCATCATCATCATTCTTTTGTGCTGAAGCTTTTCACTTGCTCCATTATGTTTTTCTTTCCATTTAATGTGTCTAATCCTGGTTGAAAGACGTAATTACATGCTGAAAAGATCTTCAGCCTCGCCGGGGAAATCAAAGAAATCTCAGAAGGCTTTTTGTTTAATTTATGAGATTTGATTTTAATTCCGCCACATAATCAAATCTAATGAAAACTTCCGTGGAGATTTCTCGCAGTCGACCGGCATTTAAATAACGTGGGCGGCATTTTAATGGCGCTGTTTTAATAAAGGATTGGTTTATTCACAAGGTGACACCATGTTGTGTCATTGATATAGTTTGAGTATACAGATGGCAATCAGAAATGACAACTGCTATAAAACATTAACGATTGCCATTCTGAAAGCTATTAGGCCAGAATTCTAAGAAGCAGTGCGAAAAGTACACAAAGAAACATTACATCATCAATAACTACATCACTTTAATTATTGGACATAACACACAGATACGAGAACACTAAGACTTAAAGACTGCAAAAGTACAAACTAGACAACGGTACTAGAACATGAAGAAATTGACAACAATACAAACGTTCGAGTGATACAAGACCACAAAGAGCTACACAGTAACCATGAATAAAACACCAAGAACTAGAGAACTAAAAGTAGAACACTCTAAAGACTTGAACATTGAGAACTAGAGCATGATTCAAGAGAGCTTATATGCTGGATAAAAGGAGCTAAAACACTAACTAGACACCCGATGCGAGAATACACCAAAGACTTGAACACTAAGAACTAGAGACTGAACACTAAGATAATTCATCCTTGTGAAGTTGTCAAAAACTTAGACAAGGATAATACTGCACTAAGAATGAAACACTAAATACTTCAACACTAATAACTGGATGCTGATCCTAGAACACAAAGAACTAGACACTGATACTTGAACACTCAGGACTAGACTCCAAAGATTTAAACAGTGAGCACTGCACAATAGCAGCAGAACATAAATGCTACCTTTACATCAGAAGACTTTGAAAAGATTTGCTCGTCTCAAATCTGCTCATATTTACAGACGAGTTGTCGACTTTTTACTCACAGCGTGGTCTCAGATTTTACAAATTTGTATGGTCACTATTTACAAGACTACAACTAGATTCTTGAAGCCTTTTTATCCCTCCTCAGAATGCGCTTTTCTTAATTACTATTTATTTAATCAATGGATGGATTAATGATGGACATTAAGAAACAGCATTTGTTGAATACCCTGCCAGAGAATGAATCAATTATATTTTTTAAATCCTGCTCAGCCTTCATGACATTGCCCATGCAGAGCTGTAATATATATTAGAACACTCACATTATGTCTGGTTTGTATTGTCCTGTCAAAAAAATGAAACACTTGCTTTTCAAATCTGCTTTTGTCATTTTAAACTAGGCAAACGACAGAGCTGGATTTGAAGAATTGCTTGGCGTGACATCCGAGGACTTTGAATTTTTATTGTTTGCAAGATCTTGTGATGATACTGCACTGCTTTTGTTTACAACAAACAGGCTCGGCCGTTCTGCTCAAAGCCCGACCATCCATTACTCTTTTTGGACAGTCCATGTTGTTCAGGACGCTCTGCTTTTCTCCTGTTTCCCGTTTGTTCAAGCCGCTCTAGGGATCTCTTGTCAACAGAGTTTCCTTTTTCGGGTTTTGTTAGAGCTCATTTCTTGGTTGTCGGTTGTGTCACATCACTGTAAAGACTGGAAGACGTGATAAAATCAAATACGTTTGATGATGTCGTAAGGAAAAGACTGACCTAAATCTGGTGAGATTACCACCTCGTACTAAAAAAAATCAAGATGACGGGAGTGTGCCCTGCCTCCAGTAAAACTCCTAAAATTTCCTTTTGACTCACTTTTTTAGTCTGTGAAATAAAATCGTTAGGTGGAAGGCCATCATAAGAATGAAAATCGATGAATTAGACATCCAAGATTAGTGCAAACTGTAACTGTAGAGCACTGATAACAGAATTCCAAAAACTATGAATTAAGACCAGAACGCTGACGTAAAACTAAAGAATAAAACCCAAAGACCCAGACTAAAGTACACTAGTACACCAGGAACTAGACACTGAAGAATATAAAACTAAGAACTAGATACTAATACTAGAGAACTCAGTGCTACGCAATAAGACTAAAACACTAAGAACTAGACACACAGCACTGACACACAAAATACTTCAACACTAAAAAACTAGACAGTAAAGACTTCAACACAAAAAAATCAAACATGACATTACAACACTAAGAATGCGACACCAAAGACAAGAGCATGAAATATTACATGCAGATATTAACACCTCGACAACAACACTAAACCACTGAGAACAATACACAGTACACGAGAACACTAAAAATTAAACGATATACACGCCAAAACTAAATACTGGAACATTAATAACATGATGCTGATTCTAGATCCCAAAGTAACAGACTCTGATACTTGAACATTAAGAAGTGGACTCTGAAGACTAAAACAAGAAGAAATGGACACTGGTACAAGAACACAAAGACTGAAAATACCAAAACTAGAACACAATGAACTACACCCTGAAGGTTAGTACACTAACAACACGACCACCAGTAACAGAATTTGTAAAACTAGACACTACATACGAGAACACTGACTTTGACACTAAAGACTCAAAGAACCAGATAATGGTGCACCAAGAATTTGACACGGGTAATATGACACTGGACCATTTCAATCCAGCCATGAATGCTGGTGCAACTTTCACAAAAATATTGGATAATTTAAGTTTGCTATATATTTGAAGCACGCTTTTCAGGATGCTACTCACCTGTTGGGGTGTGTACAAATAATGTGTGTTTGATAACCATCGGCATCACCACGGTAACAGCTGCCATGTCACAGAGCAGGCAATCAGCAGGAGGGTTTTAGGGGGGTGGTGGGTCACGGGGAGGATCACGGATCTTTTTTTTCCCCCCAGAGGTGTCTTGTCGCCGTGGCGACACAGTAGGCAGGTGGGTGACTATCACAAGGATGGGGGATTACAGATTAATAACACAGAAATGCTGGTGATGGCAGTCACGGGATGAGTAGTTGCCGTGGCAACAAGGAGCAGAAAGCAGGACCTCATTTCGTGGCAAACAGATGAGGTTCTCTTTGAAAATGAACATGTAGCATGTAGCTCGTCGCTACATTTCCTCTATGGGGTCATCTTCCAGTGCCAATTGGACACACTTATCGCTGTGGGCATTATTTATCGGCTGCGCTGTATTCTACAGCTCATCCACTCATGCTTTCATTCAATTATTCGCGGTCTCTGAGGAGCTGCTAATGAGGCCAACAGATACAAAGAAGGTCATACACATAGCACCTGTCGCTAACGGCTTTAGTGTACAAATCAGAGGCTATGCGTACCTAAAGGTTGGTTAAAAGTAATGATAAGTATACGGTAGAGTATACATTCCCTTCGGCATGCATTACAAATAAAAACTTACCAGATCAACTCTTTTACATTATGATTTATTTCATTTATTTTATTTTCAGAGTATGTTCTCAAGATGAGGTTAGGGTTTCAAAATAGCGTTTCTATCCAGGGTTTGGGTTTCAAGTTCGATTTTGAGCTAGGGTTCTTCAAAATATGGTTTCTTGGTTGGGTGGATGCAGTCCTCTCAGAACGTAACAAAAGACCCGTGTACCTAAATCAGGGGTGATAAATGTGTCGATGTGCGCGTCGGCACGTAGCGTCTGACGATCACGGCTTCGGAGTGCCATGTCCGGTGATCACAGCTTCAGCCGGGGTGGCTTATCGCGGCGCTGAGCCGGGCCGCTTTACGGCGTTGTCGTCGCTCACAACTCAGTACGCTACACACTGTCATACATACTGTCGGGTAGTCTGTTGTTAGTTAGAAGTGATCCACATATCATCTAAATATGACTCGAAACGATAGCGTAATATTGCCCCAGTCACTTCACTCAATTGTGAGATGTTCTCTTCTTCGAAAAGAGCTTCCGTGTCGGAAGGGGTGTCGGAAAAATCCGAAAATCTCTGTTGTTCCTCTCCCATAGCAGGTGTCACTACTTGTTTTCAATGGCGTCCTAGCGTGACGTCTGCTGATGACGTTTACTGGCAATATGATTTGGATGTCGAGTGAGCCTTCGGAAACTTTGCACATGGATGATACGGTCTCCGCTCATTCTTTTTTCGTGTAGACATTGAAGTGAATAATGTTATATGTATTTTTCATTACAATATCTATTTTAGATACATCACGTTTCAGAACAGAATTAGGCTTTCAAAATAGCGTTTCAAGCTGAATTAGGTTTTCAATGTAGGTTTTTGGTTAGTCCTCTTCTTATGTAGAAATTCAGGCATTTGACTTCACACTAACTTTTGGCTGTTGTTCTTGAGCAGACTGGACTAATTTATGTCTATCCTCATTAAACCAACTGTTGCGAAGCACTATACAATGTAGAAAGACACACAAAAATCATCTGTACAATATGAAATGTGACTTTTTCCATTACACAACAATGCACAAAGGATAGGACAGAAGTATCTAAGCCTTCTCCAAGTCCTTTGGGATCTGGATACAGATACAGAAACAACCTTCAATGACTGTACCAGGGAAAACTTGATGGATACTCCACTAAAACTGTCCATTTATTTCCAATAACAATCGAGAGCTGCTATGTTTTTCCGAAGAAGGTGTTTTATGCCATTCACGTTCAACCTATAAAACGGTGTCAAGCCCCTTTGACACGTCCTGATGCTCTTGGTCACAACCTGATAAGCCCTGTTATCATATGATCATATCACCTGGTACATACTTTAATCCATGGATCACAACTCTTGATAGTTTGAGGGATCATCCGGTCAGTTAAGATAAAAAAAAGAGGATGAAAAACAAATTGACATGGTGGTATGATAACAGGCGGCACGGTGGAGCAACAGGTTTCAACATTGGCCTCACAGTTCTGATGACTGGGGTTCAATCGCAGGCCCGCCTGTGTGGAGTTTGGATGTTCTCCCCGTGCCTGTGTGGGTTTTCTCTGGACACTCCGGTTCCTCCCACATCCCAAAAAGATTGGAAGTATTGTAGAATTCGGTTGCAGAATTTTTTGTTTAATTGTCAAAACAACCATCCATAACATCTCTTTCTTACAATGCTAAGGAAAATTAAAGAAAATACTTTATCCACATGACCAAGATCTTATGACTGGGAAAATAATACATATACAATAACGAAACTGATTGGATTTTTGTTTGAAGTTGTTTAACAGTAAATTTGTAAAAATGTCTTGTTTTGCAATTTTACCTAAATAGAATAAAGATAAATAATTTTTTATATGGTAACAAAAATGTATCAGCTCATGTTTCAAATTTCATCAAATACGGTGAACATAGGTTACATAATTTTTACATTATCTTAACTCCCACAGGGTTCCTTCATTTTTCCAATTTCAAAATTCCATTCTTTTTCCAGACTTTGAAAGAAAAAAAAATCAAGTAGCGGATGACATTTGAGTACTGTATCATTCTGATTCTTTGGATGCCATTATGTGGCCAAATATTGAACTGACGCACTGTCCATTAATGCCTGATAATTGTACACCCCTAAGGGCTTGACCTCACTTATACCAACGGTTGCAGAATTGCCGCAGCCTACTAGTGTTGTACTCCCCAAACTAAAGTTCATGATTAAATCACTTCTTATTCACTTATTATTATTTTAAATTTGCTAATTTATCTCCTCAAAAGGCTTCATATATACTCATATCTGAAAATGTGATAGTGTAAAGTTGCTGTTTGTGCGTATAAACTTATGGCGAAAGGTGCTGCGCATTAATTTGGAACAATTGTTTTGACAGGAACAGCTTGAGACATTTAAAGAGTTTACATATTATGAGCTGATCATCATAAGTCAGTACCTGCAAGCAACAGCATGGTTTCATGCCTAGAAAGAGTACCACAGATGCATTATTTCCCTTGAGGATGCTAATTGAAAAGTACAGCGACGGTCAGAAGGAGCTACATTGTGTCTTTGTGGATCTAGAGGAACCTATGACAGAGTACCAAGCGAGGAACTGTGGTACTTCATGCAGAAGTCTGGTGTGGCAGAGAAATATGTTAGAATAGTAGAGGACACGTATGAGGGCAGCAGAACAGTGGTGAGGTGTCCAATAGGCGTAACAGATGAATTTAAAGCCCAAGTGTCATCCCTATAAACATTCTAAAATAGATATTGTCATGAAAAATACATATAACATTATTCCCTTCAATGTCTATACGAAAAAATAAATCTGAGCGGAGAGCGCGTCAGCAGCCCGACGCCCTCTGACACGCACATCGACACATTTCATACATGGATCTTTTGTTACGTTATGAGAGACCGATTACGTGGTCCGCCACTAACTATTATTTTTTTTATTAGCTGTTTACACACCTACTTGTCATTTGGAACCCACGAAGCTCTCGTCCTCTGCACCCGTGCATCCATTTTTCATGACGAAACGGGTCTCTTGCAAATTTATGAAGGGTAAATCCATCCTCCCGAGTGTTCAAGCAATGTCCAGCAATGCAAAGAGCCGGCATTTTGGCTAACACAAAGAAACAACAAGCTACCTTCCCAGAGGTAAAACTAATGGAAACGAACGAGTCCACTTGAGGGCGGGTCTGTCCTTTATGTCACTTCCTGCTTCTTCTCGAAAACAAATCCCTCGAGAGGATTTTCATGGCAGGAGTTACAAAAAGCTGTACACGTCATGTTTTGTGGTGAAAAAAACGCGTGGGTCCATGACAGCTGCCGTTTTTTCATTAATAACATACTAAAAATCATGCATTTCATGACAGTGGCACTTTAAGATGAAGGTGGGATTGCATCAGGGATCAGCTCTGAGTCCCTTCCTGTTCGTTGTAGTAATGGATAGGCTGACAGATGAGGTTAGACTGGAATCCCCTTTGACCATGGTGTTCGCAGATGATATTGTGATGTGTAGTGAAAGCAGGGAGCAGGTGGAGGAACAATTAGAAAGATGGAGTCATGCATTGAAAAGGAGAGGAATGAAGATTAGCCGAAGTAAAACAGAATATATGTGCGTGAATGAGAAAAGTGGAGGGGGAAGAGTGAGGCTACAGGGAGAAGAGATAGCGAGGGTCGACGACTTCAAATACTTGGGGTCAACAATCCAGACCAATGGTGAGTGTGGTAAGGAAGTGAAGAAACGGGTCCAAGCAGGGTGGAACAGCTAGTGGAAGGTGTTCTATGTGACAGAAGAGTCTGCCAGGATGAAGGGAAAAGTTTACAAAACAGTGGTGAGGCCGGCCATAATGTACGTATTAGAGACAGTGGCACTAAAGAAACAACAGGAAGCAGAACTGGAGGTTGCAGAAATGAAGATGTTGAGGTTCTCGCTCGGAGTGAGCAGGTTGGATAGGATTAGAAATGAGCTCATTAGTGGGACAGCCAAAGTTGGATGTTTTGGAGACCAGATTTGAGAGAGCAGACTTCGATGGTTTGTCCAGAGGCGAGAAAGTGAGTATGTTGGTAGAAGGGTGCTGAGGATGGAGCTGCCAGGGAAAAGATCGAGAGGAAGACCAAAGAAAAGGTTGATGGATGTTGTGATGGAAGACATGCGGACAGTGGGTGTTAGAGAAGAAGATGCACGAGATAGGCTTGGATGGAAAAAGATGACACAGTGTGGCGACCCCTAACATGACAAGCCGAAAGGAAAAGAAGAAGAAGAAACTGATCATCATAATGTGTCAGATGATATTGTCGACCAATGCAATTTTCTGAGCCTTGGTATATATAATTGTCTGGAGAATTTCTATGTAATGCCGATAACGACCATTAATTCGAACCGGTATTTGTAGTTTTAACAAATTTTGTTTCCGTTGAATATATAATTTGTGGATTCTCCCTTGACTCATTCTCCAAAGATTTGGGAGGAAAAAAGTGGCACTTGCGATGCGCACGAAGTCAAAATGGCAGTAGCCGAAGGTGAGCATTGTAGCCCTCCTCAGAATAAAACGAGATTTTTTGATTTTGTTTGTTTGACTAGCTTTGGCTCAGAGTCACTGATGGTGTAGACGTACTTATGCCCGACTTTGGTGCGTGGAGCGTGTGATCGATTCCTGCTTAGTGTTTATGTCGATATATGCCGACCAAATGACTGGTGACCATTCCAGTCCACATTTTTCCCGAAGTCACCTGGGATAGGCTCCAGCACTCCCGCGACCCTCGTGAGGCTAAGCGGCTTGTGAAATGAATGTATGGATATTTTGGGATTCGCAAATGAATCCGATTCACGACTGATTCATTTATAGCACTACTTGGCGCCAGCGATGAATCTTGAACTTTTTGCATAACCCTGAAAACTACCAAACATTGCAGACCATATCTGACATTTTTGGTGGAGGTGAAATCGTCTGTTGCGTCTCATCCTGTTCTGCTCAAAAATGGATGTGCTTTTTTATCCATTAGCATCAGCACCCTGAGCAGAACCACAACGCCGTCATCCTCAGGAAGCGGGGCAGCATTTCCATCCGTTATTGTGTGACGGCCTGATAACAAACGTCTGCGCGAGATCAATAATATCCTTCACTTTCCTATCCTTCACGTCGCTATCCCTCACTTTGCCACCTCAATCTCTCTCGCTCTCTCTGTGTTTCTCTCTCGCTCCCTCTCTTTGGGACGTCACTCAGCCGACAATAAATCGATGGCGTTGAAGGAGATGTCGGCTGCAATGCCAGGAAATAACAGACCTCGGGATGTTGGCGAGACGAGTGTGTTTGTGTTTGTGTAGGTGTGTGTTATCGTTTCCACTATGGGGAATGATACGTTTTCACTTAATTGGTTTGAAAATGTTCCTTGATTCATTGCAAATACTGTAATACGTTTCAGCGGCATCTGCTCAATAGAGGGTGCTACAGCGTTGCCCCCACCATGCATAGTGATTATCACCAGATGACTAATCATAACATAACATTGATAATAGATTAAAAATATGTTGGAATATATGTCTGAAATTGAAAGTTTGCATGTTCTCCCCGTACCTGTGTTGGTTTTCTCTGGGCACTCCATTTTTCTCCCACATCCCAAAAACTAAGTTTGACTATGAGTGCGACTGTTGTCTGTCTCCATGTGCCCTTCGATTGGCTGGCAACCAGTTCAGGGTGTAGCCCGCCTCCTGCCCCTTGACAGCTGGGATAGGCTCCAGCACTCCCGTGAACCTAGTGAGGATAACCAGCTAAAAAAATGGATGGATGGACAGTTCAGGGTGTAAAGATAGCTGGGATTGGCTCCATGACAGGAAATGGATGGACAGATAAAGATATTCTAGTCTATTTTTAGATAAGGACGATGACTAGTACTTAATGATGAGAAAAATTGTTTTTCCTGTGTGTTGCCTGATTAGTGACGCACTTTTGGTTTGCAGAGCACGTACATACCTTTGCACAATGACTCTCGTTAAAAGTTTGACGTGTGCAGTAGCCAAGTTAGGGTTCAATGTTCTAGCTGGCCGAGGTCATATCCTTTGTCTTTGATTACACATCACGAAAAAAAAGTCTTGAAATTCTTTGAGCCCATCACACTGCTCCATCATCGGTTTATTTCATGTCATGAGGTTTATAGATGTAATAGTGTCGGTTGTGGCATTTTTTTTGTAGGTAATCCACGTGTTTTTTTTTTTTTTAATACAGTGAAGAAAAAAAGTATTTCAACACCCCGCTATATTGCAAGTTCTCGCACTTAGAAACCATGGAGGGGTCTGAAATTTTCATCAAAGGTGGATGTCCACTGTGAGAGAGAGAATCTGAAAAGAAAACGCCAGAAATCACAATGTATGAGTTTTTAATGATTTATTTGTGTGATACAGCTGCAAATAAATATTTGAACACCTATCAGCTAGAATAATGACCCTCAAAGACCTGGTTGTCCGCCTTTAAAAGTCCACTCCATGTATTATCCTGAATCGGATGCACCTGTGAGAGGTCATTAGCTGCATAAAGACACCTGTCCACCCCATACAATAACTAAGACTCAAACTTGGAACATGGCCAAGACCAAAGAGCTGTCCAAAGACACCAGAGACGAAATTGTACAACTCCGCACGGTTGGAAAGGGCTACGGAGAAATTGCCAAGCAGCATGGTGAAAAAAAGGTCCACTGTTGGAGCAATCATTAGAAATTGGAAGAAGCTAAACATGACGGTCAATCTCAATCGGAGTGCAGCCCCATGCAAGATATCACCCCGTGGGGTCTCACTGATCCTTAGAAAGGTGAGGAACCAGCCCAGGACTGCAACCATTGTGATTTCTGGATTTTTCTTTTTAGATTATCTCTCTAACAGTGGACATCCACCTACGATGAAAATTTCAGACCCCTCCATGATTTCTAAGTGGGAGCACTTGCAATATAGCAGGGTGTTCAAATACTTATTTTCTTCACTGTATCTGGGTTCTACTCCAGTTTCATCCCACATTCAAAAAGATCAATTGTAGGTTAATTGTGGACTCAAAATTGCCTGTAGGTGTAAATGTGAGTGCCAATGTTTTTTTGTCTATCTGTCCTGCAATAGGCTGGCGACCAGTCCAGGATGTACCCCACCTCTTGCCTGAAGTCAGATGAGACGGGCACCAGTACACCCGCAAGCCTCTTGAATACTGTATCAGCGTGCTAGATAATGGATGCGTGTATGGATGGTTCGTTGTGGGGCTGTCGGCTGTTCCACTCAACCCAGAAAAGTCATCCCAGATGTATCGTTTCCCGAAAAACAATGAAAGATGATGCCTGTGCGAGGTAAACACTTTGTGAGCAGATATGAATTAAACAAAATCTATTATGATCTTTATCTTTATCCTGGTGGATGTTGAACACATTTTGTGTTAGAAATCATATTTTTTGAAAAGCGACGTGAGATTGCCAACACACGTCAGGGTCAAATATTTTTCACTTTTCTATATTAATATAGGCGATTATATACATTTTTAGGGGGTGTCCATTTTCTGCTGATTTTTGCTGTTCGGTCCCAAAGCAGTTTTGTGGGTACAATGTTTTAAAGTGGGTGCAATGAGGACCACCTGACTTCAGATGTGTGTTCCGCTGTGGCACTAAAGCTTTGATGCTTTGACAGCGGGCTTCATTCATAATACATGCCGACGCGACAGGAGTGCGTGTATATAATATTTTCCCATCAAATCCCAGACACTAAACTGTCTTGGCCCCTCCAGCACAACCTGAGGCACACTCCCAAATTTACACATGTTCAAATATTTAGCAGGAAGCTTCCAAGTCACTATACCTTGTGTATTCAATGTCCCTCTAATAGTGACACAATTTATTTAAACACCCTGTAAAGTCAATTCCGAGATTTGATTCCAAATACATTATACATGTTTGAAGATTATAGATGAAAACATGCAAAAACAGACAGCTATGTGGTCTTAAATTGTATTTATCAGGACTGATGAACGTAATCAGGATGGTTGGTTGCATTGACGCTGCAAAAAAAAAAAAAATATATATATATATAATAAATGCCATCATGTCTGTTATACATGAACAAGATGGTGGTCAAATCCGTCTTGTTGAACAACACTCGTGCATGTCCTCGGGCACTCGTTGACGGATGTCTGCGTGGAAACGTTGTACCTTGACACACGTAACCACAGCATGTGGCATTACTACACCGGCGCCTTCCTACCGCAATCATCGCTCAAATGTATTCCGTCACCCGCAACGACACGGCGGCTTTTTTTATGTTGACCCGTAATACTCGTCATGATTTATGACAGGGGAAAAGTGGCTTACGAAGGAGAGGAAAGAGACCATAAATGGAAAAAAGTGCACCGTGCTCTGACTTGAACATTAGAAACATGCATGGAGAAAAGAAATGACGACATCTTTTTCTGATTTTTTGATGTTTTATTGATTGATTGATTGATTGATGGTCATTGCACAAAGTCAGCATTTATTCCTGAAAAATTATGAGAGAGCCCCTCTTGTGTCATGGAAAATAGCTTTAGGTATCCTGAAAGAAAAATAATCTTGAAAAAAAAATTTTGATCCCTGAAAATGTTAAACGTATGTTTGTACGCGACGCAATACATGAAAATTACATTAGGGCCATTTGCAGTCTGCAATTCATCTTTGTGATTGCCCAGATGTACTGCCTGGAAAGTTACATAAAAAGAAACAAAGAAAAACAGATCAGCCTATTACAGTAAGTTCTTCAGTTAACATGACATTTGGCCAACATGTTTATCATAGCGGCACGGTGGATCAGCTGTAAAGTGTTGGCCTCACAGTTCTGAGGTACAGGGTTACACTCTGGCCCTTCCTGGGTGAGGTTGGCATGTTCTCCCCGTGCTTGCATGGGTTTCTTCCGGGCACCCCAGTTTCGTCCCACATCCCAAAAACATGCAACATTAATTGGACACTCTAAATTGCCCCAAGGTGTGATTGTGAGTGCGCCTGTTTTCTGTCTCCGTGTGCCCTGCGAATGGCTGGCAACCAGTTCAGGGTGAACCCTGCCATCTCTCCTAAGGTTTTTCAAAAAATAATCCCCGACACCATCTTCAGAAGTCTCAAAGACACATGTTATAAATTCATTTTAGTGACAAGTAGCAATTTTGGGTAAATTCCAGGAATTCCCTCAAAGGAGCCCCACTAAGAAGCAGGTATCCCTCACAGATGGGGGGAATTTAAAATCTGATTTAATGACAGCATCACTGGTTTGCTGCTCTTATTTGTATATACTTTCATTTTTTTAGGCCATAAAAAAAATCACAGTTTGTACGAACATTAACTTCCCTTAATGAGACATTACCAGTCAAACATGATAAATAGGTCTATCCTTTCTAAAAGTGGGTATTCTGAATATTGGACTGCAGAATGGTAACTGTTTAGCAATCATTTGATGTAATGCATTGATGAGATGAGTCTCAATGAAGGTTGTGAAAACACAAGCAGTTGAGTTTGAGCGTGGTGAAGCGATCGCCTCGCTCACGGGTGACCCATCCATTGTGCAGCCATCGGAGTTGATTAGACACAAGAGACGCTTGGAGCTTCTCACACCTCCAACCCTTCTCCTCTTCTTCATCCTCCTCATCCTCCTGTCGGCTTTTGTCCCGCCTGGGATTGAAAGCGCTGCTCCGTGATACCGAGCGTCAGCCTCGGAATATAAATGAGCAGAGGCGGCTGGAAAATTGAACATGTTGGCCCCAAGTAGCTATTTTATTTTATTTTTAATGATTTAGGACTTGCGAGCTGCTCTTGATTAGCATCGTAGCAACCTTGGCAATATGAACAAGGTGAATGTTCGCCGAAGTTATTGCTGCTGGGAATTTGACAGGTTTTATTTTTACAGTCTTTATATAGAGCAGCATGATTATTACAGCCTTTTGAAATATGATAGGGGAGTTCACATCTTCAGACAGCCCCAACTTGTGGTTTATGTACAGTAAGGAGACGTGGTGGTGCCGCCTCACTGGGCGATACGATAAGTGGAGGAATGTTAGGGGAGGATTAACATGCATCCAGCGGCCATTATGGACAGACATTGAAGTATGCCGATGCTAACACAAAACATCTGCAAGACGGTGTAATAGTACAAATTTTGGAGAAAAAGATGGAAACCCCACAAGAACTTTTATCACACATTGACGACGCAGCAGTACCAGCGCTATATTTCTCCCACACGCACGGATGAAAACTCAAATTCCTTACATTGTTGCATTGCTCATTAGTTGAGTATACGAGATTTAAATTTGGTAGCATTTGGGAAAAATCTCATCTTTGGAGCAACCCTGCAAATGGTTGATGTGACAGATTTTCCAGCATGGCTTGTTGAGATTATTTTTTTGATCCACTCATAATTTAGATGTCGACCCAAATTCGTGTTGCTAAGTGACACTGGCATTGGTGGCTAAATTTTCCCCAATATTCAAGCACTGTTAATGGAGTTTTGTGTTATCTGGTAAACCTTCAACCTTTGCTGCAATACCCCCCCCTCTCCTCCCTCCCCTCCCGCCCCACATACACACACACTTTTTCACAGCCTAATTATGGCCTAATTATGGTCATTATGCTTACCAAATTTCATGTTGCTCAGTGACTACCTCTGAAGGCTGAATTTTTAAAAGATTCTCAGAGATGCTACAAAGCACATTCTTGTGGGTTCAGCCTGCAACTTCTACCAAATGTCAATTTGCATGTGGTTAAATATATCAGCAAAACAACTTTTGTAATAAGGGAAAAACCTCGAAATTTGATTTTCATTGCATTTGTCTTGCATATCAGACAGTCTATACAGTAAATGTGGGGATGTGCCACACAAACAAAGACAACAACACACAAACAGAGTGTTGCTTCTGGCCTCTGCGAGGGTCCACACGTGTCAAATGTTGGCACCGAAGCTGCTCGGTGCCAAGCGGCGAGGGCTCAGAGTGAAGGCGAGGCCTGGCCCAGCTCCAACGGTGAAAGCCCCCAAGAGGAAATTTCAAACAGCTGTCCCTAAAAATATAGCGCGTGAGGAATGCAAGTGACTGAGTTCTTTTACCAGCATTGTGGAGAACATATCAACAGAAATGTGCTGCACCAGGAATCCCAAACTTCGACTTGGACTATGATATATTTAGTATATAAGTACGGCATCATACAATCATTCATGACCTCTGGTATGAATTCAGAATATACAGTGAAGAAAACAAGTATTTAAACACCCTGCTATATTGCAAGTTCTCCCACTTAGAAATCATGGGGGGTTCTGAAATTTTCATCGTAGGGGCATATCTCACTGTGAGAGAGCTCATCAAAAAAAAAAAAAATCCAGAAATCATAATGTATAATTTTTTAACAATTTATTTGTGTGATACAGCTGCAAAAAAGTATTTGAACACTTCTATCGGCTAGAATTCTGACCCTCAAAGACCTTTTACTCCGCCTTTAAAAGTTCACCTCCACTCCATGTATTATCCTGAATCAGATACACCTGTGTGAGGCCGTTAGCTCCATAAAGACAACTGTCCACCCCGTACAATCAGTAAGACTCAAACTTGTAACATGGCCAAGACCAAAGAGCTGTCCAAAGACACCAGAGACAAAATTGGACAACTCCAGCACGACTGGTAAGGGCTATGGAGAAATTGGCAAGCAGCTCGGTGAAAATAAAGTCCACTGTTGGAGCAATCATAAGAAAATGGAAGAAGGTAAACATGACGGTCAATCTCAATTGGAGTGGAGCCCCATGCAAGATATCACCTCGTGAGGTCTGAATGATCCTTAGAAAGGTGAGGAACCAGCCCAGGACTACACAACAGGACTTGGTCAATGACCTGAAAAGAGCTGAGAGCACCGTTTCCAAGGTGACTGCTGGTAATACACGAAGACGTCATGGTTTGAAATCATGCATGGCACGGAAGGTTCCCCTCTTTAAACCACCACATGTCAAGGCCTGTCTTAAGTTTGCCAATGACCATTTGGATGATACAGAGGAGTCATGGGAGAAAGTTTTGTGGTCAGATGAGAACAGAATGGAACTTTTTGGTCATAATTCCACTAACGAGTGATGAGTTCCATCCCAAGAACACCATCCCTACTGTGAAGCATGGGGGTGTTTTTCTGCATATGGGGCAGGACAACTGCACTGTATTAAGGAGAGGATGACCGCGGCCATGTATTGATTTTGAGTAACAACCTGTTTCCCTCAGTCAGAGCAATGACGATGGTTCGTGGCTGGATCTTTCAACATGACAATGACCCAAAGCACACAGGCAGGAAAACCAAGGAGTGGTTCCAGACCGAAACCCACAAGAAAATCTTTGGAGGGAGCTGAAACTCTGTTTCACAGCGACAGCCCAGAAACCTGTCTGATCTAGAAAAGATCTGTGTGGAGCAGTGGGCCAAAATCCCTCCTGCAGTGTGTGCAAACCTGGTGAACAACTACAGGAAATGTTTGACCTCAGTAATTGCAAACCAAAGCTACTGTACCAAATATTAACATTGTTTTTTCAGGTGTTCAAATACTTATTTGGAGCTGTATCACACAAATAAATCATTAAAAAATCATACATTGTGATTTTTTGACTTTTCTTTTTGGATTATCTCCCTCACAGTGGACATGCACCTACGATGAAAATTTCAGATCCCTCCATGATTTTTAAGTGGGAGAACTTGCAATATAGCAGGGTGTTCAAATACTTGTTTTCTTCACTGTATTTAGACTGTTGGCGTCTGTGGGAAAGCAAATCTATACGAAACAATTTTTGGAGGTTCAATTAGCTAAAAAAAAAAAAAAAAAAAAACAGTAGACAAAGTTAAGATAGCACTCATTTTTTAGGCTACTTTAGCCATTAAGTGTAAACAAAGCTATGCTAAATTGTGATAATTAGGCTATGTTACGTTGGGCTATGTCATTGTTTTGGTTACATGAGCCAACAAGTGTAACTCAAGTGATGCTAAACTGTGCTATTTGTTCATGAATGTTGGGTGAAGCTAAGGGGGAGCGCATCGTTCGTGTTTTTATTTGTTCAAACTGATATGGCAAACTTTCTGTTTAAATTCTTGCATGCATCCTTGAGACAATTTTTGTGCATCTAATTATGATGGAAATGGCCACCCAATTCCAAGTTGATGGGTGAAACTGATGTCATGCGGCAACTGGTTGCTCCAAACAAAAATTGCAGGCTAGGTTTTCTGACTTGGGTATTTGAGATTTTTTCCCGCATGATATTATAATTGACATGTCTGCAGGATTTCACGTCTATTGGAGATAGTGGTGGGAGGGGGATTTTTGTTTCGAATTTTGCGGGAGCGCGGCTGAGTGCAAAATGGCTGCTTCTTACCAAAATAGCTCGCTTCCTGTTGAATTTTATATACAGTATGGGTCCTTGAGACTATCTTGCGTCATTATAATTGATGTCTGCTGAATTTTAATGTCGATTGGAGATACTTGTGTGAGAGTTTTATTTTTCCAGGGGGTGTGACTGAATGCGTGCTTGGGTTTGTGTATTGAAAGATTGTCTTATTTTTAAATGTATATATTTACAAATACCCACCCACACACACACACACAGAGACAGAGAGCAGTGTATATGTACGAGAACCCTGTGCGTTGTCATTACTGCTCGCCAACCGCCTCCCGAGGCTAATGGATCACTGTCACTGACTCCTGTAATTACTGCGACGTGACTGTGTCATTACACAAACCCCACCCTCCATACATTCTCTGTGGTTGTGCGGGTGTGTGTGTGTGTGTGTGAAGCCCTACTGCAGGGATACATAAGTGAACATATTGATGTTGATAAACAGCAAATAGACGAGAAAATAACATGTTTTGTCTCTTACTATTTCCGTCATTTTTGGCCGAGTCATGTTTGCCAAACAGTTTTCTCTCCTTGGGGATGTCAAGCAAAGGCCAGTTTATTTTTGATCGCACATGTCAGCCAAACAATAACACTGTAAAATATTGAAAATGTGTATTATCAATAACGGGCCTTGCACAGTATAAAACGTCCGAAACTTTATACAGTGGAAGGCTGAGATGCTTGAAAAGACAAATGTTTTTAATATGGATTAGAAAAACTCCATGTGGATCGAATCTTAGGACAGATCGCAAAACTCTTGTTCAGCAAGTCTTGTTTGGATTCTAGACTCTACTCCCTGGTAGATTTGTGTTTGAAATTTCGATTGGTTTGATTTGGATGGTGGGATTCTAATCTGTTTTGTAAAAATTTTTGACGTGAGTTGAATCCAAGCACAGAACTTGCAACATAACTCACTGTCATTGACTTTCGGTTCTATTGGTTGGCCTGAGTCAGTAGATTCTGTTGGACTGATTGGGTTTCATGTGGATTATATGTTGTCAATGTGCACATGTGAATCAAATCGCAACAAAACGCATCAAATGTGCTTCATCTCAACGGACTTCTCGGATAGACTTACTCACCTGAGTCACTACATTCCATTTTAATGACTGATTTTTAAAATTACATTACGTTAGAATATTAATATCAATTGATATTCCGTGTTTAATAGAACACAAAAAAGAATAACTTTGTCATCACACGCTGTTTGTTCCCACTTTTACAATGTGACGACCCTCCTCTCATGTTTCTGTGGCAAGAACGATGACAACCTAGGCGACAATGCCACAATGCCAGATCCCAGAAAAATTGACTTAAATACAGTCACGAAGGACAATGGTATCTTGAGTTTTATTTGTTCCTTCACTTGTACCTCAATTTACTTAAATATGAACTACATATTGCCAATTGAGATAAATTGAAATGCCATTAAAACATTTTGACCCCCCCAAAACGTCCCAATTAGTTTTGTTTTAAATGAAGAAAAATAACACTGTACTCTATAAAAAAAACTCAAGAGAAAACTAAAGAGATTGCAAATAAATAAAGTAATAAATAAAAGTTTAATAAAATCTATTGACTATTTTACTGCTGTATTTGTGTGTTGGATGCATGGTTTTAAGGGGCGTGGTCTATTTGAAAACTAAACCCTGACCATTGGCTCACCACCTGTGGGAGGGGCCATAGTTGGCATGATCCAGGCTGGACCACGGCCAAGAGGGCGTGGGCACTGACCTGGCCGGTGACACCTGTCACTGTTCTGTAATTGGATGGTGTATTTAAGTTGAAGTTTTTGTCACTGGCATTGGCCAGTTCGTTGTGCGTTGTGCCCTGAGTTAGTGAGTTGCATTCACTGACAATAGGAATCTCCACCACTGAAAATAGTGTAATGTTGAGCTACCCTCATCACAGTGTTTCTGTGCCAACTCAGCTTTGAATAAAACTACGCCTAACATCATGTCCTTGTCTTGGAGTCCTGCATTTGGGTCCAGCCTCGCACCGGAGGTTCGCCGACAATGGGGCTCAAGTGCAGTGTGAGCTGTACGACGGCTGAAGGCAGGGACTTTGACAATCCGATTCTCAGTCAGAAAAATGCGCAGTGCCCGAACTAGGTCGAAGATGAGAGATGCCCTCGGTGAAGGTCAAGTTTTGGAGTCTTCAGTTTTCAGTTGATCTACGCTCTTACCCTCACCTATGGTCATGAGCTTTGGATTTATTTGGGGTCAAACTCCACATAGGCAGGGCCGGGATTTGAACCCCATAGATACAAGCCGCCGAAATTAGGTTCTTCCGCAGGGTGTCCAGGTGATTTGGATGATACAGAGGAGTCATGGGAGAAAGTTTTGTGGTCAGATGAGACCAAAATGGAACTTTTTGGTCATATTTTCACTAACCATCTTTGGAGGAAGACGGATGATGAGTTTCATCCCAAGAACACCATCCCTACTGTGAAGCACGGGGGTGGTAGCATCATGCTTGGGGGGTGTTTTTCTACACATGGGACAGGACGACTGCACTGTATTAAGATTATCTCTCTCACAGTGTACATGCACCTACGATGAAAATTTCAGATCCCTCCATCAGTTCTAAGTGGGAGAACTTGCAATATAGCAGGGTATTCAAATACTTATTTTCTGCACTGTATTTAGTATACAAGTACGGCATCATACTATCAAATCAACTTTATTATTCAAATATTGTATTCATGACGTCTGGTATGAATTCACAATATACTGTTGGCATCTGTGGGAAAGCAAACCTATACTAAAGAATTTTTGGGGGCTCAATTAGCTGAAAAATATTAGACAAAGTTAAGCTAGCACTCATTTTTTAGGCTACTTTGGCCATTATGCTCAATTGTGATAATTAGGCAGAAATTCCGATCCTCAGTCAGAAAAATGTGGAATGCCCTATCTAGATCGAGGATGAGCGATGCCTGAGGTGAAGGTCAAGTCTTGGAGTCTTTTTCAGTTTTCAGTTGATCTACGCTCTTACCCTCACCTATGGTCGTGAGCTTTGGGTTTATTTGGGGTCCAACTCCACACAGGCAGGGCCGGGATTTGAACCCCATAGATACAAGCCGCCGGAATTAGTTTCCTCTTAAATTAGTTTTAGTGTCCAGGTTCTCCCTTAGAGACAGGGTGGGAAGTTTGGTCATTTGTGGGGGGATCAAAGTAGACTCAATGCTCCTCTGCATTGAGAGAAGCCAGATGAGGATGATTACGATGCCTCCTGGACACCTCTGTGGTGGCAGAAGAAAAGAGATGGATGGATGGTCGATTCAAGTTGGTTTGGTAACTCCACATGTGAGCATCTGGATTTGTGTTGTGGTCTACAGCAGCTCCTTGTGAGTTCTCTAATTTTTTATTTGTGTGTATTCAGGGACTGTGGCTCTCCTTTCCCCATACGAGAACATTACAGTACTTCCATTTTTTTTCTACTTCTGTCAGGCGACAGAGTAACTGAAGCTTGCTCGTACCTCAATTTTTGACACTCAACACCAAGTAAGTCGTTGAAGCCACATCTTATAGCTCATAAACCGGTAAATCGAGGTACCACATTATTGTCCTCCATAACTTCCCCTAGTGGTAATTGTGCAAGAAAACGATCAAGGTCACAAGTTCACCTGATAGAGGATTTCTGATTTGGAAACAAACGTGTGATCAAAAGTCAACACGTGAGCTAGCGACACGTTTTAAACGAAGGGCAACGACGACTACACGACAACACTAATGGTTGTGTTTGAGACTTAAAAGAGAGCCGAAAAGACATTCACAAGTTCAAGAACAAATCTGCACTTTGTTTTCCTGCGATTCAAATGCGCTCTTTGTTTGTTCTAAACAAGACTCAAAAACAGTGCTCAGAAACAACATCCAATTCGATCTTCTCGTTTGTCTCTTTATTGTCATTTATGTCAAAAGCATGACCTCATTATGGCAGCCGTAAATTTCTTTTGAAATATATTTTACTGAGATACAGCAATATTTATATGATACTCTGTGCAACTATCCATCCATCCATCTTCAGCGCTGCTTATCCTCACAAAGGTCGCGGGAGTGCTGGGGCCTATCCCAGCTCTCATCGGGCAGGAGGGCTTGATGCAAATAATGTATGTTTATGTATTTATTTGCTTCATAATTGTAAGTTTTTTTTTTTTAGATTTGTAAAAAAAATGTAATCTTTAAAAGAATACATCACTTGTCAAAATGGGGTTTTATATGTAAAATGATGTATTCAATTTTCGTATATGGGTTGCTAAAATATAACACTTGGTGGAAAATGTAAAACCCGTTAGATACTTAAAGAGTTTTTTAAATTATTTAAAATAATTTTGTCCTGTACTTGGTGTTTTGGGGCTATGAAAAAAGTACACACCGAGAATTTTACTCTCTAGTGGTGTTTTTAGGCTGCGAAAAAAGTACTTCAATTTAACGTTAAATCTAACGGATGAACCCTGCATTGGAAGAAGTTCCCCTCTCTAGGTGTTTTTTTTTTTAGTTGTACAGGTTATACAGTGAAGAAAATAAGTATTTGAACACCCTGCTATATTGCAATTTCTGCCACTTAGAAATCATGGAGGGGTCTGAAATTTTCATCTTAGGTGCAGGTCCACTGTTAGAAAGGTAATCTAAAAAGAAAAATCCAGAAATCACAAAGTATGATTTTTTTAATGACTTATTTATGTAATACAGCTGAAAATAAGTATTTGAACATCTGAAAAAACCAATGTTTATATTTGGTACAGTAGCCTTTGTTTGCAATTACAGAAGTCAAAACTTTCCTGTAGTTGTTCACCAGGTTTGCACACACTGCAGGAGGGATTTTGGCCCACTCTTCCACACAGATCTTCTCTAGAACAGACAGGTTTCTGAGCTGTCTTTGAGAAACACGGAGTTTCAGCTCGCTCCAAAAATTTTCCATTGGGTTTAGGTCTGGAGACTGGCTAGGCCACACCGGAACCGTGATATACTTCTAACGGAGCCACTCCTCGGTTTTCTTGGCTGTGCGCTTCGGCTCATTGTCATGTTGAAAGACCCAGCCACGACCCATCTTCCATGCTCTGGCTGAGGGAAAGAGGTTGTTCCTCAAAATCTCACAATACATGGCTGCAGTTATCCTCTCCTTAGTACCGTGCAGTCGTCCTGTCCCATGTGCAGAAAAACACCCCCAAAGCATGATGCTACCACCCCAATGCTTCACAGTGTAGGGATGGTGTTCTTGGGATGGAACTCATCATTCTTCTTCCTCCTCCAAACACGGTTAGTGGAATTATGACCAAAAAGTTCAATTTTGATCTCATCTGACCTCAAATCTCTCTCCCAAATTGTTATTGGCAAACTTAAGACGGGCCTTGACATGTGCTGGTCTAAGCACGGGAACCTTCCGTGCCATGCATAATTTCAAAACATGACGTCTTAGTGTATTATCAACAGTCACCTTGGAAACGGTGGTCCCAGCTCTTTTCAGGTCATTGACCAAGTCCTGTCGTGTAGTCCTGGGCTGATTCCTCACCTTTCTATGGATGATTGAGACCCCACGAGGTGATATCTTGCATGGGGCTCCACTCTGATTGAGATTGACCGTCATGTTTAGCTTCTTCCATTTTCTTATGATTGCTCCAACAGTGGACTTTTTTTTCACCGAGCTGCTTGCCAATTTCTCCGTAGCCCTTTCCAGTTGTGCTGGAGTTGTACAATTTTGTCTCTGGTGTCTTTGGACAGCTCTTGGGTCTTGGCCATGTTACAAGTTTGAGTCTTACTGATTGTACGGGGTGGACAGTTGTCTTTATGGAGCTAACGGCCTCACACAGGTGCATCTGATTCAGGATAATACATGGAGTGGAGGTGAACTTTTAAAGGCGGACTAAAAGGTCTTTGAGGGTCAGAATTCTAGCTGATAGAGGTGTTTAAATACTTATATGCAGCTGTATCACACAAATAAATTGTTAAAAAATCATACATTGTGATTTCTGGATTTTTCTTTTTTGATTATCTCTCTCACAGTGAACATGCACCTACGATGAAAATTTCAGACCACTCCACGATTTCTAAGTGGTAGAAATTCCAATATAAGAGAGTGTTCAAATACTTGTTTTCTTCACTGTAGGTCACATTAAGGATGGAAAACATTCTGAAATGTTTTTTTATTCTTGGTCGATTTTTTTAATGCCACAAAAACATGATACTTATACAGGTGGTGTTTAGGCTTTCTGTATACTGTACACTTCAGGTCAATCTATAAATAGGTTGGTAGATTAATGGATACATAGACGATAGCCGATCAATAAATTCATGTAAACTGGAACACTAATTATCGTTAAGATGTCATCACCACATAGCAACCCAACGCGTTCTGAGAAACACGGGCAGAGCTCACAGATCTCCTCGGCGAGCTGTCCAACATCCTTCTCGTAGATGTTCGGGCTTTTGTCAAGATAACCCGATTTTCTCCCAATCAGCATCCATCAATATGGCAGACAGTGCAATTGATCCCTGATTTCAGTTCAAAACGGCCAAAGGACAAGATCCATTCCGGCTCATCTGCCGCTCTCAATGCGATTAGTCGCTTTTCAGGACATCTCGTATTCATCTTGGGGGAAATTTTGCTTATGCAATTGTCTGGCGCGTCTTATGTCACAATTCTAAATGTATCTTTTTATGTGCCGTGGAGACACACTTGGAAATGGATACCTCAAGAACAAGAAGAAAAATAATGACCTCATTGAGAACAGCATTTTAAAATATTTCATTGCTCTTTAGAATCACAATAAAGTTGTTTCATGGCCTCCAATAATGGCTCACATTCAGATTATAAGTATTTCAATGGGTTGCCTTTCATTCATTCATCTTCGGTACCGCTTCTCCTCACTTGAGTTGCGGACATGCTGGAGCCTGTCCTGGCTGACTCTGGGCAACAAGATGTACCCTGAACTGAACTGAACTGAACCTGAACTGGTCGCTAGCCAATCGCGGGGAAAATAGAAACAAACAACCGTCCGCACCCACATTCAAACCTAGGGGTAATTTCTGGGTAGGATCTCTAGCAGAAGTGTGAACCAGTCGTCCACTGCGCCGTTCTCTATAAATCCATTCATTTATTTTATTCAGTGTTAAGGCATTCATTTGTGTGTTTGTTACTTCCTGTTTATGTGGTTAGGTTACCAATTCAGTAAATGGCACTTTCGCCATTTCTGCACAAGTTTGTAGAGGGGCAGGGCTTTGACCAAAGGAGGACCTATCAGATTTTGGGGGGTAAATGTGCCAGTTGAAATAAACCCTTAAACTCTTAATGTTATGAAAAATGTACTTTTTATCATATGGGGTATTTTGATGAAAGGACACCTCATACATTTTATTCAAATGGATGTTAACATTTATTCTGCCTAAAATGCATCATGGGCTATATATTCTTCATCTTATGTTATGTTATGTTATGTTATGTTATGTTATGTTATGTTATGTTATGTTATGTTATGTTATGTTATGTTAGCATTGGCCTCACAGTTCTGAGGACCTGGGTTCAAGCCCAGCCCTCCATTTGTGGAGTTTGCATGTTTTCACCGTGCCTGCGTGGGTTTTCTCCGGGCTCTCCGGTTTCCTCCAACAAACATGCAACATTAATTGGCCCCTCTAAATTGCCCCAAGTTGTGATTGTGAGTGTGGCTGTTCGTCTCGATGTGCCCTGCCATTGGCCCTTTGACAGCTGGAATAGGCTCCAGCACTCCCCGTGACCCTTGTGAGGATAAGCGGTGAAGAAAATGGATGGAAGTATGGATGGATGATTGTTATATTGTGTTATCTATCACAATGTCATTAATCTTGATCAGATCAATAACTACGTGGGAAATAGAAATAATAATAATAATAATAATGATGATGATGATGATGATGATGATGATGATGATGATGATGATGATGATGATGATGATGATGATGATGATGATGATGATGATGATGATGATGATGATGATGATGATGATGATAATGAGAGGCCCCGTAGCTCAGTGGTTAGCGCACTGGTTTAGTAAACCAGGGTTTGTGGTTTCGTGTCCCACTGGGCTCTCCACTCCCTGAGAAGGGTTGCGTCAGGATGGGCAGCCGGCGTCAAAATTGTGCCAAACATATATGTGTGTTCATCTGAGATGACACGCTGTGGCGACCCAGAAAGGGACAAGCCGAAAGAAGAACAACATTATTTTAATGCCATCTAACGGACGCCACCTGTAGCATCGATCCTCCGAGAACGCGGAAGTCGCAAGTGAGCTGACAAACTAAACATTTATAGAAACTTATACGGCAATTATTTGAACTTGTGTTATGAGGTGAGCCTTACGCGGAGGTCTTCATGAGTGACGTCACAGGAGAAGGTAACAATTTTGAGTTGCTGTCGGTTCGAACGTCTCCGGAAAAAGAAAAGACTGATGTATTGATTGTAAACATATACATTGCGAATTATCCCGGCGTGAGTTCCTCGTTGGCCGCCTCGCAGCTGGATTTGTGGGAGTGGAAATTCCACAGTTTGGCCCCCGACATCGGCGCCGTGACGGATGAAGAGGGGGGCGGAGAAAAAGCTCCAGAGTGAGGAGGCAAGCGGGCGGGCGATGTTGTCTGCCTCGGCGCTCTGGCGAGAGGGTCGCATCTACCCCGCTCCATAGCTCCGGATTTCCTAGGCTCGTTAGGGAGGATCCCCCCCCCCGGACCCCGAGGCTCTATTCCAGGTGGGAGACCGCGTACCTGCCTCTCGGACCTAACGGAATTCCTCCCACCATTTGGATTATTCATTTTCCAGGACCTGTCAAGTTAAAGATGAACCTCTTACTTTGAGATCATTTGCACATTTTTTTCTCCTAAATTATCATTATTATTTTGGGGAGGACGACAACTCTCGAGTATTTTCGGGGAGATTTTGCGGTCGGGATGTTGAACCGGAGCAGCAGGACGCGCGTTGGACCGTTTTGGGTCCTCCTCTTCGCACAGGTCGTCCTGGCGGCTGCGCTCACCCAAACTGGTGCGTTCCGAGCGGGAAGGGGGGGTGGGGGGGGGGGACGACGCATATATTTGGTCCACTTCTGTCTGTCTTAAATTGCCACTTGTAACTCATTCCAGTGACAGGGCACCCTCGGTGCTCTTCTCATTGTGTCCGCATGTAATACATGTTGGATTGGTGTCAAACGTCAAAAGGTGACATTTAACGTGACATTTCATCTCAGGCACGTGCGGCAAAGCCATCGACATCCACTATCCGGACTACCTGACCTCACCGGGCTACCCTGGCGCTTACCCGTCCTCGGTGCAGTGCACTTGGGTGATCACGGCACCCGAGCCGGACCAGAAGATCCTCATCAACTTCAATCCGCATTTCGACCTCGAGGACCGAGACTGCAAGTAAGATGAAACACAGTACACGCACGTACGCACGCACACACGCACGCGCGCACACGCAATATGGATCCAGCGGGTTGTTCTGCCACCCATTGGTCGCTGGACCTCACTGCAGCTGTCACAAGGAGGTGCGGGGTGAGACTGAATGATGATGATTGGGGGGGAGAGAGGGTGGACATCTGCAGAGGAAAATATGTGGTTCCGCGGCTTCTGTGCTACATGCTTGATAACAGTAGATAACAATGTCTTTGTTTGGTTTGTTGGTGAGAATTTAGATCAAGGAGATTTCCCTCAAAAGTGAATATTAAGCCTTTAAAAAGATGACAATGCTCACCTTTGAAAGACATGGCGAGGTATTAAAACATCATGCATACGGAAAGATTCTTCAAATTTTGACCATCTTATCTAGGTAGATAAAGCTCAATCCAAAATATAGGACAGAGCTAATCAGTGAGGCGAAAATCCCCCTGGAACACAAACATGGACCCACACGACATTGTGGGCAATGTGCATTGTGTGACCGTGCGTCGGAGTGTCCTGGAATAGCGGTTGAGGATGCTCTCTAAGAAATGACGAAGACTGGGGATGCACAGAACGTGCTGAGAAAAAATTGGAACTATTTTGGAAAAACAAAGTAAAACGTCAGGAAAGGAGGCAGACTGGGCAGTGCAAATTAACACGACATTGTGGAGCGAGAACACATTGGCATCTATTTCGAAAAAAAAATCACAAATTTGGATAAATAAAGCCAAACATCAAGAAACAAGGCTGTTTTGGTTTAACTAAAAAGTGGCGTAGCTCACCAGAGCACAAACACTGACCCACACAACACTGTGGAGTGACCACATGTGCAGATTCTACAAGGAAATCAAGGAGAAATAAAGTGAAATGTAAAAAAAAAAAAAAAAACGAAAACCAGACCTCGGAGCCGATATGTTGGCGCCTAGATTATATAAGCATGGATGTGCACAGCATTGTGGAGTGGCCACGCGTCTCTCGGAAGTCATCGCTAAAGGCCCCGTCACACCATGACGTTCTGGTCAGCGTTCTATAGCGTTTGAGGAAACGTTGGTAGTCGCCCATGGTCGCCGGGATAGCGCCAGAAGAGCGTTGTTTGAACGCTGGTGAACGTCAATGATTGCTGGGGATCGGCGGAGAACGCCGGGCCCGAAAAAAAAGTTTTGAACATGCACAAAAGTTCTCACCGAGACCAGCATTCATCAACGTTTAATTTTAAATGCTATAGAACGCTGACCAGAACGTCATGGTGTGACGGGGCCTTAAAGAAGAAAATTATCAACATGATCGGCGACTCCACATACTTGATCATTAATTATTAATAATACCCTCAAATAATTTCTTATTTTAGAAGTATGCCGTATTAGAATCCTACTAGCAGCTCTCAGTGACTTAATGTAGCAGTCTTTAATCCTCTAAACAAAGTATGACTCTGTTCATCTGAGAGACTGTTTATGTGCCTCCGTAGGTGCTGCTGTTTTTGTTCACAGCACAGTTCAAACGGGATCAGCAGTTAACTCTTCACTGTGTGAACAATAATAATATCCAATAAAGACACGAACGTCTGATTCATCACGTTGTAGGTGTTAGGGCATCGTTACACTGTTGCTCACTGCGTCGCCCACACACGCACACACCATTAGATCATTACAAAATATGAGTGGGGGTGTGGGGGGGGCAAAAGAAGTACAAAGCGTCTACTGCGCTAATGCTTATGAGTCCCGCGGGTGTGCAACAGGATCCAATAGTAGTGGAGAGGAGACCATCTGTGCGGCTGTGATTTACTCACCAGGCCTTTATGGAGCCTTTAAAGAAGACAGAGGAGACGGCGTCAAAAAAAAAAAAAAAAAAAAAAACAAGAGCTTGTCTTTATGGATGCACACACTGCCTGGAAAGAAGGGCTCTTGGTTCTTGATCCCGTTTGCAGTATGTGTGTTGCGGGGTCAAAGTGAAGGCACGTGGCGGGGAGGGGGTAAAGGTATGTTTTATCGTCCCCACACAAACAGAAGACTTTCTTTCAGCTTAAGTGGTGAAAAACGTGCTTGGACAAAAAAGTATTGCGACACATAGAAAGGAAAAGTGACGAAAGTCTGAACAAAAGTATTTGGGGCACCTACAGGTGGTGAGAAGTGAAGAAAATTGTACAACAGTAGTGGGATATATTAAGGGAGGGGGGCAGGGTGAGTTAGAAAAAAATATATTGGGACACTAACAGAGTGAGAAAGTGGAGAAAATTAAGAAATCTGGATACAAGTACAGTATAATAAAAAAAAGTGAAGAAAATGATAAATTGGGACACAACACTCAATTGAACAAAAATGTTGACTTTGGAACAAACTATTGGGACACAGTCAGCAACTTAATGGTGAAGAAACTGCAGTTTGGACACATGCGCTCAGATGCTAACAGGAGAAAAAAGTGTTTTAAAGTAAAAGACACTACTTCTGATTGGGCGGCACGGTGGATCAGCTGGTGAAGCGTTGGCCTCACAGTTCTGAGGTCCCGGGTTCAATGACGGACTCGCCTGTGTGGAGTTTGCATATTCTCGCCGTGCCTGCATGGATTTTTTCCGGGCACTCCAGCATCCTCTAAATTGCCCCTAGGTCTGATTGTGACTGCAGTTGTTTGTCTCCATGTGCCCTGCGATTGGCTGGCAACTACTTCAGGATGTACCCAGCCTCCTGCCCGTTGACAGCTGGCATAGGCTCCAGCACTCCCTGTGACCCTTGTGAGGATAAGCGACAAAAGATAATGGATGGATGGAACTTCTGATTGATCAAGGTCTGCGTCCCATTACTTGTGTCAATTGGTCATGTGCAATGCGCATGTTTTTTCTCACTAATTTCACAATTCCCATTGGCTTTGTGCATATTTACTTGGCTGTTTGAATCTTATGTTTGATGGTTGCGGCCCACCCAGCAGCAGCAGCAGCTCCATGTTTGAGGGGGCCTCCTTCATGATTACATTGTTGTGTGTTTGTGTTGGATGATGAGGGCAACATGTCGCTCGAAGCTCTCTGAATTGGCGGCACTGCCGTTGTTTCTGGGAGTGAGTCAAATGTTCCAAATATGTCCACAGAGAAGGTGGAAGACTAAGAGAATCTTGCTATTAACCTCTCTATGCACAGTTTTTACAGTTTTGTTTAGTCTTTTATTGTCTTCAGGGACCATCTGAAATCACAGCTGTCCTTGTAAAACAACCGCGTGACTGTTCCGAATGTCATTAAATGTTTAAAATCCATAGTGATATCTTGCCATCTTTATACCCACATTTAATAGTTGGTATTTGTCTATCGTAACAGTTTTTAGAACTCGAGCTATGCTAGTGTTGCCTTCAGGGACACTGCCAAATCACAATTTTCCTCACACAAAACCCCAAGATTGTTTTAAATGTCATAAAAGCTGTGAAATTCACATTTCGCTTTATTTATCTTTACATCCATCAATTTTCTGAGCCACTTATCCTCACCGCTTTTCCTCACAAGGCTCGCGTCGGCACTGGAGCCTATCCTAGCTGTCATCATGCAGGAGGCGGGGTACACCCTGAACTGGTTGCCAGCCAATCACAGGGCACATGGAAACAGACAAGAGTCGCACTCACAATCACACCTTGGGGGAATTTAGAGTCTCCAATTAAGGTTTTTGTGGTAGAAAATGAATGAAGCACATCACATTGAAACTCATGTTGAATGGGAGCCAGCAGACAGCTGGTATCGTTTAAAATGTCTCTCATTAACCCGGAATAAAGTTCAGATGTTCCATTAGGCTTGTGCTTGTTTTTTAGTTGTGTTGTACAGATTATGAGTCTCATTAATGTATGATTTTTTTTTTTTTTTTTTTTTTTAGAATAGAATCGAATGTCTTTATTGTCTTTGCACAGGTACCATGATATTGAAGTGTCCAGTCACCTAAAAGGGGCATCATTTTATGAAAAATAAAATATATGTGTACAGCCATACAATTATAAGTAAAAGGACTACCAGGAAAATTAAGAAATAAAAGTTTATAAAAATATTTTGAAAGAATAAAACACTTTAATTGATAAGTACAGTAATAAAAAGATTACTGGTATTCCACAGAACTGTTACTGTGCTGAGGCCGCTCATTTAGTGCCCCAATGGCATTGGCATAAAAACTGTTAGTTTTTGCTTTTAATGTCCGGAAGCGTCTGTCAGAAGGGACGGGGTGAAAAAGTGAATGTGCAGGGTAGGTTGGGTGAGTTCAGGTTTAATGGTATCACAAAAATCTGGAATATACAGACCCTTTACAAAAACAAATCGAATCCATCAAAATATGGTACTTTCAAGAAGATATGTTCATCTTCAATAGTTTGTTTGGAATCCCTTTGCTTCAGCCACATTGCGGCATTCAGCTCGTGGTATCGCCTCGGAGTTATGGAAGCCCAGATTTCTTTGATGCTTGGTGTCATTTGTTCTGTGTTTTTGGGTCTGGTGCCCCTCATTTTCCTCTTGATAGTACCCACTAGATTCCCAGTGGGGTTTATATCCATTGAGTCTTTTTGCCAGTCACTCCGATGGTATGGGCATCAAACCAAGTTTTGGTGCTTCTGGCGGTATGGGCAGGGGATCAGGCCCTGCTGGAAAATGAAATCAGCATCTCCATCAAGGTCATCAGAAGATGTAATCTAAAAGATTCTGGTTGACTTTTGCGGTTAAGTTGAATTTATAAAAGTAGAGTAGAGCACTGGACACTGCACCCCAAATTACGACTGATTCTGATTATTTCACACTGGACTTCAAGCAACCTTTGGTTATTTTCTTCACCTGTCTTCCTCCAAACCCTCGGACCTTGATTCCCAAATGAAAGCGTCATTTCCAATTGAAAACAGGATTTTTCACCACTGGCCCAGTTGAGACGCTTCCTACATTGTTTCGGGTTCACAAGTGGCTTGAACTGATGCGTCTGAATGTGGTGGTTTTTGAAGCTTTGACTCTTGCCTCATTACACTCTGTCTGGATCCCTGCTAGATTCTTGAATCTTCTCTTTGCTGGTGCATGTTCTCCTGCCACATTTTTTACTTCCACTAGACTAGCCAACCTCCTTAGCTATGAACCTTTGTGGCTTATCCATCCTATGGAGGGAATCAAAGATACTTTCTGGCCGGGAGTCAAGTCTGCAGTCTTCACCACATTGAACCCAACTGAGACAACTGAACCAAATTGGAGCAATTTAATGACACTTTGGAAACCAGTCAGGTGCTTTGAGATAATTAATGTCTGACAATCATTTTTAAATATTTATGGCCTGCAAAATGTGGCCTGGTTTCTTCACAGTAATGTATTTCATTTTTTTTAACTCATGATTTTGTGAGTTTTGAGCTGGAGGCTCAAATCGTGTAAAAATAAACAAATACTTGAAATTGGGGAGTCACTAATGGTGTTGTGGTTCACATGCCTGCTTTTGGTGTAGGCAGCATGGGATCGATTCCCGCTCAGTGATGGTGTTGATATCTCCCCTGCGACTGACTGGTGACCAGTTCAGGGTGTAGTCCACCTTTCGCCCAAAGCAAGCTGGGATAGGTTCTAGCTTTCCTGCAAACCTTGTGAGGATAAACGGCTAGGATAATGACATGACATACTTGAAATTGTTTAAATTGTGCGCCCTGAATCTATGAAAGTTTATCTTTTTGAATGGAATTATAACAATAAATACAATTTTCCACGTTATAAACTTTTTTTGAAAGGGTCGGTATGCACCTATTTTTCTATATGCTCTCACCAACCTATCAACCATTGTTTCTTTCTGCGTGTTTTGTACTTAGTATTTTATCTAATCAAGTCTGGCGTTGCCTTCAGGGACAGTTTAAGATCACAATTTCGACATTTGGCATTCAAAACGCACTCAAATGTTTATTTAATTTACGTTTGTTCGTGGTGTGTTGATCAGTTTATGTAATCAAGCCTTCTGTTACCTTCAAGGACAGTTTCAAATTCAACTTTTTTTTAAATTCATTTTTTATAGCCTATCCAATATTGCAAATGGCCTTCAAAGAGAGATCAGCACCTTTCATCTTCATCTTTTTAAAAGAGAAATGATAATCCAGTCATGTTCCAGTGATGCCCTTCTCATTCCGTCAACGTGAAAAGTGAACAGACGGCGGCAGTAACACTTCGGTCTCATCTCACGTCTGAAATAGTGTCGCTTGCTGCCAAAGTGCCGATCTTCAGCGAGCGGTGGGAAAAAAAAAAACACAGTGCAGGCGCTGGTTTGGGAACATGCGTCGGTGGCGGGATAATTCAGGACGTCTTTTTTTTTTTCCGTAATTGGCTGAGCTACTGGCTTCTCCCACAGGAGGCATCGTCAATGCCAACATGGATGCCAGCGGGTACTAAAACAACAGTGGTTTGATTATGTTCAAACATAATCGCAGTAACTCAGCATGACTATGAAACTACCTCGGTGACCTCACCCTTCATGACCGATCCGTGACTACTTCTCCTCATGTTTCAAACGGTAATTTTTTCCGCTGGTGGCCTTTTCTAAGTCACTTTCTATTCCTTAAACCTGACTTCCTCGTAAACGTCACATGCGCTTGTCATGCCTTCAGGATTTCCTGTTACAGTCAAAATTGCCAGCACAGTGGACCCGGGGTTGGTGCATCTGGCTCACGGTTCATGAGGACTCTGGTTCCAATCCGACCTTGGCTTTGTGGAGTTTCCATGTTCTCCAAGTGCCTGTGTGTGTGTGTGTGTGTGTGTGTGTGTGTGTGTGGTTTTTTTTCACGCAGTCCGGTTTACTTCCACATCCCAAAAACACGCATGGTAGGTTAATTGAAGACTCTACATTCCCTGTAGGTTTGAATGTGAATCCGAATGTTTGTTTATATATGCCGTGTGATTGGTTGGCGACCAGTCCAGGGTGTACCCCACCTCTCGCTCAGTGTTACCTGGGATAGGCTCCGGCAAGTGCGAGACCCTAAAGGGGTTAAGTGGTACGGACAACAGATAGATGGAAATTGTTTTGAATATTGATGTCAAGGCGGCACAGTGTAACAGCTGGTAAAGCGTTGGCCTCACAGTTCTGAGGACCCGGGTTCAATCCCAGCCCCGCCTGGGTAGAGTTTGAATGTTCTCCCCGTGCCTGCGTGGGTTTTCTCTGGGCACTCCGGTTTCCTCCCAAATCCCAAAAACATGCGACATTAACTGGATACTCTAAATTGCCCCTAGGTGTGATTGTGAGTGTGGCTGTTTGTCTCGATGTGCCCTGTGATTGGCTGGCAACCAGTTCAGGGTGTCCCCCTCCTCCTGCCTGTTGAGAGCTGGGATAGGCTCCAGCACTCCCCGCGACCCTCATGGGGATAAGCGGCAAAAAAAATGTATGTGTATAAATTGATTCAAAATAATGACATGATTTTAAAAAAAGTTATGGGGACCTGTATGCAGCACACTCAGTTCAGTGAAAATATATGCTTGATTGGTAAGAACCCGCTCAAAATGTAATTTCAGTCCAAAATTGAGGGTTGACAGTGGAATAATTCATACAAAGCGATGATGACCCGAATGGATTTGACAGTTGATGGTTCGTTAAAGTAAAGCAAATGACTGGAAATCTGCATGCATCATTAGGACTCAGCTTGGTGGCAATGTCATCAAAACGTAGTATTCATAACCCAAGGTAGTTTATACTAGGTTTATTAAACAGTGACAACAAACTGTATGCATCAGTTAAACTTCGTTGAGCAGAAATATATATTTTATTGTAAATAAATTGATCAAAACATTCGGCTGATAACGCAAGGTTGTTGATTCTTGGTTCATTAAAACAAAATGATGGCAATCTACATGAACAAATCAGACTCCGTTCAGTGAAAATAAAATGTACCTTTTCAAAACAATACCGTCAGAACCCAAAATTGACTGTCAACACTTGGTTTATTAAAACAAAGTGTCATGGCAACCTGCATGCTTCAATCAGTGTTGGTTTCGATAAAATTTACATTTTAATTTTTAATTATATGTCCATAAGATAAATTCATAATCCAAAATAGTGTGAACAAACTGAGAAACATGCACGAGTTAAACTTAGTTAAGTTTGACTCTACCGTTTCATTCTTAACAGTGGCTCATAACATGACTTTACAATCGAAGGTTTAAGTCTTCTGACTCTGGTCTCGGTCTGGTTAGAAATCAAACTGTTGCGCCAGCGAATGTTGTCCAGTCATGAGACTCTGATTTCGTTATCAGGCCGTCAAGAGTGCAACTCGACTTCTCTAAAATAAGCATGACGGAGAGGAAGGGACCAAAAACGCGAGTGCACAATTGCCATTGACAATTAAGTTGACAATAAAGTCTTGTTTTTGGTTCTGTGCTGGAGGAATGTGTCGTGCCAGTCTGCTAGGAATGCCTCAGGGGTGACCTCCTGCCGGGGGGGTGTCACGCATCCACACAAGATATACATATGCAGAATCCTTCCCACAGGAAACAGTCCATTGAGGTTCAAACCCTCACCAACACAAAAGACTTAATTAACTGGATAATTTTTTCTTCAGTCATTTTCCGAACCGCTTTTCCTCACAAGGCTCGCGTCGGTGCTGGTGCCTATCCTGGCTAACATCGGGCAGGAGGTGGGGTACACCCTGAACTGGTTGCCAGCCAATCGCAGGGCACATAGAGACAGACAACCATTCACACTCAAAATCACAATTCCGAGTCTCCAATGAATGCATGTTTTTGGGGATGTGGGAGGAAACCGGAGTGCCCAAAGAAACCCAGACCGGCAAACGCAAACTCCACCGGGATTTGAACCCCGGACCTAAGAACACCGTGCCGCCATACATTTTTAAGTTTGTAAAAATTGAAAAAAAAAATGGTCTTAAATAAGTCATTTAAATGATGCCAAAAGTATCGAAAAAGGGCTTGAAAATCATGAAATATCCATCCATTGGTGTTTCTGGATGGCGAGATAGATACTACTTCGATGGATACTACTTCATTTTTCCCCGTGAATGAGTGATTATACAATCAATGCCAAACCTATTCCACTCCCCCCCCCCCCCCACCGCCATCAAAAATCGAATGTGTATTTCATTACGAAAAATAGCTCTCCATAAGTAATTACATAATTATTAAGAATGTAAAAAATAATTAACCAGCTTTTGACACATTTTTTATGCCTGGATTTAATGGACATTGTGCTGCTCCTTCTGTTGTGTGCGTCTTGACCACCTGGGGGCAACAGACAGTCATTACTTCTCAGTAATCTGAAGTCATAGTAGTAGTTCTTCACAGAGGATAAAGAATATATGCCAATGTGTATTGCTATATTGTTTGCCGATTTTGTTTTCAAATATTTTGTGTTGCTCCATTTGTGTTCAGAAATTTGTTCCTTCGAGGGTTATAACGCCGCCACATAGACACAACATGCTATTCTTTAGCCTATCTATGGCAAACTAGATTTTTCCAAGGCAATGCTTTGTGGTCGTTTTAAATACATGTATTTTTGTAGTGAAGTACCAGGAGTTTAGTTTGTCAATAAAAATAATAAAGAGCTTCAAGCCCATTTTTTGGGGGGGAGTTGTTCACCATCTGCCATACTGTTGCTTGGTTGAGTGAGTTCATTTGAGTTCGCTGCCATCATGCAGCACTTTTATCATTCTTTTGCTCACAAGTCAAAGCAATAAAATCACTCATACAACAGCTCATGTCTCAAAAACTCTTAAGTCCTGTAACGCTTATCTCAAGACAGCGCTATACAAAGATTTTGTGTAAAAGAACTTATTTGCCTGTGTGTGCACGTGGGTACATGTGTGTGCGCATGTTTACCGAAGAAAAAGGCTCTTTGTGTTGCGACACTCAGTCATTAGCTTCTCTCTGACGAAGGCAAAGCAATAAACAGTGTATCACTCCTACTTGACTGTGACAAGTCTGGACCACCTCCGTCCTATCCCTCAACACACACACACACACACACACATTGCCTTTCTCAGCTTTCATTGTGCCTAAAGTTACCTCATTAAATGGAAATGTGATGACAAATTATTTGTCAAATTCAGCATTTTTGTTTAATGTGAATCCAAAACATTTACGTAATTTCTTGTTCAAGGAACACTTCTCAACTCTGGCAGTAAGTCTATCCTTGTTCTCTTAAACATCTGAGTTTGACGCAATGTTGTGATTTACTTGTGAACAAATCGATTTTGTCCTGAAAACAACGATTTTGACAATGACAATGTTAGAGGAGGCGGCACAGTGGATCAACTGGTAAAAGCGTTGGCCTCACAGTTCTGAGGTCCCGGTTTCAGTCCCAGACCTACCTGTGTGGAGTTTGCATGTTCTCCCCATGCCTGCGTGGGTTTTTTCTGGGCACTCCGGTTTCCTCCCACATTCCAAAACATGCAACATTAATTGGACACTCTACATTGCTCCTAGGTGTGATTGTCTGTGAATGGTTGTTTTTCTCAATGTGCCCTACGATTGGCTGGCATCCAGTTCAGGGTATACCCTGCCTCCTGCCCGTTTACAGCTGGGATGGGCTCCATCACTCCCTGTGACCCTCGTGAGGATAAGCGGTGAAGAAAATGGATGGATGGATGGATGGATGGATGGATGTTAGAGGAATTTTGTATCAAATGCCCTCTGAGGTACGGGAAATGGACGGCTGTCCTTAAAAATGTCCCATCCATTTTCTACAGTGCTGGTCCTCATTAGGACAGCAGGTGAGCCAGACAGGCCAAACCGAGATTTGAAGCCAGAACCTGTCAATTGTGAGGCAGAAGATGCTAGCTAATAACACAACCTGGTGTGCGTAAAATGCATTCGAATCAATTAAATCAATTAAAGACTCATGGAAAAATAAGTTGACTATAAAGCCTCCAAAAAGTGTAAATAACCTTTGTAGGCGTTTGTCAATTTATAAGCCTTGGACTTGGCCCAAGTGACTACTTCAAACCAAAATGGCTGACTTCCTATTCAGTTTCACGTGACGCGTTAAAACAGCATCTCAGACACAATTGGACTCCTAAATTGCATTCTTGTGCCAGCCTAAATGAGAACAAATTCCTCTTCGTCCTCGTTTCCACCTCCTCAGCTCCCATTTTGATTTCCCAGCAGGCGTCTTGCACATGGCTGAGGTGAAGGACGCTCGGCCCACTTTTCATTTTTGGTGGGAGGGGGATAATAGCTTTCGGCCACAATGACAGTCTTCTTTATTTTCCGGATAGTTTGTATCATCATTTCTGATTGTGTGTCTACTTGTGTGTGTGCAAACAGAAATAGAAAGTAAATGAAGTGTATTGTTTTTGTGAACATGGGGGAGGTGCGAACTGGAGAAAGATGGACATGTTTGTGCGCGAGTGTGTATGTGATGGCAGGTGGCGATGTAGTGCTCATACACATACACGCACGCACATGCAAATGCAGTACACACACATACACCATCTGCAGCGTCTGCAAGACTTAGATGGACAATAATACACAGAAGCCGCTTGTATGTGACAAAATCTCAACAAGTGGATCACTTCTGAATTGAAGTGAATGTTAGCATTTTGCAATAAAAAGAAACACTTGTTATCGCGTCGAAAGGGGAGTGAATCGCATCGTGATGTGATTGGAGTGCATCGTATCTTCATATAAAATGGATTGAAATGTATATTTTGCAATTTGAGTGATTTGAATTGTCTCACACCTGAAGTATTGTTGTGTCATCATAGGTGTGAGTCATTACTAGTGTGGGGTATCAAGAGTGGAGAACTGATTGGAACCGGGACTAACATTCCCGTTCGCCCTTCTTCTTCTTCTTCTTCTTTTCCTTTCGGCTTGTCCCGTTAGGGGTCTCCACACCATGTCATCCTTTTCCATCTAAGCCTATCTCTTGCATCCTCCTCTCTAACACCCACTGTCCTCATGTCCTCCCTCACAACATCCATCAACCTTTTCTTTGGTCTTCCTCTCGCTCTTTTGCCTGGCAGCTCTATCCTCACCACCCTTCTACCAACATACTCACTCTCTCGCCTCTGGAGATGTCCAAACCATCGAGGCAACTTTGGCTGCCCCTCTCATCAGCTCATTTCTAACCCTATCCAACCTACTCACTCCGAACGAGAACCTCAACATCTTCATTTCTGCTACCTCCAGTTCTGCTTCCTGTTCTCTCTTCAGTGCCACCAGCTCTCGTCCGTACATCATGGCCGGCCTCACCACTGTTTTATAAACTTTCCCCTTCATCCTAGCGGGGACTCTCCTGTCACATAGAACACCAGGCAACTTCCGCCAGCTCTTCCAACTTGCTTGGACCCGTTTCTTCACTTCCTTATCACACTCTCCATTGCTCTGGATTGTTGACCCCAAGTATTTGAAGTCGTCCACCCTCGCTATCTCGTCTCCCTGGAGCTTTATTCATCCTCCTCTGCCCCTCACGTTCATGCACATATATTCTGTTTTACTTCGGCTACTCTTCATTCCTTTCCTTTCCAGTGTGTGCCTCCATCTTTTTAACTGTTCCTCTGCATGCTCCCTGCTTTCACTGCAGATCACAATATCATCTGCGAACATTATGGTCCAAGGGGATACCAGTCTAACCTCATCTGTCAGCCTCTCCATTACTACCACCCTGAATCATTCAAAAAGAAAAAATTCAGTATGTAGTTTCAATGGTTACAGTGTGCCGACTCCAAGAAGAAAGTGGTGAAAACCAACAAAGAAAAACTCACACGAAGACATGCTTGTGCCCAATGACAGCAGGGAACAAAATTATTATTCCCATTCATGGGCAGGGTGGCAATTTTTTGCCTTATTGAGATAAAAGTCTCCTAACAGGCAACAATCAAGGAAATAACACTTCTTTTTCGTTTAACGCATAAAACAAAGGCTAAAAAAGATGTACCCTCTTGCAGGCAGCGTCCCAAAACTGGGACAGGTATGTTATCAGTTCTGTGAAGTGGTACACACTAGAGATATGTTTATTAATTAATTCTTATTCTAGAACGACACTTACGCATTAATAATACTGATGGATTCGCATTTCGAAGACAAACTTGGTTGCATACTGACCTTTTTCCCTTTCTTCTCTTGGAAAACACTCCATGTGTACTTGAGGCAGACATGTTGGGTCAGGAAGGAAAGTGAAATAACTCCGTGCTAACTTTGACCGATGCGTTATCCTCTCCTGATACCAAATTATGGCTTCAGAATAAAACACTTACATCTTTTCATATAGTGAAGGATATAATGCGTGAAAATCATGATTTCCCAAAAATGGGACGCTACCCACGAATGCGTTTTCACTTTGTTAAAATATATGACTGGTCAGCTCAGTCCAACAGTTGGAATAACATTACATTGCGCAAAAGAGGCTTTTGCTGAAAACTCAAAATCATATTACGTTGCAATTGCAGATCATTTATCATAATTGGAGTGAGCTCAATGGATTCGCATTGTGATCGTCATCACTGTACGGAAGCAAAAATCCTGTTGAGTGTTGACTTAAGTGACTTGTTTATGCATCAGCTCATGATCTGGCATGCATATAATACAATTTCCAGTCATCCTTTCCCACAAAGGTAAAAATGATGGTGTGACTGACAACATTAAGTGTGAGCGTGTGGTCATGCATTCCAGATGTGCGTCTGCTAGCAAATTTGCGGACAGCCTCCGTCCCTCTTCTGCACTTAAAGGTCTCATCTGTCATTTTCTTATTTGCTTCACACCGGTCTGTGCATCTGCTCACTAATCTGCCGCTAATCCGTAAAGACAGTCTCCCCTTGTCGTCTCATTAAGTCGGCTGTTGTTTCCTGTAGCTTCGGGGCTGTCATATGACTTCCTCGCCCCCTTTTCTTCGAGAGGGGCCTGGGTCCCTGTCTGTCTTCTTTTATTGATATTTATGCAAGAATGCAACTTACTGTCTATTGCATGGAATGCGGACCGTCATAAGACGATGTGGTTTGCCCAAAGGTCCAACAGCTCTTAAAAGGTAAGTTATGCTTTCATTGGGGCACAAGTGACAGCGATGATAACCAATTAGTCCTGGAGAATTGTGTGCTTTGTATTGAATTGATGCGTGGTAATCACCTTGTGAAGTTGTGGCGCTTTCTTTTACAAAGTACAACAAGGATAATTTGCACTTTCACTTCCAGGTAACTTTTCACAATATCGTGAAACTTTGCCGTCAAATTCTCGTATTTATTTTTGCAGACAAAGGTAGAATTCCTTCTTTATTCTAGAGGAAAAACTTTTACTTGTTGAAAAAAATAGTTGCAAAGACAGACATCATGTGATAAAACAATCCATCCATCCATGTTCTTAGCCGCTTATCCTCACAAGGGTTGCAGGAGTGCTGGAACCTATTCCAGCTGTCAATGGGGAGGAGGCGCAGGGGTATGCCCTCAACTGGTTGCCAGCCAATCGCAGGGCACTTTGAGCCAATCACACCTAGGGGCAATTTAAAGTGTCCAATTCATGAAAAAAAAAATTATATTCTTTTTTAGGAAAAAATGTTGGGAGAAATGTGGTCTCTTTAAAGAAATAAAGTTGTATAGTTTTTAGTTTAAAAAAAAAAGTCATTCATGTTACAAAAAAATGTTCTTGATGATACCAACATTGCAGGTCTCACGGTCTACTTTACGCTGTTCACTTTTTTGCTTTTCCCTAATGTTTTATTTCATTTTTCATGCAAATACTGTATTTACTAGATTAATTAAAACTTTATTACTGCACGTTTTCTGTCGTGTCTCCACAGGTACGACTATGTTGAGGTATACAACGGCAAGGACGAGCTGGCCCCCATGTTGGGTAAATTCTGTGGCAAGATTGCACCCTCGCCAATCATCTCCAGCGGCGACCAGCTCCTCATCAAGTTCGTCTCCGACTACGAGACGCACGGGGCCGGGTTCTCCCTACGCTACGAGGTTTTCAAGACCGGTGAGTGAGTGAGTGAGTGAGGAGTGAGTGAGTGAGTGAGTGAGGTGAGTGAGTGAGTGAGTGAGTGAGTGAGTGACAAAGAGATCAGTGATGTAAAAAACAACACGATTGAAAATGATGCAAGAAAAAAAAGGAAAGCTGTCATCATAAAGAAAAACTATCATAGGAAAGCGCAATCTAGAAAAAAACTAAATCATAGAAAACAATCGCTACATAATAAAAACAGTATTCTAGAAAGCAGTGATGTAGACAAAAAATCATTTTAGATTTTTTATTTTTTAGAAAAAATCTCATAAAACAATGATAGAGAGAAAAACAGAGTAAGAGAGAAAAAGTGATAATATTGTAGGAAACGGAAGAAAGAAATAGAGAAAAAATACATAGAGAAGGTAGGAAAACATGATGCAAGCACAAAATTCAGAGAGTGAAAGGGAAAACAATACAGGAAAAAGATGATGGTGTTGAAATAACTGTCCAAAAAAACATTGAAAAGGGCAATACAGGAAAAAAGAGGAAAAATTATGTATGAAACTTTGATGTGGTGTAACGTAATACTGGCAGCAAACAAAAGCGCCATAGAAAGTACAGGGAGTCCTCGGTCCACAACTGAGATCCATTCCTACACTAGCGACTTAACTCAAATTTTGACTTAAGTCGAATTCCGCCGTTAAAGTCAAAATTTACATCAAAATAATTCGCATAAAAAAACAAATAAACAAGATGACGTACTTAGCATTACTGCTGAGAGGTGGATGGAGAAGAAGAAGGGGAGGCTGTGCTTAGGTATTGCCAAGGAACCTGGTCCTCAATCCTCATTTCCCATCCCGACAAGTATCAAATAACCTTGTTTTGTGATCATTGTATCTGACATAGGAACGGATCCCTTCACATGCGCCAAAATACAGGCTTTGTCTTTAATAATTGTCACCACGGTTGACTGACTGAAGCCTTGGTGGTGTTGGTGTCTCTCCTTTCTCCAATCTTTTTATGATCTTGAGCTTCGTTTCCATGGTAATGGATTTTCTTTGGGCTGCAGAAGCGTTGCTAAAAAACAAAGCTTTCTTCTTTGGGGCCGTAATGTCTAAAGAGGAGGGCGAGAAATGCAAAGATACTCCCGGCGCACAAACACAGACAAGCATTTGCCAGACAAAATGGCGGACAAGGGACGGGGTTGTAAAGTCGAAACGTCTAAGGTGAGACCGTTTTAACCTGAGGATTCCCTGTATTCATTCCTTCATTGTTATGGAAGGGAAAAAACAACATTAAAGAAATCAGCAATTTAGCTTGAAAAAAAAAAGATGATGAAAGCAATAATAAAGAGCACAAATCTTCCACATTATGTAAAAAAAGAGACGCCATGTGTGTATATTACTTGTTCCTGTGGTCACGCTGACTGAACGTGATTAACGAGCTTAAGGGAATGCCGACGTCTCCCGGTAGCGTTTCCTTTCCTTTGCATCCTTTGGGATCCATCCCGCATTCCCGAATATCATTTACATACTTACATTTAACAAGTCTCACTAGACACTCCATTATGTACACCATCCCACTTAAATAACCAGTAGTCTGCTTTTATAAAGATATGAATGCAGATTTTTGATCAGATATCAGTATGGCATATGACAGCTTTTGTATGTGCCCATGTTTAGCGGACAGGTGTGCGGGACCCCAGGCTGGTTTAGCAAATGCTTGTCCTTGAACGCAGCAGGCATGACCTGAAAATGAATGCAGCGGCGTAGAATAAGTAGGACAGTACGTTTGTTTGTGTGTGTGTGTGTGTGTGTGCGTTTACTTAAAGTTCAAAATGCTCACTATGGTGGCTCTTTCATATTTCAGTTTTATACAGTTTACTTCAGTGGGTCGACATGACTGATGAGGTCGTCTACTGGATATGATTTATTTCGCTTAAATGGGAACAAATGAAAGCAAATGATGTGAACATTTTGCATCCAAAAACGGTTTCTTGATCGCATGGTTGACTTACATTCAGCTAATACAAGCACAGTATTTAAGATTTATCGTTTGATTATTCTCATGTACCTGAAAAGAAAACAAACTATAGTATTTTTGTAGAAAATGTGTTGTAGAATATGTTGCTATATGATGACCAGATAAAAATACTACTATGACTACTATTACTACTCCTACTATTAAGAAGAGAAGACACTAGATGTTGTACATTCCAAAAAAGAAGTTAAACTAGTGATGTTGCTTTTTAACCTAAAAAGAAGGCGAACTGGGCTACCTCACAGTTCTGAGGACCGGGGTTTGAATCCCAGCCCTACCTGTGTGGAGTTAGCATGTTCTCCCGGTGATAATAGCTGGGATAGGTGCCAGAACTGCTGCGACCCTTGTGAGGATAAGTGGCTAAGAAAAATGTTTTTGGGATGTTGGAGGAAATCGGAGTACCTGGATAACACACACAGGCACGGGGAGAACATGCAAACTCCACACAGGCAAGGGCGGATTTGAGCCTAGGCCCTCAGAACTGTGAGGCAGCTGTGCTAACCACTCATTACTGTGCCCCCTCTGCCAAAACATATGGATATAATTAGCTGGGGTTTGATGACAGCGATTGCAAGCCGGTGTCACATTCCCAAACATCCACGCCAGACGTTCTTTAGTGTACTCAGCGTGGTGATTTATTTTGCATTGAATAAAACAGTATTTGGTACAAATAGATGATTCATGCACCTTTCGAAGGGCCTCATACCAAATATCTCCAGAGATCCATGTTCCAAGCCGAGATTTCCAGCTTGATCAATAGTGGTGGTCTCAAACTAGCGTCCCGCGGGCCATTTATGAGATGGTCCTTGAGTTTCATTTGGATGGCACTTTTACAGTGTGTGTGTGGAGCAGACCAATCATTGTGGGGTAGATGGCTATCGGGCATGTGACATCGACCGGCCATGATGCAAGCAGAGAAACAATTTTCAATGAGAAAGCATAATGGGGAAAATTGGCGATTACTAGCTGAGGGGGATTTGGTAGAAAGTTTGAAAACCAAAATAGTAAACACCTCACCCATCGGCGCTCATTTCAAAAATCTAAGCTTAACTTGTGATTAGGGTTGGGCATCGCCTGAACTTGAACGACTCTGATTCCAGTTCCCAATGGTTCTAGATTCCGAGTCTTATAGGAGGCTGGGTCTAAAAGCTTTGGACAGTTTAAATAAAAGTTGTCCAAATTATCAACATTCATTTTCTTAGCAGCCCGGTTCTTTTTACCGTAATTCCTGGCCTACAGAGCTCACCTGGTTATAAGCCTCACCCCATCCCACCCATATCCGTATCATCTTTATTTTCCAAGTATGTCAAAAATACACATGGAATTGGTCGTTGGAGCCACTTTAGTACGACAACACGCCGCCATTTGACAAAAACTACATTTGAGATCTGAAAAGAGTACAGAGAGTCACTGAGCAATGAAAGGTTACTGCTAATGCTGTTATACAACATATTTAATTAATTTATTTATTTATGTTATTTCTGGCAGTTGTGCAAATGATGCGGAGTCCTCCAGCAGATTAGAACAATTTGAAATGATTATATGTTGTATAATATTCTGGCACAGTGGCATTTGTGCAAATGGCGTAAGAGAGATCCTTCGAACACAACAAATAATGACTCTGCTTTCATGAAGGACTACAAAAATAAGACATGTACTGTAAAGAGGCAGAAATCAGAGGATCTGGACAATTTTACATAAAGCTATTCTCTACATGATTCGATTGTCAAAAAAAGTTGTAAATTAATTTGATGATTGATTATTTCATCCATCCATCCGTGATCTGAGACACTTGTCCTCACGAGGGTGGCGGGAGTGCTGGAGCCAATGGCAGCTGTCATCGGGCAGGAGGGCGGGGTACACCCTGAACCGGTCGCCAGCCAATCGCAGGGCACATACAAACAACCAGCTGCACTCACAATTACACTTGGGGGCAATTTGGAGTGTCCAATTAATGTTGCATGTTTTTGGGATGTGGGAGTGCCCAGAGAAAACCCACACAGGGAGAACATGCAAACTCCATATAAGCAGGGCCGGGATTCGAACCCCAGTCCTCAGAAATGCCAACGCTCTAACCAGTCTTCACCGCGCTGCCTCGATTAATTTAATAGGCTGTTAATTGTGCCACTTTTACAGTCTGGTCATGGAACACAAACATAAACACACAGCATTCTAAAAAGTATATCTAACAAAAATTGTGGTATATTTGATGACAAATCTACAATGTTGTGAGGACTTTAAAAAAAAAAGAACATTAAAAACAGTGGATGGTCTGCTTCTGCATGATGAGTCACACATTAAAGTGAACATTCCTGCTGGGAAACAAGCCACAAGTGTGACTCCTCTCAAGTATGACACACACACAAACAAACACATACACTCACAACAACACGTCTTTGGAAGCATCACATGCTGCTCAACACACCCGAGAAATTGTGTGTTACCAGTTAACTTTGAGCTTTGACATCTCAGCAGCTGGCCCTAAAACTAGGCCAAGACCCAGTCAAGTGTCCCGCATGTGAACATGACTCACATGAATGGACTACGTGACACAGGTGGGGGTCATCAAAATGGCAAACGATCAGGGAAGATAATGAGAGCTGACCGAGCAGATGAGCTAAAAGCTGGATGTAAAAGGCAGAAAATAAACAGAACAACAAGTCACCAGTTTGTTGCTGCATTACATCCTATACACACGCACACACACACACACACACACACACACACACCACACACACACACACACACACAACACACACACACACACACGGGAAATATGACCACATAACTTGTCCAGGTGCAAGCGCCACTTAAAGTACATGAAGTATGAAACATAGCACCTCAGGTAATGAAGGGTATATTTTACACACATGAATAGAGTTAACTGCGCCTGTTGCTAACCAAAAAAAGCAGCACGGAAAAGGTCTTCTTATACACCAGTTCCCTGCATTGTATTAAAGATGATTTCTCTTTACCGCCTCTTTAATTACAATGAGTTGTTCCAGTAGACTCTAAAAGGTGATTATTGAAGCTTAAATGTTTCCCCTGCTAACCAAAACAGCAGCACTTAGCGAGGAACGTAAACCAGTCTCTCATACGTGTAGTCTTTTTGTGAATGTGCGGTATTAAAGACAAACTTACGTTTTGTTTTGTTTTGTTTTTTGGGATGTAGCCTCATTAATGACAAATAATGTTTTTAGTTGACTCCACTTAGAAAGAATGTTTCAATTGCTAATCAAAACAGCAGCACCCTATGAGACAGGTAAGACATTAAAGAATAAAGCCACTAATAACAACAAGGTAGACGAGAACCTGCTAGGGTAAATAACGTCAAGCATGTCGTCACTTGTAACTTTGAGTGATAATAAAAGTCCCATTGCGACGTGCAGTTGGCTTCAATTACAGCACTACGGCACCACACAGTGTTGTGTCTGTTTGTTTTCATCTACGTCTCTGTGCGTGTGTGTGTGATTCTGTGTCGGCAGCGTCTATCAAAAGCAGTCCCCACGTCTTCAGTCAGTGTCAACATAAACACAGACACTCCGCAGGGGGCCGGGGACAAAGTGGTGAACATAAATGAAATTGCAGAGGTTTTAGTATAAAGAATTCACACGAATAATGACAATCCACGTCGATACTTGTAAATGTCACAAGGAGAAAGATTAGCCATCCACATTTGAGACTGCTTCTTATTGAATACATAATAGATACTACTGAATAGAGCAGGGGTGCTCAATGCGTCGATCGCGCGCGGCGTGCCGAGAAAAAAAGACGTCAGCCACGTTTTTTTTTTTTAACTTTAGCTCACTGCGTATGTGCAAACAACGACAGTACAGGAAAACATGCTCTAAGTGAGTTCACCCCTATTTTAAGCTCTCGCTTGAGAAACCTTAACAAACATGAGTATGGATGCTGGCGTAAAGAAGACAAAAACCTATCGCTTTCATACGGAATGGAAGGCGGACAACTTTTTCACAATGTTATTTTCGAAGTGCGTTTGCCTCATCTGCCAGTGTAGTCAAATGTGGAGCGGCATTTTCGGACTGTTTATGGAATATATGACACCGACATTCTGGCAAACTGAGAATGAGAAAAGTGAACAAACTATAATCCCAAATGGCCGCACAGCAGTCACTTTTCACACAATAAAGTTCAACAGCGAAAGCCGCCACCGTAGCATCGTTCCGGGTTCATCACATCATTGTTCATAACAAAAGGTCCTTCTGAGAGAGATGGTAAAAGAGGCATAGCTGGCTCGTTGTTCCGATCTTTTAAAAATAAGGCGGAAATATTATCTTCAATAAAATCTGTGAGCAACATCAGAAGTGCTCATTGTGGCCACACACCAGTATCACACATCATCATCGAAATTTTCATGGTTTATTAAAAGAATCAAATTACAACAGCAATTTCCATTAGTTTACTTTTAATATTGCTCATTTGGCCAACTTACAGTTTTATAGCTGACATCATTTTCCTCCCTGGATTTGATCTATATGACTAGCATTTTGTGTCCTATTATGTCTATGCTCCCATCTACTATTAGGGTATGCCAGGGTGCATTTTCAAATTTACACATAGTCTCATTCTGCACTGTCTCATTGATTGAATTCACAAATTCAAAGGCATAGTTTTTGCTCCGCCAGATTTCTGGTGTACTCACATACTTTGCCATGTGATCGTGGCTTTGTTGAACTGACAGCATTCTTCTTCTTTTCCTTTCGGCTTGTCCCGTTAGGGGTCGCCACAGCATGTCATCTTAGATGAATGCGTATTTGTTTGGTACAGTTTTACGCCGGATGCCCTTCCTGACGCGACCCCTGTGCATTTAGCCGGGGAGAGAAGCTTACAGCACCTGGTAATTCCAGGGGGTCTCCTGTCCAAGTACTAACCAGGGCCAAACCCGCTTAGCTTGCGAGATCTGATGAGATCGAGCGTTCTCAGGGTAGCATGGCCGTAAACGTTGAATTGACAGCATTGATGCATTCATTTTGATACCAACTAAAATTGTGAATGAGAACTTTAACTTGCTCAGGGTCAGATTTTTTTGTGTGTATGACAGCTCGTTCTTTTTCTATCAGCCATTCGCGCTCTCTCACAATAATGTACCAATCCCCTTTCCCATCTTGAGTCTTCGTATATTTCCAATAGCATTCAAATGACTTTTCAGCTGAATGTGTTGCTTGAGGTCGTCCAGCTTCCATTGACAACTTTGGCGTCGCTGCATGTTAGGCAGAGCACTTTTTCTCACTCAAAAAAAAAAAAAGATCTCAGCCAATTTCACCATTTGTTCTTCTATTTGCACGTACTCCGACTTTGGTTTGGGGAGCCGACGCATCACATTCCGTACCCGCTCGTTTCGCCATGATATGGGGTTTGCATTTGCATTACTGAAGTCCACTCCACTGTTATTGTTATGGGGTGTGTACGAGGAAAGCACATGCGCAAGTTCTGTCAATGCCGTGATTGGTTGCGTGGCATATTTGCATCGTATCGTATGATTGGGATTGGCTGGACAGCTCTCATTAACCAAACTACACAGCAAAATGACACAGAAAAAAACGTTATATATCAAATTCATTTGCAGTGCATTCACTGCACCGGATAGGGTTTCTTGTGCGCTGAAAGTGTGCGAGTAGTGCCCAATTGCGCAGCTGGGCATCTTAGAGGGAACATTGGTGACTAGTATCTAATACATAGGTACTATATACAGCACTGTGTGCAGAAGTGAATTGAGCAACGACAATAGTCAGCAGCATTGTACTCGTATGTAACAAAAACAGTTCATTTATCAGTCATCTACTGTATACCCTATAGCCACGGTCTAAGCAGTACAAAATGAGTAAACACTATATACTGAAGTGAATGTGAAAAGCAGTAGGAATCAAGTCAGCAGTATTATATTTAACCAAAAAAGCTATAAATGTACAAAAAAAGGCACGAGACAGATGTTAGTGTAAGTAGAAGCAACAATAGTCAGTGTTGCATTTTTGCCAAAAAAAACCCACAGTATACACAATATAAGCAGTACTTAATAAGTAAATACCATAATATATACAGAATTTAATGTGAAAAACGGGGGAAATTTAGTAGCATTGTATGGAAAAAAAAATATATAATTACTACTATTTATATCTGTAATATACAGGCGTCTCTAAAAAAAATTAATTTGGTAAGGTATTTCAATTCAAAAAGTGAAACTCATATAATAGAGATCCCCCATGCCCACAGAGAATGAATATTGATGTTTATAGCTTCCAGAATTTGAAAACCCCAAATTCTAAAAGAAAACTAGTAATGCAAGAAACAATGGAAATTATTTTTAATGTCAAAATTAGGCAGGAATTTGCTCTCTAAAAATTATTTTCCCAACTGGTAGGGAAATCTACTATATAATTTATGAGTACTGAAATAAACGGTCTTTTCTACTATATTTTAATAAATTGAGATATACAGCACTTGTATAGAAGCCCTTCGTAATGAAATAGTAGAGCGACAACTATACATTATTAGCTATACATTATACATTAAGAATACTAGATACAGAAGTGACTGCAGCAATAGCCTGCGCCATTATTTCTGCCATCACAAGAAATATTCTAAATAATTGGTGCTTCCTCCAATTATAAGGCAAAGTGATGTTTTTGTGGAAACTGGTGTTGACCCTCAGGCAGGTCACATGCTCACCCCGGTGACAATTTGTTACCCACCAAACATACTTTGACGCTTTAAACTCCCCCACTTCCCTAAAATAAAAACATTCCTCCCCTTCTCCTGCCAACAGGTCAGGAATGTTCCAGGAACTTCACGGCCCCCGCGGGGGTCATTCGGACGCCGGGCTACCCCGACAAGTACCCCAACAACCTGGAGTGCACCTTCATGATCTTCGCACCCAAGATGTCCGAGATCTTGGTGGAGTTCGACAGCTTCGACATGGAGCCCGACACGACCCCGCCACCGGGGGCGGTGTGTCGCTTTGACTGGTTGGAGATCTGGGACGGATTCCCCGCAGGTTGGGAGATTTGTCTGATTAACGCCTGCTTCAAATTAACATATGGGGAAAATCGGGAGTACGTGTAAAATACACACTTCTTCTCACAATATAATACACCGTAGACAAATAGATGGTTCTTTTTTCATTGGAAAAAAAAACTGGGGCAAGACAGGTTAAGCCTCACAGTTTTGAGGACTGGGGTTCAAATCCCGTCCCAATCTCTGTGGAGTTTGCGTGTTCTCCCCATGCCTGTGTGGGTTTTCACCGGGCACTTCGGCTTCCTCCCACATCCCAAAAACATGCAACATTAATTGGACACTCTAAATATCCCGTATGTGTCATTGTGAGTGTGACTGCTGTCTTGTCTCCATGTGCCCTGTGAATGGCTGGCAGCCAGTTCAGGGCGTACCCCGCCTCCTGCCCGTTGACACCTGGGATGGGCTCCAGCACTCCCGCGACCCTCGTGAGGATACGCGGCTCAGATATTAGATGTGGATGGATGGAAAAAACAAATGGTAGTCAGTGTAATTAAACAAATTAAATGCCTTCCTCAAATAGATGTCAATTTTCCCAACAGACAAATAACCTGGTAGTAAATGTAATTAAGATAAATAAACTCCCAACCTCAAATAGACACAGCCTCCTTTTGCTTCAGGATAAAACAACAAGTTGTCAGTGGAATTGTCAGACAAATAAATGCCTATGTCAACTAAAGTACCTTTTTGCCCTTACTACAAAAAAGTTTTAAGTGGAATTATCCATCCATCCATTGTCCCAGCCGCTTGTTCTCACAAGGGTCATGGGAAAACTGGAGCCTATCCCAGCTCGTAGCTTCGGGCGAAAGGCAGACTACACCCTGAACTGGCCACCAGTCAGTCGCAGGGCAGATATCGACACAATCACTGAGCGGGCATCGATCAATACCAAAGGCAGGCGTGTGTACCACTACACTATCAGTGACTCCCCAAGTGTAATTATTTATGGAAAATAAAAATTGAAAAATTCCTAACATTGAAAAACTTCTTGCAAATGTAAGTACTTATATTTCTTAAAAATGCATCCTTCAAATTACAAATACCTTTGTCCATTACAAAAAGAATATGTATTAAGTGATTAAGATATTTGAAAACCTCCCCCAAATAGATATTTGGCTTTTCCTGAGAAAAAAAAGGTTGCATGTCTAATTAAGATAAATAAAGGCCTCCCTCAAAAGGACCACCAACCCTGAGCCATCAGCGAGAAGAGAAAAAAAAATTGCAGTTTGTGTAATAAAGATAAATAAATGCTTCCTTGTTAGATGTCTCCTTCATCATTAGGAAAAACAACTGATAGTATCTGTAACTGCGAAAAATAAATATCTCCACAAATAGTTAACTCCTCTTTCCTTTCACAATTAAATAATGGATAGTAAGTGTAATTATATAACACAAATACAATTTTTTAAAAACCTCAACAGATGCATCCCTTTTACTAGCAGGAAAAATGGTAATATATGTCATTTATGCAATTGGTATTTATCGCTTATCTTCACGAGGGTTGAGAGGCGGGGAATGCCCTGAACGGGTTGCCAGCCAAGCGCATATTTTTGGGATGTGGGAGGAAAGCCAAACAGGCATGGGGAGAACGTGCAAACTGGTAATATCCATAAATACGTTAAATAAATGCCTCCCTGCAATAGGGATCTGGGGTCAGGGGGGATGGTAGCATGTGTAATAAAGATAAATAAACACTTCTTTAATTCATGTCACCATTCTCATCAAGATTAAAAAAAAATGTAATTAAAAGAAATTAAGATAAATAAACTCCTCCCTCAAATAGATGGATTACTTTTCCCAAACAGAAAAACAACTGGTAGTATCTGAAACTGAGAAAAATAAATATCTTGCCAAATACACACCTCCTCTTTCCATTTATGATAAAAACAATGGGTGATAAATGTCATTAAAAAAGAAAAAAAGACTCCTTCTTTCCCTTAAATGTAAAACAATGGGTAGTCAATGTTAGCATTCAAGAAAAAATTTAAATCCTCAAATAGATGAAATTGAATCCTCACTCAAATAGATGCCTTTTTCCGCCTGAAAAAAAAGGTTTACTCAGTGTTATAATTAACAAATTAACACTACTTGTCTTTTTCATCGTGTTTTTCGCCGTGTGATCGTTACATCACCAACAACACGCAGGCTAGCAAAGTTACCGCCAGAATCAAGATGAAGATTCCGTAATTCTAAATATAATCCGTCACAGACTGTGGACGGCATTACTCGCAGCTGGCGGCGGTGGCAGCGTTAATCCTGGAAGATTAGCGGCGCTGCCAGTGTGACAATAGAAAAAGGATGCCACGAGCTGGCATACAAACCGTGCTGATGACATTTTTTACAATCATTTTTTTTAATCATGATAAATAATGTTGTGAAAAGCATCTTTTTTTAAAAAAAAAGAAAAAGGGATAAAGACACTATCATAGCGTTAATCTTAATTAATGTACAATTATCATGTCCTTAAATCAAGCCCAGTGCTAGCTGGTGCAGGGGTTTGAAGTAGGTTTTAAAGACTAGATTACAGCTTCGGAGTGTGGTTTGAACATAGAATCAAGGTTCCAAGTGTGGCTTTGGGTTTCAGGTTCCAGAAAGGGGTTTCAACCCAAGGTTTGGATCTCAATGTGGGGTTTCCAGCCACAGCTAGGGTTTACGACCAGGTCTAGTGCTTTTGTCTGCCTCTCTCAAGCTCGTCTACATCATCGAGCTCACAGGGCCCTGGGAGGGGGCAGCCAAGGAGGCGTATGAGCGGAAGCGGCTGAGATATGCAGGACTTGCAAGGCTGGATAGCAGAGGTACGCCAAGTGGAAGTTGGCTGCAGAGGGTTTATAGCCTCCTCAACATCCAGGCTACTCAGAGAGATGGCCGTACGAGGGAAGGCCCAATCAGCAGGCTGTGGATGTGGATAAAGAGGAAAGACCCCAATTGGGCCTTCAGGAGAATTGATGGCATCTAGGGGGTGAACCTGGGATGCTGGGATTCACTGCTGAGCCCTCTCGAGAGTGTCGTGGGCCTATCAGTGAAACACTTGATAACCCGTAGGGTGCCATCACTTATTTGAACATCCCATCGAGCCTCATTGGAGCTGAAATATGCATAGATAGAGGGATATTAACATCTAGTTCTACATAATACATCTTCAATGTAGGGTTTCATGTCCGGATTTGGGTTTTACAAGAGGTTTTGAAGCTCTGAGTGGGATTCCAAAGAATACTTTTTATCCAGGATTATGATTTCAAAGCATGGTTTTAAAATAAAGGTAGCATCCGTAAGTTTTCAAGCCTCGATTTGGTTTTCAAAGTGATGTGTCGAATCACATTATGGATTTTAAGTATGGTTTCAAATCCGGGCTTTGTGTTTCAAGTTTTCAAAATAAAATGTCAAGCGAGGTTTACGGTGAAAACCATGAGTTAAGCGTTCAAAATTGGGATTTCAAGGCACAGTCAGGGTTTCAATCTTGGGTTTGTAATTTAATGTAGGGTTTTCAACCGGGTTAGGAATTCACTTTGTGTGTTGTTGAGGGTGCGCCATCTGTGTTTTAATGTGTCAATGACTTTACACCCTAAAATGTAACCGATACTCCAGAAATCCAGGTAAAACACTAACGTTGATGTTTTCCTCCTCCCTGTCCTCAGTGGGTCCCCACATCGGGCGCTACTGTGGCCCGGTGTCGCCGGGCCGCGTCATCTCCTACACGGGCATCCTGTCCATGACCATCACTACCGACACGGCCATCACCAGGGAGGGCTTCTCTGCCAACTACACCATCAGGGACACCAGCCTCCCTCAAGGAGATGCGCAACATGGTGAATATTAAACCCGAGTTAGCGTTTCCTATTAGGGTTTTCAGACCATGAATTGGGTTTCAAACTAGTAATAGTTTCATGGTAGGGTTTGATGCCAAAATTAGGCTTTCAAATCAGGATTTCAATCCAGGGTGAGCCATGGAAGAGGTTTCAAACTAGGGTGGGGAGTTCAAAGTAGGGTTTCCAGTCAGAGTTCAGTTGTAACATTTTCAAGGCAGGGTCAAGCTTTTAAAGTGAAGTTTCTCGACTGCATTAGGATTATAAACAAGGGTTAGGATTTCAAAATGGGGTCTCAAGATAAAGTTAAGACTTCAAATTGGGGTGGAAAACCAAAAGTAGGTTTACTTTTAAAACATGGCAACATGGTTTGATGACAAATTTAGGGATTACAATTCGGGTTTCAATTTAGGTTCAAGGTTTTAAACCATAGTTTTGGTTTCCAAACAATAATGAAGGTTTCAGAGAAGGATTTCAAACAAGGGTTAGCCTTGAAAAGTAGGATTTTAATTTAGGGTTAGGGTGTCAAATTGGGATTTTAAGACCATATTAGGGTTTGAAATCATCAATTCAAGATAGGGTTAAGGTTTCAAAGGAGAGTTTCTGCAATATTAGGGATGCAAAAAAGGGTTCAGGTTTTCAGAGAAGGGTTTCGAGAGAGGTTCCAGGATGTCTTGTTGAGCAAAATATTTTTTTTAAACTTTGTTTTCTTGTTCATTTAGTGAGAAAGTGAAAGTATTACATCATCCATCTTGTCTGCTGTGTTTGTGCAATGTCCCCAAAGCCTTCAACATCACATTCATCACTTTCGGCGCAGCGTCTCATTCATCTCATTTATGTCATCTTGACTTGATGACTTGTTGTTATTTTTTTCACGCACCCTGCAGTGGAAGTGCTGCCAAAAACAACAAGCTCTCCTCGGAAGGCTCGTGCACTTTGGACCTTGTTGGCCCTTGTTTGGAATGTGAATAGAAAAGATGTCGCTTTTTTATGAGGTTTTAAACAAGGGTTCGGGTTTCACCGTCGGTGTCATGTGAGCGTTAGGGTTTCAAAGCGGAGTTTCAAGCTTTGGTTGAGTTTTCAAATAAGCCTGACTATAGGTTCTTAAAGGTCAAGTGTCATGCTTATAAACATTCTAAAATAGATATTGTAATGAAAAATACATATAACATTATTCGCTTCAATGCCTATACGAAAAACTAAATATGAGCGTAGAGCGCGTCATCCATGCCCAAAGTTGCGGAAATCTCATCCGACATTCAAGTGGTAGCCATAATGGCTGCATCCTCTGTCCGTGACGTCACCCCAGACATTCACCATTGAAAACATACGGTGGACCCTACTATGGGAGAGGAACAACAGAGATATTCAGATTTTTTCTGACGCCCCTTCTGACACGGAAGGTATTTTCAAAGAAGAGAACATCTCATAACCGAGTAAAATGACCAAGGCAATATTTCCCTATAGTTTCGAGCCGTATTTAGATGAAATGCGGCTCACAGCCAAAGTAGATGCGGCCAAACCGCCTCCCCGTCCGATCCACCTCCGTAGCGGTGATAAACAACGCCGCCCGCGAGTGACAACAATGCCGCAGCCAAATTGCCTCCCAGTCCGATCCACCTCTGCCCCGTGACGAGCCACCCCAGCGCCACCGATCACGGCTTCGGCCAGGGTGGCACTTCGACACATTTAGCACCCCTGATTTACGGATTACGCCCCCCAACTATTGTTTTTTTTTAGTAGCTGTATACACACCTACCTGTCATTTGGAACTCACGAACCCGGTCTTTTGGAAAAGTATGAAGAGCGAATCCATCCTCCCGAGCGTTCGAGCAATATCCAGCAATACAAAAAGCCAGCATTTTGGCTAACACGAAGGAACAACGAGCTCCCTTCCCGGTGGTAAAACGAATAGAAACAAACGAGTCCACTGGAGGGCGGTCCCGCCATGTACGTCTCTTCCTGCTTCTTCTCGAAAACAAATCCCTCGAGAGGATTTTCATGGCGGAAGTTACAAAAAGCCATATATGTCAAAATCATGTTTTGTGGTGAAAAAACAGATGGGTCCATACCGGATGCCATTTTTTCATTAATAACATACTAAAAATCATCCATGTCATGACAGTTGACCTTTAAGAATAGTTGGGTTTTTATCGTAAGGTGTCAAGCCAGGGTTTGGGTTTCAGCCCTGGGTGAAGGTTTCAAATTAGAGATCTAAGGCTGGGTTAGGGTTTCAAGATCGGGTTACAGTTTCATAGTAAGACATCATGCCATTCATTGTTTTGTCTATTCCATGATTATGGAGCCAAAGATATACAAAACAAATGAAAATATGGCCTCCTTGGCCCTTGCATTCTCCTTTGGTACCTTTCACACAATTTGAGGTGAGCGTGCAAGGACCTGATGACAAATGTTGAAGCCTTAATCAAGGTTACCAAGCTCACCATGGCCACTGTGTACTTGTGTCAGCCTTCTTGTGCTCGGAGCCTCTGGGGATGGAGTCTGGCGAGATTTCCCCGGAGCAGATCACCGCCTCGTCGCAGTACAACAACAACTGGTCGCCAGAACGCTCTCGCCTCAACTATCACGAGAACGGATGGACGCCGTCAGATGACACCGTACGCGAGTGGATCCAGGTCAGTGCCTAGATCTTCAAATTGCAGTTTTTGAGGTAGTGCCTCAAGTCATGATAAAATAATGAAGTTAGAGTTTTAAACAATTTTATGGGTTTCAAATGGGCGTAAGGTTTCAAAATATTTTGATGTTTGAAGTTAAGGTTTGAAATTAGGGTTTCAAGCCACTTTTACACTATCAAATTCAGGTTTCAAGTCAGGGTATGAGGTTCAAATTAAGGTCTTAAGGCGTGTTTTGAGGTAGCTTTGAAGTAGGGGTGAGTTCATTAGAATTAGTTTTTAAAGGCAGGATTTGAGGTTCAAAGTAACGTGTCGAACTAAGGCTTGAGGTTCAAAGTAAGGTTTCAAACCAGAGTTATGGTTTCAAATCAGTGTTCAGTCCAATGTTAGGTTACATATGAGGTTAGGATTTAGGGTTTTAAAATATGGTTTTGCTGTCAAAGTGGCCTCGGATGTGTTCCCTTTCCCAAAATAAAAAATGAAAATGAATAATGATGTCATGTTTTGGCTTGCCCCCATCTTGAACCCGAAAGCACCGCAGGGATTTTGTTCACATGCGGTGAGAACATTGTTGATTTGAAACGTGGACATTGTTCACTCATTTGTGGCATTTCCCTTGCACGTTGGAGTGGAAAATCTGCATGAAATTTTCATGACAATGCTGCCGCCTCCACATTGTCTGCGCTTCTGCTCGTCCCCGTTTACTCACGTCACGTCAGGTTGATAGTCTTACACTTTAATTCAAAAATAATGTTTCATTTACAGTGCATAAGGATAGTACTCAGAGCGCTTCACTTGTCCCACATCCCAGCCTTATTCCAAAATATTAAAAACATTTTTCCATTCAAAATTCCACACACAATACCCTATGATAACACTGTAAAAAGATTCCAAATGTAAAAAAAAAATGGATATACAGTTATTATTGATGATAGTTGATCGTTAATTATAGAGAACCCAATTCTATAAAATGACATTCTCACATTGTTTTCTAACACGTAAAAGACTACATATCCCGAAGCACTGTTGCTTTATGGCATCGTAAAAATAAATAAGAAAATCACATGTGAATGTATTTTTAGATGTGGTTAAAAAAAAAAAAGACTTGCTGAATGAACATCATTTTGTTGGATGGGATCACAAAATTGTATTATTACCCAAATAGCATAATTGTGCAAGAAATTTTTTTAAGTGTAAAGAGATTTGTTTTGACGACAAATAACACATTTTCACTAGAAATACAAAAAGGTATTCTTAGTAAGATTAAGATTTTATAGCGAACCTGTACATTTAACATCGTTTACTCTAAACAACACTTTATTTCTGTCTGCTTCAGGGTCAGGAAAAGAACTTTGCACTAATTTAAAAAAGACTTGGAGAATGTTTTAAATGACAGTAAACCTGAGAAAGAAAAAAGAAATGACAGACACCCAATAACAGTTTGAATAAGGAATGCTTGTAAAACCTCCACAGCTGAATCTGATCCATATTCATTGTCCAAGTCAACAGGAAAACTGTCTTGGAGGACTCCAAGATAGACGACGGCCCAGATATTAATAGGGATGCAAACACAGGAGTGCTACAGCTATTGCATATTTTTTAGAATTAAACATTGTACAGATGATCCCATTGATCAATAGGACAAACGTTTATTTAGCATTATTAAATACAACCACACGTTCTTGTGTAGTCCTTTGATGAATCGGCGCAGCCCTAAGACATAACTTAACCGAGACTGGAAGAAACAGGAGAAGGAGGCAAGAGGTGAAAGAAAAGCACAAAACAGGAGCAGCACTTAAAGCTTCTGTGCTTCAGTAACAAATGGGTATTGTTACGCCTGGGAGGATTCGGAACCAGGGGCCAGCCAAAACAATGAAAGAGTCATAATATGGAGTAATGGCTGCGGCATACTTAGAAAAAAAAATCTGTGTTCCACCCTCACAAATGGGTTTGGACTGTAGAATTGACCATGACGCAAAGAACAAAATTCCTCATTGCAGGGAACGCACAAATGGAGTGCGACGGCATGCGTATCCTTGAAGGGTGGAAAAGCAAAGATATTCACACTACACACTCTGTGAGACTGCACATTTCCAACCACCTCTATAAAAGGTCATAGAACTAACAATTTTTTTTAATCAATAAATTTTTCTGTTATTTGATTGCACACCCATACACAAAAATGCCCTCCTTATTCAAAAATTCAACACAAATAGAATAAATGTAATGTAGGTAGAGGTACAGATAGAGAAAGTGGTAGAATCCAATAGATAGAGTACAGGTAGAACACAGTCAGTATTGATATAGAATACTGTGATATACAGTACACAAGAGTAGATGTAAATAGAAACCTTTATGTTTCAGCGCTGGTGCAGTCTAGTATTTTGAATACAATTGGCGGGTAACAACAAGTTAGTTACTGTTACTGGAGCCATCATTTCTTGATCTTAGGCTGAATTGTGGCCGAGTTCCCTGAAATATTTACGGTTAACAGTACTCGTTTTTTGCTGTGTGCTTGCTCTGTTAGAAAACTCAAAGTTCCAATGTCTCAGGCAACCAACTCCGTAGGTTAAAACCCCTTAAAAGGTGATTCAGTTGCCTGAATAATATCTTGAATACATTTTTCTCCATCCAGATATTTACAATATCGTCCTGCTAGCTTCAAAGGCTCCAAATGAATAAAAGCTCATCTCATTACTACAACAACAGTTTTGACCGTGATTGGCCCCTGAGATGGAGCCGCTCAAGAGGCCTGCTCCCATTGTGCAGGAGTGCAGGACGGGAATTCATTGAGGAAGCCGCACAATGGCGGCGGAAACAGGAAGCGGACAGGAAGTCGGGTGGAGCGAGTAGCGGCGGTAGTGGTGATGCTCTATTGTCTATCTGGGGACTTCTCACGGGCTACTGGGCACGAGCGTTCCTCAGGGAGTGCAGCAGACAATCAGAGAGGTGAAAAGGTTTGTTTCTAGTCAGCACACTCTGGGGACGTTTCACTTGACCTTTTTGGTGGGTTTTGGGGGGTTTTTTTTATGCATTCCTCATTGGAAAGTGCCTACTAGTTGGCTTGCTCCATTTTAATCTGATAGGACATGACATAATATTTCATGGAAAATTACATCTTTCAGTCTACTCAAATCACTGCTAGTGTTGTGGTACTATTGTCTGATATCCTGTGTAATTTACATTGTGTAGTGACTAATCCAGATTGGCAAGGAAATCCATTATTATCTGATGACCATTCTTGATTTAGTGGTGACCAATCCAGATTGCCCAAAGAGCAACCGAGGTTGAGTGGCAAATCCAAACAGATTAACTGGCAACAATCCACCTGAAGAGGAACCAATCCTGGGTCAATGATGACCAATCCAGATTAGTTGCTTTGAACAATCCAGATCAGTTGATGCAAACCAGACTTCCAGTTGGAGTGACAACAATCAAGATTGAGTGGTGACCATTCTTTATTGTCTGGTGACCAAATGAAATTGGCTAACAACCAGTGCTGATTGACTTGTGACACATATAGGTTAGCTGATGTTAGATGTATGTTGTTCATATATCGGATTTATGGTAACCGGTGATCATTTCATTGGTTAATGGCTAATCTATCAAAACGAAAAACTAAATCAAAACAATAGCCTTTTATTAGCTCGTGCAAATTAGGCACATGTAGCTAGATTGTTGGTTGTACTTTGGAAAAGTTGGAATGCATTTTGCGGACTGCAATTGTTTTATTTGTTTGTTTGTTTGTTTGTTTGTTTGTTTGTTGAGTTACATTAGAGTTTATCAAGGAATTGTCTTGAACAGCATGTCAAACCAATACCATAGACATAACAGTACTTGAAATAGTGGTGAAATCTTTCCGAACCACCCATGAATGACATCATTGCTAAGTTACAGTTTACATTGTGTACTGTGTGGCACATGCTTTAAATATTTAGGTGATCATCTCTTTTACATGTGATCATCATTTTAAAAATGTCCAAATGACATCACCCCAAAAATTGTGATTTGCTACGCTCAAAATAGCGTCCATAAACCATTTATGGAGCTATGTGAATTATTGAAATGTTTGTGGCTGAGGAGAAGAGAGCATGTGAGTGGGATGTCGCAACTCCTAACCTTTAACAAAGATGAACAAAGAACAGTCGCCCATGGCTAGTATTTAGCGCCCTTCGCTGAGCAACACGGGGAATTCCTCTTTGCTCAAAAGCACTTATTTTGTAAAGGATGGCAGCTTGCTATGAACCATCACAACGTACCTTCAAAGAAAAAATCCTTAAAGAGCGCGAGGCCTCCAACAAAAGCAGAAGCTGGATGAGAATGAATCTAAAATGGCAGACTTTCTGTACATTATAATCAATGGTTTTAAATGCTGGATTTAAGTATTGGGTACCATTATTTAAGGCCTCTTCATACTCCCACATTTGCGTAGTCGACAATGCCCAGATTCTATCACGTGACCCACATATCCCCCCTCTCCGCAGCATCTCTGCATAACTTACTGTGCAGATGTCAAAAAAAGTTATTGTGCAGAGAAACCTGTGGAGGCCATCTCTTAGGATTGGTCTGTTTTAGTCACATGCTGTGATGTTGTACTCGTCATTCCTCTCGGCTCCACATACGACTTCTTTCGGCTTGTCCCGTTAGGGGTCGCCACAGTATGTCATCTCAGATGAACGCACATATTTGTCTGGCACAATTTTTTTTTTTTTTTTTTTTTTTACACCAGATGCCCTTCCTGACCCAACCCTTCTCAGGGAGTGGAGGCCCCAGTGGGATACGAACCCACAACCCCTGGTTTACCAAACATTTAGGTCAATTTGTTCAAGTAGACACTTCCACGGGAGCCATTGTTTCTGCTTTTTTCCTTGTGACAGAAAGCAAAGTGAAAACAGCTACTGGAAGTGTCCAAAATGTGCTAAGAAATCTCCACCCGGTGGCGTGCTAGTCAATACCAGCCGTAGCGATACCTCTAACTCGGAGAAGAACGGAAGCACATTTCTAAAATTGTGCGCATGGGTTGCACTAAAGTACGAAGGCAAACTACATGCAAGAGAGCTGCAGTGACATCAGGACTGTGGCTGCAAGTCTCAAGAGGCCTTTATCCATCCATCCATTTTCTTTGCCGCTTATCCTCACGAGGGTCACAGGGAGCACTGGAGGCTATCCCAGCTGTCAACGGCAGGAGGCGGGGTACACCCTGAACTGGTTGCTAGCCAATTGCAGGGCACATAGAGACAAACAGCTGCACTCAAAATAACACCTAGAGTGTCCAATTAATGTTGCATGTTTTGGGGATGTAGGAGGAAACTGGGGTGCCCACGCAGGCACGGGGAGAACATGCAAACTCCACACAGTTGGGGCTGGGTTCGAATCCTTAAAATATTTATTTTCTTAAAATCTTTGCAAATATCATCTGCCCTGAGTGGTTAAATTAAGTGAATAAATACATTTAATCAAAGTCACAATCGTAGGTCTTAAGTCTTGTCCAGTCCCGTGTGGAAGCTCCAATCTTTAGCATCACACAACTACACTACATTACTATTGTAACCACAATGCAAAGAAAGCCCAGGAAATGCTTCCTTTCCCCTACTGACCTGGTTGCAGGTATTTATAGATGTCCTCAGGATCTCTTTGACGCCATCAGGAAGACTTTGACATCTGGAGAATAGATTTGGGCCTCTTGTGAGCGCCGCCTTATTAAAGTCAGACAGCAAAAAAACAAAAACAACCTCTGGAAAACGTAATTACAGTAAGTCTCATGACCTGTGATGAATCAATAGCCAAAGATGAATTTGGGTTAACTTGGATCAAGTTCCACAGAAATACGTACATAAATAAATATGTTATTGTTATGTTATTTAATGTTATTTTTTATTTATTTTAATGAGAAAATAAGATTTTGGGGGGAAAATGTTCCTTTTCTCAATTCTTCCAAATGGTGAACTGCCTTATTCCATCTAATTTTACACGTGATAAATGCTAGAGTATGAAATATAAAAACTTACAGGCCATAAGTTGTCTCGTGTTCTGTCCCATCCCGACTAAATATGACTTTTAATAAATTAACATTTTTGACATCATGAAATGACCTGTCAAACTGCATATGACATTATCTCTTGTTATTCTATTTTGGGCTATTTTGCCCATACGAGAATGACCACACACTACATTCTGTAGAAAATCAGACACTTTATATATAGACAGGCAATATATAGTATAGCTACCCGTTTGATATCGCATGTAAGTTTAATTATACTAAGGGATAGAACAAAATATGGAAAATCTTGATTGGATGTACTGTAATAGTTTTTCTTAAGATGACATTTTCCCTTTTTTTAGTTGCATAGATGTCATGATTTATTATTTATAGTCTTTTTATGAATGTCATACGATTGCTGCATTACACTTTTGGCATAAAATAAATCACATTATATCATGAGTTATGCAAGCGCTAATGAAAAATGATATCGTACCACCCTGATTATTTAGTTTTATGAAACACCATCATAATAGGAGCTGTTTTGAATGTAATTTATTAGCAATCATTTAAAATGCTCTCCTAAGCTACAAAGTGTCTGTTTACATAGAGTGGTCCAGACTCCAAAAGGTCTTGTGTGAACCTTCAAACCGAAGCTCCTTTTCTTGCTATCACCCAAGAGGTAGCATCCTGTTTTGGCAGGAAGTAGCATTGTTTTTTTTCCCAATTCCTTTTAGCCACGCTGCTAGCATGTGCCGTCTCCTTCCTGCGCTTCTTGAAAGCGTGTACGTGAGCTGCGACATTGCCAAGTATTTGAAAGATGGAAGATCAATTAGCCTCGCTGGCACGACGGGTACAGGAACTGCATGGAATGTAGACCTGATCCTCCGCAATACGCGCTGAAATACTAACGAATGCAACAGCTGGCAGCTACAGGAAGGTGTTCCTGTTCCTCTAAGGAGGCTACATTTAAGATTGTTTTTTCACATCAAATTTAAGACACATCATTCACAAAATAGAAGAAATTTTTGCGAAAAATTTACCTGCGATATCTATTTTAACTTAATTTTTGAGCAAACCTACAAAAAAATCTCAAGAAGCCAAGCCTGGAGTGATGCAGGAGGTCTCTCATTTTAATTTGAAATGGTACTTTAAGTTAATTTGGGTTAATCTCCAGGGGTCTTTCAAAGACAAACTCCTCATAAATATATTTTTTGCAACTGTAACTCAAGGAACAATCTTGAAATGAAGGGAGGCCAGAGCCCTTCATTTAGTCACTCTCTTTTTTCACCAGAAATTTTTTTTTCCCTTTTTCTGTTCTTTAGTATAAGTAGTAAAAAGGGGATTGAAGAAAATGCATGGATGGATCGATATATTGTCAATACATTGTAGCTTTTTAGAAAAACTGCTACATCACAGATTCCCCGTCAAAGGTGAGAAGATAAGGTTAAGAATTTTTTTGTGCGTTTGCTTTGCTGGAGGCCTGTCAAAATAAAATCCACCCATGAACCGAACAGCATTCAGAACCAAAATGTAATATGCTGACCAGTTTTAAAGCACTAACTTGAGGATTATTAATGTGAGCAAAAATATGTACAGGAAAGCATTTTAGCTTTAAAAAAAAAAATGAATTATCTCTATTAACTAGAATTAAGAAGAAAGTTTTTTTTCACTATTTCAGTTTTTACACGATGAAATTATTACTTGAAATTATTTGCATCTTTGCATATCTAGGAAAGCTGTGTAGTTTATGAAACCAACTTATTGATAAAATAGTATTGATAGTCCACACAACCACATCACCCCTGCAACTAAAATGTGGGTGTGGAGAGTATCGATGGAAAAGGCTCTTTTGTTAGCTACTTGTGTTTGACCCAGTTTTGTATCCGCTTTTTCCATATTTGGCTAAGACCCTCCACCCCCACTCCTTTGCTCTGATTGCTTGCTTCTGTAATTAATTCCTCTGTAATTCATTTAAATTCATCTAAATGAAAGTGAATTACAGTTACTTGTAACGTCATTTCCCCTAGAAAAAAATGACATCATTTGCCATCTTATTAGCAAATTCATGAGTTATTGTTTGATGGGGTTTTTTTCCAAAAGCTGATTTTTCTTTATTTGTGCAGACTTACTCTTTGCATAGTCTGAGGAGGTTCTAAATTTGTTCACAGAGTACGACCAAAAACTAGAAGGTTTTTGCTTGAATAACGCATGCCTGCAGAATTGAAGTGCAAATCTGTGCCCAAACACAGTTAGTATGTGTTTATGTTGATGTTTATGGATTATTATTCCATTGTGCCATACACCAAAACGATGTGTGCAATGAAGCAGTAAATAAAACAACACTTTAGTAACAGTAACTATTTGACAGAAACCAAAACAAATTTTAGCACAGTTCAGGGTGGACCCCGCCTCCTGCCCAAACATAGCTGGAGTAGGCTACAGCACTCCCGTGAGCCTTGTGAGGATAAGCATAACAGAAAATGGATGGATGGATGTTGCTCATTTGCTCGATCGACCTTAAATTTTAACAATAAACTTCAAGTTCATAGTCAGATTAAGGGCCCTCTTATGCTGCTGAATGGCTTTCAAAACAAATTCCGCAAGTTGAAATATTTTGTACATAAACAAATTTTGGAGTTTTTCTTCAAATCAGAACAGTCTGCAGGTAATTTACAAAAAAAAAAAAAAACACAGACATGTTGGATTGTGTTACAGAGGACGATAGAATAAAAAGTCCATTTTATTTCCCACCTCCCCCAACTGGCACAAAACACGTTTCCCCCCTGTTCTGGTACAGCACAGAAGCGACCCGTTTAGGGTGCAAGAGGAAGGATTCCAGATCCAAGTTGAACACAGACAGATCACTGTACTCTAGTTAAGTCTATTGTAGTATAAAGGTTGGGTCTGTGAACAGTTTTCATCAAATAATAATTTATTCATTTTGGTTTACATAAAACTCCCTCAGTCCACCTTTGTTGTTCTCAATACACTGCATTACACTACGAGACACTTGGGCAACACTAAATTGGAAAAATGTTGAATTGCAGCATGGAGTCAAAGCTTAACCACTGTTTTCAATCCAAACCATGACATTTGTAAGATATAACAATGACAAACCGCATCCTGGGGACACTCGCAGTCCTATACAATATGATGATGCTCATGTCAAGTCATGAAATGGATTAGCTTCAGCTCATGCATGAACATCATCTGAGGAAATGTTCAGCGATAAGAGCGCTCTGGAGCCTGCATTCCCGACCTCGTGAAATATTCCTCATTTCAGATAACTCCGACCATTTTCCACATGCACTCACATATTTCGTGTTGTCTTTGCTGATAAAGATCTCTCTCTCTCTTCTAATGCAAAGAGATAAAACATCTCCAGCATATCTGGCAGCCTTCTAAGATCACATTTCCATTCCATGTGCAATAAAAATAAATGTATCATGGAGTCCCTCTAATGTCATTTCACTCTTGTGAGACATTTCTTTTAACAAGAAATGCCTGTTTGAATGTGTTTATATGCACCAATAGACACAATTGCACGGACCGTGTGAGCGATAGCGTTCTTAAAACAAATGCTCTTATATTGCTCACAGCCAAGGAAAGTTAGTCCAACAAAAGCTCTTAGTCCGCACACACAAGCATACAAATGTATGTACAACAACACCACATGGCGGGGGTCAGCCACTAGTCATTAGTGATGCGTGCAGACAGCCGTAAAATTGCTGCAGAGTTTGTTCCCACGCATGCATGTACAGTTATGGCGGGCGACACACACACTGACATTCCTCTCGTGTCACACACACACACACACACACACACACACACACACGTTGCATCACGACTTCATCACCCCGAGCCTCATCGCATTTACATTCATTACATTCCGTGTTTTATGGGGCGTTCTCGGACCTGTTTGCATGTTTTGCCCACATGCAATGCCCAAACGCAAATGTTCCATCTGTCTGGTTACACTACAGGGTTCAAATGTAGCAGTCATCGGAAAAGATCTCGAAGACAAGTCTAGAAATGGTCATAATTACCCAAAAATGGTCACTTGAAACAAAAATGCCCGATTTCGTGGGCGCTTGTCATGCTCATAAGAATTTCTTGTTTCTTATCATGATTGAAATGTCTACCAGACTTCATGTTGCCAGTTAAAACTCACTTTGGGGGCTGAATTTTAAAAGAATTATCAAGTCGGGTTTTATGATAAATCTATTAACTTTGCAGCTATGCTTTGCCCTCACACAACGGTGAAAAGTCATTTTCTTGGGAGTTGAGCATCCAACTACTATATGCATATCAAATTTGGTAGAGATCAGACAAAGTCTATAGGACAAATTTGTCTTTAAAGGACTTCTGTAAATGCCCAAAATGGCAGAATTCTTGTCGTTTTGCACCTGGTTTATTTAGACATTTTATGGGTCTACTCATGAGAGACACCCACCATAATTTCTTGTTGCAGTACAACTGTAAACCTCCAGTTGCTTTACAGTTATTCTCATTCTTACTCGTAGGTGGACTTGGGCTTCCTTAGATTCGTCACGGCCATCAGCACACAAGGAGCCATCTCTAAAGAGACCAAGAAGCACTATTTTGTTCGCTCCTACAAGGTGGACCTGAGCTCCAACGGAGAGGATTGGGTGACGGTGAAGGATGGTTCCAAACAGAAGGTTAGTATTCACCACTTTGTTAGTCCTCATTAGCCCATCTTGAACTGGTTGCCAGCCAATCGCAGGGCACATGGAGACAAAACAGCCGCACTCACAATCACACCTAGGGACAATTTAGAACACAAGTTTCAAACTCAAGGCCCGAGTGCCAGATGTGGCCCGCAACATGATTTTATGTGGCGCACGAAGACAAATCTAGAGGTGCAATTTTCATAATTCTTGTAAAAATCAGTACCAAAATTTCAAACTGTCATATATGATAAATGATAAAATTGAGATATTACAAGTATTTTTGTGTACCCAAACATGAATAGTTGAAAAACACATTACCCTTGATTTCTGATTCTAAAACTCGTTCATAAATTGATTATGTAAATATGATGAGATGACTACATATTTTTGTTTCACAGTCATAACGACCCTCTGAGCGAAACCAGAACAATATTGTGGCACCTGAGAAAAATAAGTTTGACACCCATGATTGCGAATCTCCAATGAATGCATGTTTTTGGGATGTGGGAGGAAACAAGAGTACCCTGAGAAAACCCACGCAGGCACAGGGAGAACATGCAAACTCCACAGAGGCGGGTCCGGGATTTGAACACCGGTCCTTTGAAATGTGAGGCTAATGCTCTACCCAGTCGTGTCACCGTTCCACCCCGGTGCTAACCGCCTGTAATTGAATAGATTTATTGCAATTGAATTACTTTAATAAATACTGCTAATGAGAGGCTTACTCTAACTTTCTAACTGTCCCAAATATATGAATCAGTGTTTTCCAGAGTTGGCGTTGTTTTAGTTTGTTTTTTGTTTTTTTTTTTTTTTTTAATTCCCACACTGTATTGCCTGAATGGGCCATGTTGCTCCTTGTGTACATATTTGTGCTTGAGTGGTTTGCACATCTGCCTCACAGTTTTGAGAAGTGAGGTTCAAATCCCAGCCTCACCTTTGTGGAGGTTGCATTTTCTCTCCATGCCTGCATGGGCTTTCTCCAGGTACTGCGATTTCCTCCCACATCCAAAAAGTATAATAAGATGATTGAAGACTCCAAATTGGGCGTAGATGTGAGTGTGATTGGTTGTTTGTTGTGCTATGCGATTGGCTGGTGACCAGTTCAGGGTGTACCCCGCCTCTCGCCCGAAGATAGCTAAGATTGGCTCGAGAATGCCTGCTCATAAAATGGCTGGATACTGATCGTAAGTAAACCCACAAAAGAACTCTCAAGAAGTCACACTAAAAAACAAAGTTTCTCATCTTGGTTCAAAGCGAACATTTAAGGCTAATTTTCACTACAGTATTTTGAGGGGTCCATCAAAGAGAAACTTGTCCAAAAGGTTTTGTCTAATTGCTACCAACAGACAACCACAATTCTTTCTTCTCGTTTTCAGATCTTCCAGGGGAACCACAACCCGACAGATGAGGCTCGCTCGTTGCTGCCCAAGCAGACTCTGGCTCGTTACATTCGCATCCGGCCCATGTCCTGGGAACAAGGCATCTGCATGCGCTTTGAGCTCTACGGCTGCAGAACATCAGGTACCAGTAGTCCATTTATCTTTTTTAAAGGGAAGAACTCCATGCACAAGTGATGTCTGAGTGTGTTTCCTGGAAAGCAGAGCGTCCACTCTGTCGAACAGATTGTAGCATAGCCTCCGGGTCGAGTGGCCTCAGATGCAACAGCCAGCAAGTCTGTCGGAGTCAAACGCCCCCGAGATGACGCTTTCAACTCACAACATGTTCCCAGCCACACTGATACTCACAGTCCAGACCATAAAAATCACAAAAAGTAGTACCTGGATTTTGAGCAGTGGTGTCAAACTTATTGTCTTGTTGTGGCCCACTTTGTAGCTGCAGTTTCACTCGGAGAGCCATTGTGACTCTGAAACCATGTAAATATTGAATCGCCCTATCATATTTGTACATACAAGAATATGATGGATGGCTTTAAAATAAGAAGTCAAGGATAGTACAGTGGTACCTCTACTCACGAAATTAATTGGTTCCAGAGGTCATTCCTGAATGTTGGGTTTTTTTTTTTTCATATGTAGAAGCGCTTTTTACATGTAAATAGGCTAATCCGTTCCAAGCCCCACCCCCCTCCCAGAAATACGCATTCAAAGTACATTATGTAAAGAATAATAACAATTATGTTCATTTGGCTTGGCAACTATGCGAAGAGAAGGGTGAGTGGGAAGTGAAAGGCATGGTTGGCGACAGAGGAGCAGTGGTTGTTGCCAGCCGTTTTATTAAGTACGATCCAAGGACGAAAATGTCCTAGGTAAACGTCATCGAAATGAGCGAGAGACCCACTGGTCAACACTTTTTCCAGATGATTCTTTTCAACGAATTCAGAAAGTTGCCAATGCACTTTCAGTCATTTATTGAAAGGGACAGTCAAAAATAAACACTCACAAGGAATGACTTTGTCTCTTGATTCTGCCGTCATTCACTATGCCACATCCCTTTAAAGCACACACCAAACACATAAATGCTGCAGTATGTACAGTGTGAAATTACACTTTTACATTTTTTTAATTGTTTTGTTTTTTCTTTTTTATACAGTGGATTAATGTTTTTTTCTTATTTAAAAATCCCAACTCAAAATTTTGGGGGTATTTTTCTTTTGGAGGGGGGCTGGAATGGATTAATAGGATTTTAAGACCAAGACACTCAAGGTGGTATCGATTACCTGTATACCGTATACTGTATTATACAGTATCTTCCTTCCAGACAGTAGAGCCATAGAAACCCACTGTTTTTCTCTCTGTGCAGACTACCCGTGTTCAGGAATGTTGGGCATGGTGTCGGGTCAGATCTCGGATGGACAGATCAGTGCCTCATCCTATGCCAACCGGGGCTGGGTGGCCGAGAATGCCCGTTTGTTGACGGGCAGGTCAGGTTGGACAGGCCAGCAGACCAGGCAGCCCTTCAGGAACGAATGGCTGCAGGTAACTACCACCTTACCGCGGTGAGGGTTTAGGGTTAAGAGCCATGAGTTATGACTGATGGAGTGATCAGTAGCAATAATGTAAGACATTTTAGTAATCACTGCATCTTGTCAGGTGGACCTAGGCCAGGAGAAGATGTTCACCGGCGTGGTGATTCAGGGCGGCAAACACTACGACAAGAACGTCTTCATGAAGAAGTTCAAAGTTGGACACAGTTTGGACGGAGAAGTCTGGACACTGGTCAACGAGGACAACACTACTCGGCCCAAGGTCGGTCCACTAAAACTTCTGTTAAACCACTGAGCAACTTCAGCAACTTCCATGAGTGGCTGACAGTCAGCGACTTGTTTTGTTCATGAGCTTTCACACACAAACTTTACATTTACTCCGGGTTTAAAGCTAGCAAGACCTAGGCGGCTCCCACTCTGTCGCCAAACCTAATACATACAGTTTTTACAATATGCATATACAGATACTGTGTTTTACAACAATACTTACTAAAACTGTATTCAGAATTTCTCCGATAGCCTCTCCAACTCACATTTTAGCCTCAAGCTAACTAACTTTTTAAACTGTTGGAGACTGACATTTCCAAAGTCTGTAATAATAGTCACTCATGTTTGTGGTTATTATTATTATTATTCATGAGCTCTTTGTAGTTTTCTTTTTGTTTTTTTTTTCGCTGCGATTCTGCCTTTGTCCCACATTTAATGGTAAGTTAACGCCAACAAGAAGTCAATTATACATTAGAGCTGGTGGACGTGAAACGTTTATTCTTACTGTGATGTGACGTGGACTCAGTAGATAGGTCATGTGATCTTGTGTTTGAGGGAATATTCTGTCAAATTTCTCACAACGGTGAGTGAACCAAGTCAGAGACTTGTGACAGCACACAAGTTGAAGTGCTGATTGTGGCGACATTCGCTCACACTGGTGTGCAGTTCGGTTAAAATAAAATGGCAGCCTGTCTTTGCTGTCTTGTCTCATCTAAAGATTTGTATCTAAAGTATATGTCCCTGTGTGCATATTTATCTCTAAGCTATGTCTTAGAACTATGGAAACTTCTGTCTTTACACAAGTATTTACTTTTATAAGCAGTGTTTCTTTGTTTTAGTATCATTGACTGTTAAGGCTCACTTGGGGCTCTCTTGGCTGTTTCATCTACCTGAACCTGTATTGGACTCTTTTAGAACTATTTTAGCCTCATCTGTAGGTTTGTAATTTCAGCTGTTCTGTCTGGAGTATGTATTTCGTTTGGTATCTTTAGTCTATATTTTCCCAGTGCTAACCTCTTTTTGGTTTGTTTTCACCTATGTTAGCTTAATTTAGCCTCATGTAGCTTTGTTAATTTAATCGTTTTTGTCAGCAGTGTTTGTTTTTTGTACCTATGGAATGTGTTAACCTTGTGTTAGCGTCTCTTATCTACATTTTAATCGGTGGTAGCCTTGTGTTAGCCTGTCTTGTAGTCAGACCATGGTTGTCCTTGGGATATACATCATAGCAGTTTCTGGTGTAGAATTAAGTGTGGACATTACATGATTGACAGGTGCTCTTTGTGTTTGGAATGTCGGGTGAGCACATTGGATTAAATAAGACCGCGTGAAAAAGGCCCTTGGGTCTTCAGAGTTGCTTTAATTCCCACCCTGGAGAGGAAATCTATATCATTGCTTTGCACAGTCCATATCCCCTCCTGAGCCTTCTGCTTTGGAACCACATCTTGCTCCATGTCTTCCATATGGTGGCACCGAAGGGGGTTCACTGAGGGGGGCTGCCACTGCTTGACTGCCGACAATGTGGTGGATGTTCCTCACTCAAACTTAATATTCAATAATGTGGACTAGTAAATCATATTTGGCACAATTTCCCTGTCTTTTTAAGCATCACATCCCCTTCAACATCCCGACATCCCCTAAGTATTTACCAGTAATGAATGTCTGCTTAATTTGTGTTGGTCTCTCCAATGTTTGTCAGATTTTCTCAGGCAATCAAAACCACGACACACCTGAGTTGAGGTCGGTGGGTCCTCTGCTGACACGTTTTGTCCGGATCTACCCAGAGAGAGCCACCGTGGAGGGTCTGGGCCTACGACTGGAGCTGTTGGGCTGCGAATTGGACGGTGAGTAAATATGGACATACACTAATTTATTATTACTAAAGCCTCTCTTAGCTGTCTTTTTGACTATGTTACCCTTTTTAGGTGTGTTAACCTATGTCAGCCTCTCTTAGCTGGATTTTAGCCTATATTAGACTCTTTCATATGTGTTTTAGCCTATATTAGCTTGTTGTCTGTTTTTAATACATAATTCGGTAATACAGTTATAAACAAACAAAAAGAATCCTGTGGACATAGCTTGTGTCATAATATAATAAACATAGTTATTTATCTTTTCCTGCAACATGTTGCATAATTGTGTGGTTTCGGATTTTACGTCAAAATGGCCTATTGTGTGGCTTCATATTTGGAAAGATTATATTTTTATTGAATCCGAAATACACTTGTCTGGAAAATATCACTGTGATTTCAAGGGCTGTAAATATGGTGACATAACAGAGAGCTTGACAGGAAACAGAAGCTCAGCATAACACGGTCATGCTACACTCAGGTAGCAGCTCACGCTGCTCACCAGTGACCTGAAAATTCAGAGACCTTGTGTGTGCACGTCTTGTCCATGTCTCGCATTATTTAATGTAAAAAAAAAATGCATTTTGATGCACACATGTAAAACATAAAAAAAAAACAGTTTAATGTATGTCACTTGAGTTCTGTGATCAGTTGAATACAGTACAAACAGTTGCACAAATGTTAGCCATATGCTAGCTTCTTTATTAATCATACTTAATAAAGCGTTCAACATATATTGCACTTTTCACGGGACTCAAAGACACTTTATAGTTGTACATGTTATATATTATTCATTCATTCCACAGCTCAAGTGATGATTAATTACTAAGTAAATAAATAAATAGATTACTCACGTAGCTAGAGCTGCCCTGGGTGGGGCTGCCATTCTGTGCCTACAGCCCTTCTATAATATCAGTTTCTGTTAGCTTAGCCTCTGTTCATGATGTTGATTTTCAAACTTCAACACTTTTTCCTTGGGCTTTTCATGACAAACGTTAATCTTTAAATGACGGAGAGCTGACGAATATTACTAAACATCCGTATTTTGTTTCGCAAGTGATAGAACACTGAATTGTTAAAGCCATAACACCCATTTTTCTGGATTTGCAGGGTAAATCAATTCAATGTGCGATACTACTGGTCAGTACCGCACTGAGGAAAATTTCATAAATGAATTTGATGAAATACACACTATATTGTATAAAATAATATTCCTTAAAATGCCAGCGGCCTGTGACTGGGTTTCCTTCCCCTTTATTTGCCGCAAAAAAAAAATGCAAGCCTTTTCTTTTTATAAGAAAAAAGAAAGAAAAGTGTGTATTTTTCTCCCCCTCCCCCTAAAAAAATTCTATTCTTTTTTTATGGCATTATTTTTACTGTGGAAATAATGATGAATTTCTTGAAGAAATAATACAAATTCTGTCTTGCATTTTTCACAACTTTTTATTACAATACAATAATTTTTTAGTCTTGAAAAGAAAACATTGTTCTTGTGATTGTACAACTTTTCGCTTGACTCATGACTTATTTAGAAAAAGGTTTTAATATATTTTTTTGCAAGATGAATAAAAATCTTTATAGAAAAATATCTTTTGGGGAAAACATAATTCTAATCAGATTAGACCTTTTTTTCTTTCATTTGTGCTGCATTTTTTTAAGGAATTTGTTTTTCTACCAGATAAATGTAAGTTTTTGTCAAAGAAAATCAAACTTCTTTTATTGTAATATTGTGAAAGAAACGGAAACGAGAAATTCTGCTACATTGTTGTCTTTTATATTGTCCCTTCATTTTCTTTCTCCCCTTGGTACTTTTGTATTGTCTGCGAATGGAAATGAAGCGAATTGTACTTGAATTAGCATACGCTGGCTGGAAGAAAAAGAAAGCGTTTATTTGCGTGTAATTAAAGGAAGCAGGTGGGGGGGTGCTGTGGAGGATTAAAATAAGACATGCGCGCCTTAAATTGAAATGTCGGTGTGAGCACAGGAAGCCTTTTTTTTTCTCAGTCAAGCGTTGAATGAACGTCAAGTGTCGAACGAACAGCGATTAAGTGCTGGGAAATGAGTTTTTTTGGGGGCATTTTTTCATGTTTGTGTCATATAATCAGAGCTTCTTCAGGTGATTTCTTTGAGCAAGCTTAGTTTTGTCTGACGGGTTTTTTTTTTAAATCTCTCTCCCTCCTCAGACATCACAACCACTTCCTTGCCCACCACACCACTCCCCACTCTGCTTGCCTCCACCACGTTTGGAGCGACTACCACGTCACCCCAAACGGTGCCCGTCACCACAACATTCACCAACCCCGATGCTGACACTCCCAAGGACTACTACTCGGTGACAGGTAATCTTTGGAAATGGAAATTCATTTTATAAGTTATTGGCTGGTGACACCCAAGCCACCAATCTCATTTTACTGTAACCTTTCTTTCTTTTTTTATTCAATTACAATTGCATTCAGGTCATTATAGACAAACGTGTCATGCATTTTTTTTTTTGTTGAGGAAAAAACTCTTTTTTTTCAGAAAGTTTTTTTTTTCTTGGTAAGTGAAACTGGGATAAAAATGAAGAATACATATTTCTTGAGTTGTATTAGTATTTCTATTTAATTTAGGAGATTTTTTTTCACAAGAAAAACATCGTTTGTCACAAAGAAGTAATATATTTAGGATATTTTTGTAGATAGATAGATAGATAGATAGATAGATAGATAGATAGATAGATAGATAGATAGATAGATAGATAATAGATAGATAGATAGATAGATAGATAGATAGATAGATAGATAGATAGATAGATATAGATAGATAGATAGATAGATAATAGATAGATAGATAATAGATAGATAGATAGATAGATAGATAGAAGTATATTAAAGCTCAATAATTTTTTTAAAATGTTTGTATTAGATGTTTTTTTTAAAAAAAAACATTGTAATTTTTCCAGAAGAAATATTTTCTTCAAGCAAAAACATTTTTAAAGGGGAATTTTTTTTTTTTTGCATTTTAGTAACCCTTTCTTTCAGTAAAAAAAATTATAATAATGTTTTTTTATTGTTAAAAATATGTGAATCTTGAGAGGGTATGATTGCTATATTGGATGTATGTATACTAGAATAAAATTCCTATGTATTTCAAAAAGTTGCACATGTTGAAATTGAAAAAGTCAACCAAAGAGATGAGGCGTTGACGTGTGTGGGGGGTTGTAACCCTAACCCGCTGATCTCGACCTTTTTTGTGTGTGTGTGTTCCATGTGCATGCAGCAGGAGGCATCACACCTGCTGACCCCGTGGTGGACTTCATACCAGGTCAGCTTCCTGCCTCCTCGTTCATCTTCATGTTTGGCCAAAACTGTTGTCATTAAAAGCAGAAATGTCTTTCCATTTTCAAAGGGCATATTTCATTTTTAAAATGGACAAAACGGCCACAGGTAATAAACAAACAAAAAAGTTAAAGTCGAAAGTTAAACTTATACATCTGTATCGAAAATATATAACATTATTTTAAGAATTAAGAAGTAATTGTTTCTGATTTGCAAATGCCAACAAACAAACATCTACACTCACATTCACACGTATGGACAATTTAGAGTCTTCAATTAACCTGCCTCCACACAGGCTGGGCCTGGGGTCGAACCACAGTCCTCAGAACTGTGAGCGAGACGCTCTAACCAGTTGTCTGCTGTTTTTACTCAAATATCCATCCATCCATCCATTCATTTTTCTTAGCTTCAGCTGCTTATCCTCACAAGAGTCACATACAGACAAAAACCATTCACCCTCACAATCACATCTAGGGGCAATTTAGAGTGTCCAATTAAAGTTTGCATGTTTTTAGGATATGGGAGGAAACCAGATTGCCCATAGAAAACTCATGCAGGGACAGGGAGAACATCCAAACAGGCCGGGATTGAACCCGGGACCTCAGAAATGTGAGGCCAACGCTCTAACCAGTTGCGCCAATCCGCTGCTAGAGTTGTGCTGTTTTTGGGAAAAAAAAAAAAAAAGAAAGACAAAAATGTGGTTAATAAGTTTTTGAAGATCAAATTAACTTTGGCCAATCCAGCATGGGGTGAAAAGGCTGAACTGATTGAAAATAACTTTTCTTTTCTATCACATTTTTTTCCCAATTGTATTTTTTAAACTGTGTTTTCACTAAAATGTCAAGAAAAGGGTTTTGGAAAAAATCTTTGTGAAAAACAAATTGAAGGAAAAAGTGTAAAGGTAGATTATAAAACATTAGAGAGAATAATAATAATTTGGAAAAAAATTACAAATTAAAAAAATAATACACATTTTGGGAAGAAAACTTTTAAATATTAGTTTTTCTCAGATAAATATGTTTTTAAAGAAAAAAATGTTCAAAACAAAAAAATGGTCATGAATTACAGTTTAATCACTCCCTTAATTTGGGGGGAGAAAGATGCAATCTTGTGAAAATATACAGTATATACATAGATTTTTATCACCACTATTTTTTTAAGAAAACAGTTGATACCAAAAGGTCAGGAAAGGGCTTTATTTTTAATCATCCATCCATTTTCTTTTGCCCCTTATCCTCATGAGGGTCGTGGGGAGTGCTGGAACCTATCCCAGCTGTCAACGGGCAGGAGTCGGGGTACACCCTGCCAGACAATCACAGGGCACATGGACACATGGAAACAGACAACAGTCACACTCACAATCACACCTAGGGGCAATTTTTTAGTGTGTCCAGGTAATGTTGCATATTTTGGGGATGTGGGAGGAAACCGGAGTGCCCGGACAAAACCCACGCAGGCACAGGGAGAACATGCAAACTCCAAACAGGCGGGGCCGGGATCAAACCAGGGTCCTCAGAACTGTGAGGCCAACGCTTTACCATCTTATCACCGTGCCACCTTTTTTTAATCATGTTTTATGAGGAAACAAGTGTGAGTAAAAGTTTTTGTTTTATAGTAGAAAATTTATTTTATTTATTAAGTTTAATTTCCCGGGAAAAAAGTCAGACGTCAGGATTGTATAATATTTTTCAAGAAAAAAAAACAATGGTTTGAATACAACCGTGTTTAGACCCGATTAGTAAAAAAAAAGTTCTGCCGGGTTCAATCCCAGGCCCAGCTGTGTGGAGTTTGCATGTTCTCCCCGTGCCCGCGTGGGTTTCCTCCAGGCACGCTGGTTTCCTCCCACATTCCAAAAACACGGAAACATTAATTGGACACTCTAAATTCCCCCTCGGTGTGATTGTGAGTGTGAATGGTTGTTTGTCTCGATTTGCCCTGCGATTGGCTGGCAACCAGTTCAAGGTGTACCCCGCCTCCTGCCCTGTTGACAGCTGATAGGCTCCAGCACTCCCCACGACACTCGTGAAGAAAATGGATGGATGGAATTTGTAAAAAATCTGAGATGTTCACGTTTTTTGTCCATGTTGTGGGGTGAAGTACTCGGTTGTACATCAACACACATTTTCAAAGTGTCCCAGTGGGATACAAATGATGGAAATAGCGAAACCAAAAGTTCAGCAAGCCCTTGGGACACAGTGCATCCCTGGAATAAACACGGGGGGCTGTTTAATTTTCAAACAGCTAAAGGGGGGGTGGGGGGTAACGGATGAGGTGAAGAAAATGCAAAAGACAGGAGAGAAGCTGAGATTTTTTTTTTTTAATATATATACTTTTGAGCGAGATAAAAGCTTCCTGTGTTAATTAGCGCAAGGCCAACCGCTCTGGAAGACAACACAGCCAGCAAAGCTCATCTCTGCATCCTATTAACAAACAAAAGACCTTCAAACGGGATCGGATGCATCCAAAAAGGATTCGGCCCGTTTGATAACCAAACACGAATGAATTTGTATATAAGTAGGAATTTTGTGTTTGTCCGCTAATCCAGTAGTGGTATCATAATGACATAAATGTAAAACAATCCAATGTAAAACGTGAATGAGGCCCTTATTCAAAGCTGTTCACATCGCCTTCCTCTGTGCGCTCCTCTCCGCTATGCATCTACAGAAGAATTGATTGTGCTGCACCACTCCCCCAACCCTCACCCCCCCCAGCCCTCCACCCCTCTGCATCTGTACATTGCGACAAGCTGTGGAATATTTTTGTTACAAGCAGGCCTTTCGCATTCCAAGTGCAAACAGATAATGTCTGCTCCTCTGTGTGCTTTTACAGTTGAAGCCAGAAGTTTACATACACTGTCCAAAAACAGGTCGGCACGGTGACGCAGCTGGAAAGCGTTGGCCTCGCAGTTCTGAGGACCAGGGTTCAATCCCAGCTCTCCCTGCGTGGAGTTTGCATGTTCTCCCCGTGCCTGCGTGGGTTTTCTCCAGGCACTCCAGTTTCCTCCCACATCCCAAAAACATGCAACATTAATTGGACACTCTAAATTCCCCCCAGGTGTGATTCTGAATGTGAATGGTTGTTTGTCTCTATGTGCCCTGCGATTGGGTAGCAACCAGTTAGTGTCGTACCCCGCCTCATGCCCGTTGATAGCTGGGATAGGCTCCAGCATTCCCGTGACCCTTGTGAGGATAAGCAGTGAAGAAAATGGATGGATGGATGTATAGCTAAATGGATTCATGACCCACAACACCCGTCAGATGGAGCTATCGTGAACAAACCATCCTGTAATTATGGTCACCTACAGAACTGGAGTGTTCTGATTTTGTTGACATTTCCCAATTATCATTTGCGTGATGTAAATGCTTTACATTTGCTCCAGCTGGTGTACCTAATTAAGTGTCCAGTGAGCCTGGTGCACGTTCATCAAGCCCAACATTTCCACGGACGACTCTTTGTCAGCTTCCGTGTTGTAACCACCTGTTGTTCTTGTGGTGTGCAGAATACGTGTGGTTCGCCTGCAACTTCGACTCCGCCTCCTTCTGCGGTTGGACCGCGGAAGCGGGCTTGGGTGCCGAGTGGCTCATCCAGACTGGCGCGGGCGCTGCGGTGGCGCGCAGAGCACCCACGCTGGACCACACGGGTAACACACTTGTGCGCGCCATTGTTGTCCTTGGGTTTGTCGGTTTTGACTCTCTCAGCAAAAAGATGGAGGCGTTTTTGAAAAAAAACATTGAGAGAGGCAAACTGCTGCTGAGAAATCCTCACAATAAATCAACAAGAGGAAATATAAACAGGGTTTTTTTTTGTCATTTCTGTCAATATCCCATTATTTGTATGTAGACTTCATTTTCCCCCTTTTCCCTTCCCACTCAGTATTCAAATATTTTCGTCCGCATTTTATCACTGTCGTCCGCGTCCAAATACTTTAGTTAACGTTCCCTCGCTGTCTCCTGAGTCTTGTTGTGCTGTGCTGCCCCCTGCAGGCTGCTTGGGAAACTTCATCCTCATGCATGTGACGGAAAGCGATGAAGATGGCGAAGAGTATGCGGAGAGGGTGGCCAGGCTGTCCAGTCTGCCCGTGACGGCGCCCCACGCCGAGCTGTGCTTTTCCTTCTGGTACCACATGCTGGGCCAGCACCCCGGGGTGCTCCACATCAGACAGGAAGAGAAACAAGACCTCGAAGAAGGGAGGGGGAACATCCTGTGGACAGTTAGTGGACACCAGGGGGCGCAATGGAGGGAAGGACGAGTTTTACTACCGAGATCCAATCAAGCTTATAGAGTAAGTCAAAATACTTAGCAAGCTATTGCCTGTTGTTGCTTTCAGGGAAAGTCTAAATTTTTTTTTTTTTTTTTACTTTTCTCATAACAGTTGTGTAGTTGCTCCAAATTCCTTGATATATCGCTCAGTCAGGTGTTGCCTTCAGGTGTATTCTAAAATCACTGTTTCGTCTTACACAACAACAGGGTGGTTGTTGCAAATGTCCTTAAATGAAACTGTTAAAATTATCTTTCGCTTTGTGATTTTGTTGTCATCGTCAATAACAGTGTAACAAGCACAGTTTTCCCTCACACTCCAAGTAGGTGATTGCTCCCAGAGTCCTTAACTGCTTCCATCTGGCTCAGTCAAGTGGTGCCTTCGAAGGCAGTCTGAAAACACAGCATTCTTCGCACAACAACTGAGTGATTATTCCAATCAGTAAATGTTTGCATTTAGTATGTCCTCGTGGCCTTGCCTTCTGGTCCCTGATTGAAATGATACTTTTCACTCACGGCTTCTGTCAAACAAAACAAGTGCTATGAAATGTTAAATTGTGCCCAGTACATACATAAAGACAATTGGCCTGTTTTTGTCCCTGGATTCTCGATGGGTGGCGTTACAGAATCCTTATGTGTGAAGCATTTTATGTTGAGATTATCAGAGCGCACTACACGCAAAACTGATAAATACATACTTTTTATTATCTTGATATCCGGGGTCTGTCGCAAATAAACTAAAAATCCTGATGTGTGCGTCAATCTGGTGTTAAATTGAGGGACAGTGGAAAATCCCACTTTCATATGTCCCGCTGGACATATTTGACTCAAATGTTCTGTTTTCAGGTGGTTGTGGAGGGCGTTGCGGACAGACTTAGCACAGGACACATGGCTGTGGACGACATCCGCATTTTAAATCCACGCAACGCAGACCACTGCAAAGGTTTGGACTACAGCCCCCCTTTTAAACACGAACAGATTTTTTGTTTTTGTTTCGTCTTATTCTTAACACCTGGTTTTCCTTCTTAAGATCCAGAGGTTCCTCCATCTCCTCCCACGCAGATCATCATCCTGCGTACGTTTATACCTCTTATTTATTTAATTAGCTATTTACAACAGTAGAGCTTGTTTTACTGACTCAATTGCAGATGGAGAAGGCATCTATTTGGGGATAGATCATTAACACGAGTTCTGCATAATATGATATTGAGTTAATACCTCCTGGCTAGGTGGTGCTTTTTGGTTAGAAACAGTAATGTGTCACAAATGAACCACATGCTGCTTCACCACGATTTCATCACCGCATTGTGCAGCCCGCACTGATACATTTTGATGGATTTTTTTGTCTTTTTTTCAGCGATCGACTCTCTTCCGGAAGAGGCAGCGGGTGAGCTGGGCGGCGGCGTGGGAGAGGCGGACAGTATGCTGAAGACACTGGACCCCATCCTGATCACCATCATCGCCATGTCCGCCCTGGGGGTGTTCGTGGGCGCCGTGTGCGGGGTGGTGCTGTACTGCGCGTGCTCGCACGCCGCCATGGCCGAGCGGAATCTCTCGGCGCTGGAAAACTACAACTTCGAGCTGGTGGACGGCGTCAAGCTGAAGAAGGACAAGATCAATGCACACACTAACTACTCGGAGGCGTGAGGGGCGGGGCCCGGCGGAGGGGCCGCCGTTGGACTTCAGAGTGGGCGTTTCTTTCTCAGGAGCGGCAGTGCTACAGACTGACCTGCGAGAGGCACTCTGTGCAAACTAACTGTACAGCAAAAGCAGAAGAAGAAGAAGATAATCTATTTGTTTGGGGCTTTTCTTTTGTTGATTTTGTTGGGGGGGGTTCTGTTACTCTTCTCATGCTGGTGATGAGACCAAGTCACGAGTAAATGCGTATGTGTGAGTTTGTGCACGTGTGTGTGTGTTTGTGTATGTGTTCTAATAGTGCCTTTTATCCCCCAACACTTTTCTTTATAATTTGCCTATTCTTCTTTATTTTTTTCAACCATCACAAGTGTCTCATCCAGGGTCCCCCCCCCTCTATACACACACACACACAGAATGTCTCAGTGTCCAGTCGAAATGTGAAGAGACTATCTCAGCATTCAGTTAAAGACAATATCAGTATTAAGTTGAAATATGAAGGCTGTGTCTTCGTGTGAAACGTGAAAATAACGTCTCAACATTGAGTCAAGATCAAATGAAACGTGAAGGCAATGCGTCAGCGTTGAGTTGAAGACGACAGTTGTCAGCGTTCGCTCGGAGCGTGAAACCACCTCAGCATTCTGTTAAAGGCGTCTCAGTACTGCGTTCGAAAGTGAGGACAATTTCTCAGCATTCCTTTGAAACACTAAGACGTTGTCTCAGCATGGCGAAATACATTTGATGATGGTTCAGGAAATAATGTGACTACTGTCTGGCTTATGTTATGTGTGGTCAAATTCCCATTTTGTGATGCTTGTGTGTGTGTTCATGCTTGCATGTGTGTGTGGGGGGTTGGGCTTTTAAGAGCACACGCACACTCACGCGTGTACACACGTTCTATCATATTGTACATAATTTTAATATATTTCTATGGGAGTTGTTTTTCTACACGGGAAAGTGCAGCAGTATCCTTTCTTTAGTGCTTCTATATTTGATATGTTGTCTTACACAACACACACACACACCATGTTTGTGTGTCTTTTAATGTGATTTGTGTGTGCGGGCGTGTGTGAAGACTTTGCGTGTTTTTGGAATGGAAGGGAAGCGGCGCTTTCGTACAGGGTAACACTGGACCCCCGACAGGGAGGCCTTCACACCTCAAGTGTCTCTATCTTTTCTATAGGCTGGTTGCCATGACAACGGCTTGTCTGTTTGTTTGGGTGACACTACAAAATGGCTGCAGCATCCTCACACACACTCGCACACACATTATGTGCATAGGGGCTCACTTTCGAAGTTTAAATTACAGCTGAACCACCAAAGTGGGAAACTAAGCAACCTTTGGATGACTTCGTTGTTTGAGTTTCAAAACAAACATTCCCACGCCAAATCATCTGGTCCAGCATCAAAGTGGTACCATCAAGAAAAAGAAAAACATTTCTGTCAGGCTTTTTGGAATTCCACAAATGTGTCAAAAATATTTTAAAAGACTTTATCTTTACATGTAAAACTAGGCAATGTGGTTAGTGGTTAGCACATCTGCCTCACAGTTCTGAGGACCGGTGTTCAAATCCCGGCTCTGGCTGTGGGGTTTTTCTCTGGGTACTCAGTTTCGTCCTGCAACCCACAAACATGTAGTAAACATGGAGGTAAACTGAAAACTAATTGCCCATAGGTGTGAATGGTTATGTGTCTATGATTGGTAGCTCGCCTCTTGTTCAAAGTCAGCTGGGATAGGGTCTTGCACTCCTGCAACCCTATTGAGGATAAGCGGTACAAAAGATGGACGGATGTAAAACTATTATACAGTAAAGCTACGCACCAAAATGAATTCTGTTGTTCCCTTGCTAGCCATTCTGCTTCCAGCCACATGCTAATCACATTTGCATTTCTTTGCTCAAATTGATTTGTGTGTTGATTATTTAACATACAGTGGCTGCGTTGTCTTGATGTTGCAATCAGGGATGGTTTAAAATCATAGTTTTCCCTGTACAAAACAACCAAGTGATTAACAGAGAGCCTATCATTACATTTATATCTTGTCGACAAACACCGTTGTTGCGTTCAGGGACATTCTCAAATCACAAGTGAGAAACCATTTCTGAATCAAGTGTCACCTTCAGGGACCACCTGAAATCAGTTTTTCCTCAAAAAACAACCAATGTTGTATGTACTCTGTGAAGTTTTTTTTTTTTTGCAAATGTCCTTGTCATGCGCTTCCTGCTACATGTATTTCTCATTTTGTCTTTAAATTTGTACTAAAGTCTTGTGAGATTTATTGACATCATGCATGATGATGCTTAAAATTGTGCAGACTTTTGGAAGTTCCGCTGTAGGGAAATGTGATTTAGAATTTTTTTTTAAAAAAAACAAAAACACCACATATTTTTGTTCCGTGCACTTTTGTTTAAGAATTAGCCATGATATTGTTCAATTTTTTTCCCCAAATTACTTTATTTCATGAGTAAACAATAAAAAAAATGGACTTGAATGAGCCGCTGAACAAGAAAGGATGCCGCAGCACTGGATGTGATTAAGTAAAAACATGTTGCACTGAAATGTAAAATTTTAAAAAAGCTATGATGATTTTATGGTGTATGAAAACAAGATGGCGTTATATGTTGTTTTGAAATAATAATTTAACAAATACTTTCCGTGAAGGTGTACAATCTCTCACAAAAAAAAACATTTCTCTAGATGGTAAAATGGCGGCTTGCTGTCAAATTGATGTTTTTGTAACATTTCCTTGTTTTTTAAACCTGCTTCTGTAATGTTGTTGTTTTCCACTCCAGAAAAAAAAAAGAAAATATGAACAATGGAAAAGCAGCAGCTCGGCCTTAAAAAGTGTCTAATAAGTGATTTCAAAAAAAAGAGAGAAAGAGACTACAGTAGTTTGTGCTTTCTGGTGGGCGTCCAGATTCATCTCCTCTGTGTTGTTGCAAATCATTTAGACTTTACGTTCCAAACAATTTGATCAATAAATGTTTGCATTAAATGTCATATAGGGAACTCTTTGTTTATTGTTACTATTAATAACGTTTCATTAACACAAGCAGTTTCTGGTAGAGGAAGCTCAGATGTGGCTGCCCCCTTATCATTTTCTTGTCGAGAGGGACGACCACTCTCCTTTTGGTGGTGGTGGTGTGTGTGTGGGGGGGGGGGGCAGTGGACCGTCCCGTGTCTCTCGGTGTGGGACATGTCCTGTCCTCCAGGTTGCCCCCTGGGCCCGATCCCACCGTTTTATTCCTTGGGTGGGCTCCTCAGGCTCCACGTTGCAGGCACAGCAACTACACGACACTTCTGGTAGTCGTTCTGCCTGCAAAACCGTCAATTTTAATCCACTTGCGTGTATCCGCCACCACACACCCTTGGGACTCTTTCACTGGGCGTGTCGCCACTTACTTATTTTGGCAAATAACTCGTGAATATGTGAATTGCTTGTGTATCCTCTCACTGATAATCTTGATAATCTCCTACTTACAGTAGTCAGTCCCGGCACATTTCAGTTGTATAGCCGGGTTCACGATCCTTGTCCTGCATGCTTCTTCTCCTGTCCCATCTTGTTATGTCCTTCGCTCAGAGGGTGTAGCGCTACAACAGGGGTGCCCAAACTGTTTTGCCCCAGGTAGTCAACCTCCCATGGTCTATCTGGGTGGTGTGGTGTGTGTGTGTAGGGGGGTATTATTTATCATGCATGCTTTGTATTTCTCAGTAAGCAAAGCAAAGTGATTGCTCATTAGTGATTTCAGAGCTGCTTACATGGCAATTCAATGGTTTTAAGCCATAAATTTCCCATAAGCCTGTATTCAGCCAATATTCTTTAAAAAAAAAAAAAATCTAATGAATTTTGATGTCCTCTCCTCATGTGTATTCATTCATGGGCAAGACAAGTGACAGTTCCTCTTTTGCGATCATATCCGAAAGCACCATCCCAATAAAAATGCACAACTATGCTGTGTCTCTCACGTCTGTAGACTCATTCAGCTGCAGTAAAGACACTCCCAGTCTGCGATGTCTTTCCAAATTTGCTTGGTCAAATCCTAATCCTAACCCTCATGTAACGGTAGGTCTCATTTAGTTACTTGCTCCAGCTCCCCCACTCCTTTTTATGCCATCATGTTTAGAAGATATAAATTAGAGGCCAACTCACGAGCTTGCTATAACGCGCAGTTACGTGCACGTGTGGTGGCATGTCAGAAAAGGCCAGGATTGGTCAAACTGACTGTCAGTCAATCGACGCGACCAATGGATGTATTGGGCTTACCTGAATCAAGCAACGGGATGAATAATAGCCTGACACCTATTTTTTGTCACTCGGCCATCCCATTGACCAACACTACCTTCGAGATCCACACATCGAGCACCACTGCCCTACAGTCTCATGCAACACTCATATTGAATGTTTCACCGTTGTAGGTATGTAATGATTTACTTTTCACATCCTGTTTACGTTGTCTTTGTTTCTCTCTCCCTTTGAGACACTTTGTTCGGTTCAACTGATTGAATCTGGTTCTCAACAAATAAACATTAGAATGCTAGGAAACCACAGCGGAAGCTCTAAAACTGTTCTGAAATAAACTGGAGACAGTTCTTCACTCTGCTTGATCTACAGCTGAACAGGAAAAATAAAAATAAAAAAAGACAAAAGTTTAGACAAAATGTTGGGACAGCTGCAAGAAGCACTTTCAGTTTGCAATTACATCACATTTCTCCATCGGAAAATTGTTAGTATGCATATTTTAAAAAACAAACATGCAATTACATTCTTGTCACATTTAATATATATTAAACAGTTATATTGTGTGTGTGTGTGTGTGTGTGTGTGTGTGTGTGTGTGGTGTGTGTGTGTGTGTGTGTGTGTGTGTGTGTGTGTGTGTGTGTGTAACCCTAACCTGTGCTTCGCAGTAGGGATGGTGTTCTTGGGATGGAACTCATCATTCATCCTCCTCCAAACACGGTGAGTGGAATTACGACCAAAAAGTTCCATTTTGGTCCCATCTGACCACAAAACTTTCACCCATGACTCCTCTGTATCATCCAAATGGTCGTTGGAAAACTTAAGATGGGCCTTGACATGTGCTGATTTAAGCAGTGGAACCTTCCGTGCCATGCATGATTTCAAACCATGACGTCTTAGTGAATTACCAACAGTCACCTTGGAAACGGTGGTCCCAGCTCTTTTCAGGTCATTGACCAAGTCCTGTCGTGTAGCCCTGGGCTGATTCCTCACCTTTCTAAGGATCATTGAGACCCCACGATGTGATATCTTACATGGGGCCGCACTCCGACTGAGAGTGACCGTCATGTTTGGCTTCTTCCATTTTCTAATGATTGCTCCAACAGTGGACCTTTTTTCACCAAGCCGCTTGGAAATTTCTCCGTAGCCCTTTCCAGCCGTGTGGACTTGTACAATTTTGTTTCTGGTGTCTTTGGACAGCTCTTTGGTCTTGGCCATGTTCCAAGTTTGAGTCTTACTGATTGTATGGGGTGGACAGGTGTCTTTATGCAGCTAGCGACCTCACACAGGTGGATCTGATTCAGTATAATACATGAAGTGGAGGTGGACTTTTAAAGGCGGACTAACAGGTCTTTGAGGGTCAGAATTCTAGCTGATAGGTGTTCAAATACTTATTTGCAGCTGTATCACACAAATAAATCGTTAAAAAATCATACATTGTGATTTCTGGATTTTTCTTTTTAGATTATCTCTCTCACAGTGGATATGCCCCTACTATGAAAATTTCAGACCCCTCCCTGATTTCTAAGTGGGAGAACTTGCAATATAGCAGGGTGTTCAAACGCCTACTTTCTTCGCTGTGGTTCCCAGCCAATCGCAGGGCACATCGAAACAAACAGCCAATCACACTCACAATCACAGCTGCAGTCCATTAACCTACGCTGCATGTTTTGGGGATGTGGGAGGAAACCCACGCAGACACGGGAGAACATGTAAACTCCATACAGGTGGGGCTGGGATTTGAAGCCCGGTCCACAGAACTGTGAGGCAGATGCTGTCGCCATAAAATACTACTATATAGAAACAAAGTTTTGCTTTGTATTGACGGTAGAAAAAAATGCCTTTAGAATTTGCGTCACATGCTTATGTGTCTGTTGGAAGGGGGGTGGGGGGATATTTTACAATGTCTAAATATTAGTAGGGGGGACCAATGATCTTTCCCAGCTGTGGAAAATATGTTTGCCTAAAGAGGAGGAAAACAGGCAGACTCCAGCCACATTTTACTATTTGTCTGTGCGTGCTTCTCTTGTGTGTGTGCGTGTATATAAAATAAGGAATTCTGTTGAAATAATACAAGTTACTGTGAGTCTTCTGGAACAAAGTATCATAACAAGGTAAGTGTTACTCTTAATTCCCAAATTTTACCCCTTTTTCTCAACACCGTTTAAGTTTGTCATGCTGCCATTTTCAGCCGATGAAAGAAATAACGTGAGGAAGATGAACTGCAAATGTATTGTGTCTCCTGTGGGTCATTTTATTGGAACTCGCAACAAGATTGTTTTGTTTAACTCCAAAGACGTTTCACCTCGCAGGCTTCACTTCGGCTCAAGTAGGACAGAAAACTCCGGTGCAGATTGGGGACGGATCATATTCGCAACTCAAATTGCTCCCATCCCAAAACATCTTATCCTATTGATAAAAGGAATGGAAATCTGATCATTTATACCAGCAATAAATGCATAAATAATGAGTTTTAAATGAGGAAAAACAGCACTCTAATACAGTATTCCCATGTGAGTGGTGGTTTTTGATATGGGCCATAAGGGCAGCCACCACCCACGGTGGCATCCTGTCACCCAATTGGTGTGCAACAAGAAGTTTGTGTTCAAAATAAGAAGAAAAAAAAGACTATAAAAACTACAGTAAACAAGATTCATATGTCCAGAAAAGTACAGTTCTGTTGTGTGCTATGCAGTTTATATAACAGTAATCCCTCGTTTTTCACCGTTAATTGGTACCAGACCCACCCACGAAAAGTGAAAAACCACGAAGTAGTGTTAAATGGCGTTTTGTTTTTTTTTTTCCTCTTCATACAGTATATCCTTGTCGTCTTGCGTGGGATGCCGCATTGCATTATACTCTATCAATGTGTCTTCCCACTACAGTACTGTACTAATATATGCTGGCGATATTTTTTTTTTTTTTTGCTTCATTGGTCCATGTCGTCCCGCCGAGGATGGCGCATCAGTACGGAGGGGGCGGGGGGGTGTAAATCCGCAATGCACTGAATCCGCGAAGTAGAGAGTGATTACTGTACTGTATTTCATAGTATGTCTCTACTTTGATATGTATAAATAAAACACACAACCAATCATGTTATTAGGCAGCACAGTGGAACAGCAGTAGAGCATTGGCCTCACAGTTCTGAGGAATGGGGTTCAAATCCCAGCCGCGCCTGTGTGGAGTTTGCATGTCCTCCTCGTGCCTGTGTGGATTTTCTCCGGGCACACCGGTTTCCTCCCACATCCCCAAAAAACATGCATTGATTGGGCTCTCTAAATTGTCCGTAGGTGTGATTGTGAGTGGGACTGTTGTCTGTCTTCAAGTGCCCTGCAATTGGCTGGCAACCAGTTCAGGGTGAACCCTGCCTTCTGCCCCATGACAGCTGGGATTGGGTCCAGCACTGCTGCAACCCTCATGAGGATAAGCGGCCCAGAAAATAAATGAATGGCTGGAATTATGTTATTATTTTGGGTTTTAATATAGTTGAATATTGTAAAGTGTTGTTTTACAAATGTTGATCTATTAGTTTTCTTCAGTTTTCAGTGTCTCTAAAAAAAATTTATCACCATTTTGTTTTCTCGACTTATCACCATATAGGTACAATATGTATCCAGGTGAAACATTTTAATGAAATTAATTTTTTTTTTGTTTGTTTTTGGTTCCAGATGGATCTTTGGCTACTCACGCTAGCGTCGTCATTGGCACTTCTGACCTTCAGTTTAGCGCAACGCGGTAAAACTTCAAATGTAACATAGTATATCAGGCCTACTATTATATACTGTTTAGCCAAATGTTCTAGAAGAAGTCTGCTTTTAAAAATTCTGATGCTGTACGGTCATGTCCACAGAGATTATGATGTAATGTTTAACATGACAATGAAGTATTTATGAACGGAAATAGTTCCGCCATACTTACTTACAGCTGCTTTTTACATGTAACTTTTACATGGTTCTCTTCAGAGGTAAGCGTTTGCATCAAGGCCAACGCTCGGTCGTGCAATGAGTGCATCCAAGTTGCGGAGTCATGCGGGTGGTGTGCAGATGAGGTGAGTTTGGGTCTGGACGGGTCTTTCTGTTAAAGCTATGACGGTTGAATCTTGGCGAAAAAAAAAAAAAACAACGACCTTGTAGTTTCTCGTTTCAATGAATGGAAAATCAATGAAGCCCCAGAACAAAGTTATACTGACATTTTTTTATCTATGTGTGGTTGCAGAGAAATACTGTACAATGTAGAACTACTGTAAGTGAAAACACACTTTATTATGAAAAAATAACGGGCAAATCAGTGAGCAACATCTTAACCTCTGAAACGTATGGGATGTTTATTATTATATTAATCCATTCTTTGCCAATTAGCTGTCAGAAATCATGTGGTACAACTACTGTACTTTTTAGTGACACTTGTGTGATGTACAGTGAGGTGCAGTGGGACACAAACATGAACCCAAAATAGAAGATAAGTCTATATTTGAATGTTGACCTTAATTAGAACAATTCGATATTTTTAAATCTTTACGATGCTTCTATCAATTCCACACCATGGAGCAATAAAAACAAAAGAATACTAACTACGTATGAAGTGAAATTCATAGTTTTGGGTTGCCAATTTGTTGAAGAAATGGACGGGGACCAGTCACGTGAGGTTTGAAAATTTCTGAAATCTAATTCAACACGGTCACACGCTGGTTGTGGCACCGTACAGACCGGATCCCACAGCACTTTCAGTGCCTTTTCTGGTTGATAAGAAAGACTAAATACGTTTCTTTCGGCTTGTCCCGTTAAGGGTCATCACAGCGTGAGATCTCAGATGAACGCTCATTTTTGTTTGGCACAGTTTTTAAGCCAGAGGCCCTTCCTGATGCAACCCCTCCTGGGGAGTAGAGGCTCCAGTGAGATAGCCCTGGTTTACCAAATTAATGCTCTAACCACTGAGCTATGGGGTATCTCTAAGAAAGACTAAATGTCACACATTTTCATTGAAAATATCAGACAGTCTGTAAAACCTCCCTATGTGCAGTACATGTGTGATCAAACGTATATTATTGGCTATGTAGTGAGGAAACAATAATGTCTCTCGTGTGCAGCCAAGGACCAATCAAAAGCTTCCTGAATGGATGTGTGCGTGCTTTCCTGAAGCATCTTGGGAGCGATGACTCAACGTGATTCGTAGCTGTGTTTCCCATGCATTTGAACAGAAAATGTGACATTTTGGATATTTTAATGATGAAATCGTTGAAATTGTTGGATTGAAACAGAAAATCAGTAATAAGGAACTATAATGGAACAACGTCATTTCATCATAAGATTGTTTTTCCGATTCACAAGCAGTGGACAGGAAAAACCATCAGGGGGCAGTGCGGCTCTGCCTCAATTGCCTACCCTGACCCCGTGTCACTGGGGATGTTACCTAAAATGGTTGCTTTCTCCTTTTAAATCCTTAATCATCCATTAGCCAATGAGAAAATGACAAGGTCAGGGGGGACAAATCTTTGCATATTTGAAAATGCTACGTGAACACCTTTAGCCTTAAGTTAGCCAGTATTTTCTAATATTATCCAACAGCCCACCCAAAGTCACTTTTCGTGGAATCTTCCAAATCACATCCTGGCTCAGATGTCTCCATTTTTTTGTATCTTTAGGAATTCCTCTCGGCGGGCGAGTTCAAATCTGCTCGCTGTGACGACCTTGAGTCTCTCAAGGCCAGGAAGTGCAACTTGGCTAAAATAGAGAATCCTCGCGGCAGCATTGTCATCACCGAGAACAAACCCTTCTCCGCACGCAACAATGATCAGCATGTCACGCAGATCCAGCCTCAGAAGCTCACCCTCAACCTCAGATCTGGTACTTCCTTCTGTACAATTGTAGGGATACTTTGACTTATGAGTTGAATTCCTACTATGACCAAGCTTGTTACTCAAATTATAACAAGTCAAATTCCTCATCAATAACAAAACGTTCATTTCTAACATTTTATGTTCTTTAGTAAAGTAAATATTTCATGCAGAACAAGGACTTTGTTGCAAATATTTATTTGCTAGACACCTCAAGCTATAAAACAATAAAAGTAAGACTGAGAAAGGGCTTCTGGTCTGAAAATAATCATTTATGTACAAATATACAACTACAAAATGCGCTCTCAGTGACACTGACTGACCACATGTTTTTATTTTTACTTGCCATTTGCCATTGAACTGTGTCATCTTCTCTCATTATCTACTACCTACTGAACACATACAGTTTATACCATACATCTACCTTTGTAGTCTGAGTGTGAAGTGCATACACATGTCCGTTTTCAAATGTCTTTTCATTTCTCTCCATCATAATAGAAGTGCCAAAAAGATTTTTGATGCTTAATCGTTATCATCCACTCAAAAACTGTGCTTATCTCAAACGCAAAACAAAGCAACCCTGCCATCTACAGGCATTTGTCAGTCATTACAATGGTTTACAAACTTGATTTCTACAAAGATGGGTTAGAGTCTAACCGTTAGACCCTTTTCACTCCTTTGTACTTCTCAATGAAAAACAAGACAAGGTAAGAAAAACGAAAGTCAAGTGATGGGTCAAAACTGAAAGACTTGTATATTGGGGCACTCTTATGTCAAGGTACTGCTGTATTATGTTGAAAAACCATTTCCTGAGTGCTGACCTTCGGGTGATTGATCCTGCAGGTGAACCACAGACTTTTGATGTGAAGTTCAAGCTAGCTGAGGACTACTCCTTAGACGTGTACTACTTGATGAACCTGTACTTCTCCAAGAAGGATGACATGGACAATGCCAAGATCCTGGGCACAGACATCATGTCACAAATGCAGAGCATCACCTCAGACTTCCGCATTGGTTAGGAAAATGGCTTTACTCATGAGACATTTCCACCAATGGAACATTTCTCCAGAAGTAGGAGATTTTGTCAGACATTTTTCTGTTCGGAGCATGCGGGTGTACATGTTGGTGCAATGCAGGTGAAGAAAAATGTTCAGAATGAAAATATCTGAATATCGGTGAGGTAGTAGAAGTAGTGGTGTGTGGGTGTGTGTGTGTGTGTGTGGGGGGGGGGTGCACTGTCTCCTGCCTGATGATAGCGAAGATGAGCTCAAGCACTCCCACGACCCTTGTGAAGATATGCGGCTCAGAAAATTGATGAATGGATAAGACTTTAATTTCATTTTCAAATTAACTGGAATCTTAAGTGTAAATGTGACTTTAGTTCCAGTAACGTATACTGCACTTACTTAACGTCACATCTGTTCCTGCAGGGTTTGGATCATTTGTTGGGAAGAGGGGGATGGCAGGGTCCCATGACCCATGCATAGGTGACCAGAACTGCAGCAGCTATAAGAACATTCTGCAGCTGACGAATAATGGAGGGGAGTTCACCCAGCTGCTCAACCTACAGCAGATCCCGGAAACCCAGGACTCTCCAGAGGGAGCCTTGGACGCCATAATGCAGGCGGCCGTTTGTGAGGAGCAGATCGGCTGGAGGGACGTGCCTCGCCTCCTCATCATCTCCACAGATGCAGGATTCAATTTTGCCGGAGATGGAAAACTGGGTGGCGTCAAGCTCCCCAATGATGGAAATTGTCACCTGGAGAACAACATGTACACCATGAGTCACCACTATGTATGAACTCATATTTACTGACTACTAGGACTGACTGGTTGACTGTCACTGATTTGTTAGGACTGATTGATTGATTTACTGACTGGTCGGCTTACTACAAGGACTAACTAATTGACTTACAGACTGACACAGACTTACTATTAGGATTGACTGACTTACCATAAGGACTAACTGACTAACGACGAGGGCTGACTGGCTGACTGACACTGACTTATTAGTGATTGATTGCCACAGACTGACTGACTCAATACTGTGACTGAGCGACTGGCTCACTACTAGCACTGGCATACTGACTTATTTGTGGAGGTCTAAGTTTCACTGAATGACATGCTGATGTTAGTTGTTGTCTTTTCTACCAGTTATTTTCTTCAAGCTTCTGATTGGTTCACTAGCCTATGTGCTTATATTGTTTATTGTTTGCCAGGACTATCCCTCCATTGCCCAGCTAGTCCAGAAACTAAATGACCACAATATCCAAATCATCTTTGCTGTTACCGAGGAACTGCAACCAGTTTTCAAGGTGCCAACTACCCAGACTTTGTCATTTATTTATTGTATGTCACACAATCTTCTTTGTGTACAGGAGCTGAAAAATCAAATTCCCAAATCGGCAGTGGGTATGCTGTCTTCCAATTCCAGCAACATCATCAAACTCATCACAGACGCCTACAACGTAATGGGCAAAACTTAACTCTCCAGCCACAACACGATTCCTACTGCACCTTTTTAAAATTCTTTTTGCGCAGTCTTTGTCCTCTCAGGTCATTTTGGAAAACAGCAAGCTTCCAAAAGGAGTTTCCATCACCTATAAATCTATCTGCAAGAACGGCTTGGAGGGGACTGGCAAAAATGGCAGAAAGTGCTCTGACATCTCCGTTGGAGATGAGGTAAGTTGGATATTTAAAAATTTTAGCTAGTAAATTCAAATGGAAACATTGAAAGCCTTTGAAATGTATTACATTGATGCCCTGCAATTGACCCCTCCGTACAGGGCACTTAACCACGCCTCCTGAAGTTACGTCACCCCACGTGTGCTAACCTCAGAAAAACAATTAGCAAAAGAGCGAAATTGTCCGATTTACCAACTGATTTCTCACTCGCATTCTTAGCGAATAGGGAAATATCGTTGAAGAGCAGACAGCAGGGTTTCAGTATTTCAGCGAGGGGTATTTCAATGGTATTTCCATGCATATCGACGGAGAAACCATCGATATTAGCGCGAGATCTTTCCGGAGTCAGAGGAAGACTGAGAAGCCACATAATATAATATATTATAACCCAAAGACGAATTCGTCATTGACAGTTTCCTATTTTTATGTTACCTATCACACTTGTGTGCAGAATCTGTATGTGTATCTGTATAGCCGTTTATGAACCACCGTATGAGGGAAAAGAAGAAGGTGAGGCTTGATTTACGAGTTGTTTCTCTCATTTTCTTTGCGTAATGTCACGCGCTCCCCTCAATAATTATTCTTGAATTAGTGCCGAACCTACGTAAGTCCCGACCGAGTACGACTATCACTACTTTAGTGTCCTCAAACATCCTTCCTTCAGTCTTGGTGTCTCGGTGCACGTCGAAGGCTTTTAGGACTGCTAGTCCGGTTTAGCTTAGCTAATTAGCCGCGAACAATGGGACACGTATGTGCAGTCAGATCATCGCAAAGTATCGCTCAACACAGAGCAAATGTGTCAATCATTCACACGTAGCTACGTTATGCAAGCGAAGAACTGCTAATTCATTTATATGAGACATGTATTGAAAATCAAATATAGGGCATACCTTCGTGCAAACATAGTCCGGTTTATCTTAGCTCGCTAGCCAGCAACAAAGAAACACGTTTGTGCAGTCAGATCATCGCAAAATATCGCTCAACACAGATCAAGTGTGTCAATCATTCACACGAAGCTATGTTATGCAAGCGAAGAACTGCTAATTCATTTATATGAGACATGTATTGAAAATCAAATATACGGCTTACCTTCGTGCAAACATATCTGTTCCGGCTTATTTTAGATGGATTCAGTTGATCATGCAGCCCTATGGGGGCACAAACCAGTGCAATCTGTAGGCCGGTCCCAAGCCCGGATAAATGCAGAGGGTTGCGTCAGGAAGGGCATCCGGCGTAAAAACTGTGCCAAACAAATATGAGCGTTCATCTAAAGAATCCCATACCGGATCGGTCGTGGCCCGGGTTAACAACGCCCGCCCCCGGCACTGCTAACCTGCAGGGCGTCGGTGGAAATTCAGCTACTGTGGGTCGAAGACAAAGAAGAGGAGGAAACCGGATCCAGCGTCAGAAGAAAAAGAGGAATGCACAGAGCCTACAACTGAGTGTAGGGACTTTGAATGTTGGGACTATGACAGGAAAAGCTCAGGAGTTGGTTGACATGATGATTAGGAGAAAGGTTGATATTCTGTGCATCCAAGAGAGCAGGTGGAAAGGTAGTAAGGCTAGAAGTTTGGGAGCAGGGTTTAAATTATTCTACCACGGAGTAGATGGGAAGACAAATGGAGTAGGGGTTATTTTAAAGGAAGAGCTGGCTAAGAATGTCTTGGAGGTGAAAAGAGTATCAGATCGAGTGATGAGACTAAAATTTGAAATTGAGGGTGTTATGTATAATGTGGTTAGCGGCTATCCACCACAGGTAGGATGTGACCTAGAGTTGAAAGAGAAATTCTGGAAGGAACTAGATGAAGTAGTTCTGAGCATCCCAGACAGCGAGAGAGTTGTGATTGGTGCAGATTGTAATGGACATATTGGTAAAGGAAACAGGGGCGATGAAGAAGTGATGGGTAAGTACGGCATCCAGGAAAGGAACTTTGAAGGGCAGATGGTGGTGGACTTTGCAAAAAGGATGGAGATGGCTGTAGTGAACACTTATTTCCAAAAGAGGGAGGAACATATAGTGACCTACAAGAGCGGCGGTAGAACCACGCAGGTAGATTATATTTTGTGCAGACGATGTAATATGAAGGAGGTTACTGACTGTAAAGTAGTGGTAGGGGAGAGTGTAGCTCGACAGCATAGGATGGTAGTATGTAGGATGATTCTGGTGGTGGGTAGGAAGATTAAGAAGACAAAGGTAGAGCAGAGAACCATGTGGTGGAAGCTGAGAAAGGAAGAATGTTGTGCGGCCTTCCGGAAAGAGGTGAGACAGGCTCTCGATGGACAACCGAAGCTCCCGGAAGACTGGACGACGACAGCCAAGGTGATCAGAGAGACAGGCAGGAGAGTACTTGGTGTGTCATCTGGTAGGAAAGGGGAGAAGGAGACTTGGTGGTGGAACCCCATAATACAGGGAGTCATACTAGGAAAGAGATTAGCGAAGAAGAAGTGGGATACTGAGAGGACTGAGGAGAGGCGAAAGGAGTACATCGAGATGCGACGTAGGGCAAAGGTAGAGGTGGCAAAGGCTGAACAAGAGGCAAGACATGTACACCAGGTTGGACACGAAAGAAGGAGAAAAGGATCTCTACAGGTTGACCAGACAGAGGGATAGAGATGGGAAGGATGTGCAGAAGGTTAGGGTGATTAAGGATAGAGATGGAAATGTGTTGACTGGTGCCGGTAGTGTGCTAAATAGATGGAAAGAATACTTTGAGAAGTTGATGAATGAAGAAAATGAGAGAGAAGGAAGAGTTGAAGAGGCAAGAGTGAAGGACCAGGAAGTGGAAATGATTACTAAGGGGGAAGTCAGAAAGGCATTACAAAGGATGAAAAATGGGAAGGCAGTTGGTCCTGATGACATACCGGTAGAGGTATGGAAGCAATTTGGAGAGATGGCTGTGGAGTTTTTGACCAACTTATTCAACAGAATACTAGCGGGCGAAAAGATGCCTGAAGAATGGAGGAAAAGTGTTCTAGTTCCCATTTTTAAGAACAAAGGGGATGTTCAGAGCTGTGGGAACTATAGAGGAATAAAGTTGATGAGCCACACAATGAAGTTATGGGAAAGAGTAGTGGAGGCTAGACTCAGGACAGAAGTAAGTATCTGCGAGCAACAGTATGGTTTCATGCCTAGAAAGAGTACCACAGATGCATTATTTGCCTTGAGGATGCTCGTGGAAAAGTACAGAGAAGGTCAGAAGGAGCTACATTGTGTCTTTGTGGATCTAGAGAAAGCCTATGACAGAGTACCAAGAGAGGAACTGTGGTACTGCATGCATAAGTCTGGTGTGGCAGAGAAGTATGTTAAAATAGTACAGGACATGTATGATGGCAGCAGAACAATGGTGAGGTGTGCCTTAGGTGTGACAGAGGATTTAAGGTGGAGGTGGGACTGCATCAGGGATCAGCTCTGAGCCCCTTCCTGTTTGCAGTGGTAATGGATAGGCTGACAGATGAGGTTAGACTGGAATCCCCTTGGACCATGATGTTCGCAGATGATATTGTCATATGCAGTGAAAGCAGGGAGCACGCAGAGGAACAATTGGAAAGATGGAGACATGCACTGGAAAGGAGAGGAATGAAGATTAGCCGAAGTCAAACAGAATATATGTGCGTGAATGAGAAAAGTAGAGGGGGAAGAGTGAGGCTACAGGGAAAAGAGATAGCGAGGGTGGACGACTTCAAATACTTGGGGTCAACAATACAGAGCAATGGAGAGTGTGGTCAGGAAGTGAAGAAACGGGTCCAAGCAGCTTGGAACAGCTGGCGAAAGGTGTTTTGTGTGTTATGTGACAGAAGAGTGTCTGCTAGGATGAAGGGCAAAGTTTACAAAACAGTGGTGAGGCCGGCCATGATGTACGGATTAGAGACAGTGGCACTGAAGAAACAACAGGAATCTGAACTGGAGGTGGCAGAAATGAAGATGTTGAGGTTCTCGCTCGGAGTGACCAGGTTGGATAGGATTAGAAATGAGCTCATTAAAGGGACAGCCAAAGCTGGATGTTTTGGAGACAAGATTCGAGAGAGCAGACTTCGATGGTTTGGACATGTTCAGAGGCGAGCGAGTGAGTATATTGGTAGAAGGATGGTGAGGATGGAGCTCCCAGGCAAAAGAGCGAGAGGAAGACCAAAGAGAAGTTTTATGAATGTGGTGAGGGAAGACATGAGGGCAGATGGGGTTAGAGAGGAAGATGCAGGAGATAGGCTAAGATGGCAAAAGATGACACGCTGTGGCGACCCCTAACGGGACAAGCCGAAAGGAAAAGAAGAAGAAGAAGTTGATCATGCGATCTTCCACAAAGTTTGATCCATCGAAGACATTTTTCGTACTCGGTCTTCTGTTCCGGTTGATTTTAGATGGATTCAGTTGATCATGCCGTCTTCCACAAAGTTTGATCCATCGAAGACATTTTTCGTACTGGGTCTTCGGTTTTGGAAAGGGTACGAATTGAACTCCACCAACTAGCCTTTCAGGATACCTGTCGTCACTATTACAAAGTCCGTGACTACACCTCTTAACCATATCTATTGTTAAAGAACCCAAGTACGCGATAAAACGCTAACAAAAGCTATACTGGAACATGCAACGTTGTCTGAGGTAATGGCGGATGCTAGAAAGGGGCGTGGTTTATGCAGATCTCTGGCCTCTGATTGGTCAGCGACGCAGATGATGCAATTTCTACGGAGGGGTCAATTGGTTGGCAAGCAGTTCAGGGTGTACCCTGCCTCCTGCCTGTTGACAGCCGGGCTAGGCTCCAGCACTCCTGTTACCCTTGTGAGGATAAGTGGCTAAGAAAATGGATGGATGGATTGGAATAAAGAGATAAATTTATAGTGTAGCCAAAACCACGCTCTTATATCATCATCTTATAAAGAACATTTGAAGATGGAAAAGGAGAGATGGAGGAAGCGCTCTCAGGGTGAGGTAGTTAATGTTATAATCATTCCTCCAGTCCTTTTATTTTTAAAATTAAGGCCATTAAACGGTGAGGAACATTATTATTGTTGTTGCTGTCATTGCTATTATTATTATTATCCATCTATCCAAAAGTAGTGGATGGATGGACTACTCTTACTCTGACTTAAGAGTGTCAAAAATTGTCGAAATTATGATTTGTGATTTTGTCCTTGTGTTCCTAAGGTGACTTTCAAGATCTCCATTGAGTCTCAGGAGTGTCCATCACGCGGCAAGCCAGAAAGCATCAAAATCAAACCAGTAGGCATCACCGAAGAGGTTGAGGTGGTCCTGAACTTCATCTGCGAATGTCAGTGCTCGGCCAAGGGAGAGCCCAACAGCAACAAGTGCAACAGACATGGGACTTTTGAGTGCGGCACCTGCAAGTGAGTGCCAATGATTTTTGATTCATCAATTAAATACTTTCTGGCTAAAACAATTCCAAAACTTGCTTGGAATCAGAAGACATGGGAAATTTTACAATTGAATGAATAGAAGGGAAAAAAATTTAATGTCATTGGAAATAATGGGGAAAAATCTGTTTAAACCAAAAATTTGAAATCAGATCATATTAATATACTGACAAAAAATGAAATTAAAAAATGTCATTTTATGAGACTCAATTCCAAATTTCCAGAAAATAAAATGCTACTATCCAAACAATACTACACCCTGTAATTCAAACGACAGGGTGATATTACAAACTCAATTCAATGAAAGTTGGGACATTGTGTGAAATCAAAACATACCGCACCACTGTGCCGTTGCAAATCATTGTATTGTGGGGGCTCTATCATTCTGCTGGGGGACAAGGTTCACATGGGCAATGACAGTGAGACCTGGAAGAGCGTGATTGGGGAGAACAGCCTCCCGCAATCAGAACGTGAGCAGAGTTCTGTTATTGGACATCTGACCCTGATATGGGCTATTCGATCCCTGTATGAGTGTGTCATGATTTCATTCGCATTGCCTGCAGTAAGTTGGACTCATTTCCGGTGAGGGTTGGACTTGGCCAATGTTGCAATTTGTCACCGATTCTGTTCGTAACATCTATGGACAGAATTTCTAGGCACAGACGAGGCGTAGAGGGGGTTCGGTTTGGTGGCCTCAGTATTGCATCACTGGTTTTTGGAGATGACGTGGTTCTGTTGGAGTAGTTATCAGGCGAGTGTGAAGCAGCTGGGATGAGAATAAGCACCAACAAATCTGAGACCATCCTCTTCAGTCTGCAAAGGATGGCATGCCCTCTTCATTTCGGGGGTAAGATCCTGCCCCAAGTGGAACAGTTCAAGTATCTTGGTCTTGTTCACGAGTGGTCCAGGGATGTCCAACCGGAAAGAGATCAACCAGGACAGGGTGGAGGGATTACATCGCACAGCCCGGGCTGGAGAGGGAGGATCATGACAGGATGAATGATTTGCAAATCATTGTCGTCTGTATTTCTGTTTAACAGCACGTCCCCCTTCATTGAAATTGTGTACAAAAATATTTTCTTCTCAGTTGCAACCCAGGCCATGTTGGCAATCTGTGCGGGTGCAACACGGACGACCTTTACATGGAGGATGTGGATGCCAACTGCCGCATGAACAATGGCGCAGACATCTGCAGTAACAATGGCGACTGTGTGTGTGGAAGTTGTGAGTGCAAGAAGAGGTACAACCCTGCTGAGATCTATAGCGGAAAGTTCTGTGAGTGCGACAACTTCAACTGTGACCGCGCCAACAACAAGCTTTGCGGAGGTAGGCATGACTAGTTGTCACATCAACTTTACAAAAAATCTTAATGTTTAAAAACAGGGTAATGTAAATTCAGATAATTACTTCAAAATAAATTATACATGTATGAAGCTAATTGCTGAAAACGAAAAGACTGAGAACTCGGTAGTACTAGATTGTGGAGATATACTGAAGTGTTAAAGTTTTTTTACCATTTCAGTTTTCCTAAATGTAGTTTTCACAAGGCCATGGATGAAATGGTCCGGCGTGATACACTTTGGAGTCTGAAATGAGTTCCACCTTTCCCCCTATATATAAGAAATCAAGCACATTTCTTCACATCAATAGTTATCCAGCACAACTGTGCCATGAAGTTTGCGCTACCTACGCCATAAAATTACTCTTCTCTTGCTTCTCTTTGCATAGGCCAAAGCATGGCCACTTTAAAGCGCCTATTTGTATGCTGTGACTGAGCACATGCATCCTAGAGGAAAGTGGAAGAGCGAAAAGGGGGGAAAAGTCTTACTTGAAAGAAACTATGTGGACCAGCAACAGACACGAAGAGCCAAGTCAAGAGAAATATGAAAAACCATCACCCACGCTATTACTATAGTTACCAGGTGATTGTGTGTGGTGGGAATTAGGGCATTAAAATTGGAGAAAATGGTAGGGGTGAGGCAAGATGGTCACAGGGCAATACTGACCATTAAAGGGCAGAGTATCCAAATATTGTACTCAAGTAGGAGTACTGTTACTTTAAAATATGACTCAGGTAAAAGTAAGAAGTAGACATCCTAATATTTACATCAGTACACCCAAAGACAGCTGGGTTCAGCTCTATCACTCCTGCAACACTTGTGAGGATAAGCAGCTCAGAACATTGATGGATAAGTTTAAGAAGGCAATGAAAAAAAAATGTGAGTTTATATTTTAATCAGAGTATGAACAACAGATTAGACAGACAGACAGTTTTGCATCGGGACTTACAGAAACATTGCTTTATTCATTTAAATGACTTCATGAAGAAAGGGGTCTAAAACTATAAATTGTCTCAAATATTTCCACATTGATCTTTCAAAATGGTCTTCATTTGATCAAGCTATTCACCATGCATACCATCACCCGCTCTTTCTGTTTCCACGGTTCTATCAACCTCATCGTTCCAAAAAAATTTAAAACGCTCATTTTGATCAGGTCTTAAAATGTTTTTCTTTTTTAATTTATCCATCCATACTCTGTACTGCATATGCTCACCAGGGTTACATTATTTTATCAACAAGGAACTTTAAAAACCTTTGGAATAATAAGAAATTAAACAAAATAAAAAGGTTATGGAGAAGCCTTTCATTTAATCAAAGCAGTTTTAAAGTTTTTAATTGGATAGAAGAATTTAAAGCCTTCAGTTGGTTTAAGTATATAAGTTTTTGTTAAGTGGTTGTGTACGTTTGTGTCATCAGGCCATGGCCGCTGCGAGTGTCGCATGTGTGTGTGCGACCGCAACTACACGGGCAGTGCTTGCGACTGCTCCCTGGACATATCCACGTGCATGGCAAAGAATGGGCAGATCTGCAACGGGCGAGGAACCTGCAACTGTGGAACCTGCAAATGCACTGACTCCAAATTCCAGGGACCAACCTGTGAGATCTGCCCTACCTGCCCTGGAGTCTGTGGACAACACATGTCAGTCCCAAGTAACAGAGAAAAAAATATCATAAAACAAAAACCGTAACCAAAGTGTTTTTACTGCAAAAATATATACATCCATTCATCCATTTTCTGAGCCACTTATTCACACAAGGGTCACGGGAGTGCAGGGGACTATCCCATCTGACAACGGGCAGGAGGCGGGGTACACCCTGAACTGGTTGCCAACCAATCGCAGGGCACATAGATTGCAATCAAGCCTCGGGACGATTTAGAGTCTCCAATGAATGCATGTTTTTGGGATGTGGGAGGAAACCGCAGTGCCTGGGGGAAACCCACGCAGGCACGGGGAGAACATGCAAACTTCACGCAGGCTTGTGGCCACCTGAAAACTATGATTCAGAGAAAATAACAACAATAGGCAACACGGTGGGGCAGCTGGTTAGAGCATTGGTCTCACAGTTTTGAGGCCCGGGGTTCAAATCTCAGGAGTTTGCATTTTCTCCCCATGCCTGCGTGGGTTTTCTCCAGGCAATCTATTTTTCCTCCAATATCTCAAAAACATGGTTCGTCTGTATGTTCCCTGCGACTGGTTGTGAACCAGTTCAGGGTGTGCCCTGCCTCCTGCCTGATGATAGCTACGAGAGGGCCCGTCACTCCCATGACTGTTGTGAGGATAAGCAGTTCAGAAAATGGATGGAAGGATCACAATAATAATAATAATAATACTGTGATTGGCTGGTGACCACCTCAGGATGTACAAAGCCTGGCCTCGCCTCTGTGTGCCATTTGCATATTCTACCTTTGCCCGTGTGGATTTTTTTCGGGTACTCCAAAAAGACATGCGTCAATCGAAGACTCCAAATTATATGTAGATGTGAATTTGAGTGCGAACGGTTGTTTTTTTCTATGTGCCCTGCGATAGGTTGGTAACCACACCTGGTGTAGCCTGCCTTTCGCCCAAAGATAGCTGAGATAGCATCCAGCACGCCTGCGACCCTAGTGAGGATAAGTGGAACGGAAGATGCATGAATGAATGTACATGCCAATGGTAATGGTGGTTCAGGGAAAAGAGTAGGCCATCTTGAAAATGGTATGTGCATTTTGGGTCTGGATTTGAAGTGAGGAAAAGGCAGGCAGTTCCAGAGTAGGATTCCTTCCTTGTCTTGATGGCATCCCTAACCACTTGTGTCCACCAATGAATTTGGGGATAGCAGTAATGACAGGCATGACCACCTTACGGCCATATCTCCAGTTGGCAGCTTCCATAACCAGGGGAAGTAAAACGGCCCACTCAGACTTAATGTCCCTTCCCTCACCGAGGGCATGGGAAAATTTGTAGTAGAGGTCGAAATTATAGTTAATTCTGAATGGAAACTCTGCCAGACAATTTCCCTGCAGAAACACACAAAATTGTTGTTCTAAATTTAGCTTTGTATAACAGAATATTTTTTGTTTTCTGTAGCTTATCCTCACTAAGGTCATGGGCATGCTGGAGCCTATCCAAGCTATTGCTGGTCGAGATTTGGGGTATACGCTGAACTAATTGCTAGCCAATCACAGGTCACATAGAAATGAACAACTACTCACATTCACACCTACAGGTAGGTCCATTCTCAATTAAGCTACCATGGATATTTTTGTGATGAAGAAACGGGAGTACCAGGAGAAAACCCACACAGGCATTGGGAGAACGTGCAAACACCACACAGTCGGGGGCAGGATTTGAACTCTGGTCCTCGGAACTATGAGGCAGATGTACTATGCAGTTTCCATTGTGCCGCATCATGTATACTTTGCAATAAAAAAAAAAAAAAAGTTTTTTGACTTGGTTTTGTCTTTGTGTTATTTGTGGTTAGGGCGTGCGTCCAGTGTCGAGCATTCCAGACAGGCGAGAAGAAGGACACCTGCAAGCGTGACTGTGATTACTTTGTGTTGACCAAGGTGAACGACCTTCAGAGTCTTCCTCAACCCACTGACAGCTTTCCGATTAAGCACTGCAAGGAGAGAGACGTACACGACAACTGGTTCTTCTACACCATTTCCAACAGGAATGACATCAAGGAGATCCATGTCTTTGGGACGCAGGGTATAAAACATACTGCACAAAGCTTCTAAAATTCTTGTTTGATTAATGCCTAGTACCACTAAATGTACCTCACCCTAAGAATATAATGATCATGACAAAAATACAGCTGATTATACAACACTTTATGTCCTATTTGATAGACTTAAAGGGGAAATCCACTGGTTTGCATTAACAATGTATTCAATAGGTCATGTAATATGTACTCTATTTTGACAAAGTGATGTTAAATCCTCTCTTATTTAATATGTAAGTGTTTTGAGAAGACTTTTATTGACAATTACAAATTTTCAGGGGTGCTGCCATTTTCGTGAGTCATATGACTTACGTGCGCGGATGTGACGCGTTACGTGCCGCAACAAAGGCTTGATTACGTGGGACACCATTTTTGCCCAGTGCTGATTTCTCGGATTTATCGTCATCTGATGAAGAAGTAGCAGTATTGGTTGATCGAGAAGACAGAGAAATACTTCCGTGTGTATGGAAATATTCCTCCGTCTTCCCGATCAACCGAGCAGCCGAGTTGGGAGCTCGCTCCCCGGCGAGCGAGCTCATGGCTCCCCCGAGCCCTTGAGCTGTGTCGCTCACGGCTGCTTATGGAAGTATTTCTCTGATCAACAGAGTGGCCGAGCCGCTCATGGCTCTGCTGCTCATGGCTTTGTATGGGACTATTCCTCCGTCTTCCCGATCAACCGATACTGCTATTTCTTCATCAGATGAGGATAAATCCAAGAAATCAGCGCAAGGCATAAATGATGTCCCATGTAATCAAGGCTTTGTTGCAGCACGTAACACGTCACATCCGCGCACGTAGGTCATGTGACTCGTGAAAATGCCAGCTCTCCTGAAAATTCGTAATTTTCGAAAATCTTCTCAAATGAGAGGATTTAACGTCACATTGTCAAAATAGAGTAAATATTACATGAACTATTGGATACATTGTTAATGCAAACTGGTGGATTTCCCCTTTAAGCCTAATTTCCGGTGATTTTGGTTCATGAATTTCGCAGCAACAAGAACAACAAAAAAAGTTGTTTAAATTTGTATATGTCTGGAATTGAAAAGTAAAAGTGTCACTTTTATGGTTATTGAAAGCTAGGAATGCAAGCCAAAAAAATGTCAAGGACCCAAGTATAGGCAACCAGGGAGGGAAGGCGGGAGTGCAAGAGTCTCAAAAGATTTAATTTTCAAGAAAAAGCAACCAAATAAAGTAGCAAAAAATAAACCTACGACTGGAAACCGAACATAACTACTGATAGAACTGATATGAAACTGACACAAACAAACAAACAATAGACCAATGAGAAATGAAAGAAACCAGGGCGCTAAATGCACAGAGTGGCAAGACAACAAGGAACACCTGAACAAGACACGACTGCCTTGAGGGAGCTGATAGGTCGAGACAATGTAGAGGGTTAAAGAGAACAGGTGAACACAATGAACTGAGCACAGAAGACATGGAAAACATTGAACACGGGAAAGCATGTAAAAACGAAATAAACCAAAACATAGACAAAACGTCAAGCAAACAGATGAGGCATTAACATGTGTATGGGGATTCGTCCCTAAACCACTGGTCTCTAACCTTTTTCTGTGTTCTCAATGTGCGCGCAGAACACGACATGCCGGCTGGCCCCATGGCGACCTTCCTTCGCACTCACCATGTTCCCTCCTCCAGTTCTCTCTCTTCCATCTTGTTTGGACCGACCAAATGGCTCAGTTTCATGTGTGTTTTTGCATTCTCCTTAGTTCTCACTCCTCTGTTTGCATTTTAATCTCCCACTAGAGACTTCAAGAACAACAGAGGAGCGAAGCGGGATGAAATTTTGGAGAAATGTAATGTTCACTGCTCCATTTCATCATTTCATGGAAACCACAATTAAAGATTACATCACGTTATTGATGCGTTAAGCAAATCTAACATATCTGTGTCTGTTATTATTGTCACAATATGTCCACTTTATGTTTTAAATCAATGCTAATGGAGGGAATTGATAAAGATGATATAGCGGATGACTCAGTGTGGTAACTAACGACAGCAATATAGCTAACGGTTATTAGCTGTTAAACTGTGAATTAACTGTGGCTGTGCACATCTCACATGTTGCTACCATCATGTTAAAACCTCATGTACATGTACAGTAATGACAAGACACACAGGCACGGATGTGCAAAGTTTGGAAGTAAGAAAATAGTGAGGGATTTTGCTTGGGTTACATTATATCTATCAATGTGTTAATTTTTGTTTGCAATGTAATAAATTTGACTAAATAGTCTTGTATTTGTTTGACTTTTATAAAGTTGTTTGTAATTCTTTTTGGCTTTCTTGATACTCCCAAAACAACCATGCCGACCTGTGCAGCGACAGCAATTAACTGCAGTATTCGCCAGTTTCGTGGCTGTGAGAAAACATTCCACAGGTAACGTAAAAGGGTTTACTTTGACACTGTTAAAGTTCGTTTGTAAAGGGGTTTTTATTTAATATTCTGATGATCTTAATTCACTTGAACAGAGTTTTGTTTACAGTTGTTGTTCACTGTTCACTCTCTGCTTCACCTTTATAGGCCGACGGGTTTTCGTGAAAAACCAATTTAAATATTTTCCCAAACTTCATCAGTGGATAAGCAAGAAACCACATTTTCTGTGAACTTTTTGAATTTGACTTTCAAATGCGAGAATACAAGTTTGAATTTTCTGTCTGAAATAGGACATCACAGAGACAACAAATGAACAATGCGTTTAGCATGTATTTTCCCATTGCGACTCCTTATTTCCAAAAATATATCTAACTGATTGACTTAAAATTTAATGTTTTTATGACAAAAAATGCTCATTTTTTTTTTTTTTTTGCTATGTTATGATGATAGAACTTCACAGCGTATTTTGGGAAAAGTTAACATATCACGGAAATCGTGCCCAAGGTAATATGCAAGGTTTCTTGGTAGTCACGGTGTTATGTGTCTTTCCTTTGCGCTTAGCCTTTTTTCGCTTATCAAATCAAATTAAAAATCCTTCATGATACCAGAAATGATAACATTTTAATTCTACATGCCAAACTTTGAGAAAACCCCCACCATAATCCAACTTGTAAACCATGTCCGCCAGACGTTTTGGGAGTACCAAGATGGCGGCCGACTGGCCTCAACCAATCGACATACAGCTCGATGTGTATGCACTGTCCCGTATTTTGTCTTTTTCAATCAGTGCCTCAAATACAACAGGGCTGCGGTGCCTGCAGCAATATGGCGGCCGCTCTGACGTATTGAAATAGTGGGCGGCTAACAGCACTCGCTACCTCAGGTGTGCTTGTTCATTCGGCCGCTCAGTGCCGTCGTTTTTTTTCCTGGTGGGTGGGTGGGGTGTGTCAATGGTAACTGCCCCCGAATAAGAAAGAGGTTCGTTTGTTTAGTTGAGTTCGAGTGGTGCGTGGGGCATCTCATGAAAAGTCAGCCAAGGAAACGGAGGTGCAGTGTCCGATTAACCGATGAAGCCTCCTGTTCGCTTGACTTTCGTGACCTACGAGGACTAATTATTAGTGCCAAAACAAGACAAAAAGTACCCCAAAGCTGTGGAAAAGTTGCCTGACTGAAAAAAGCAAGCGAAGCCTGGTGACGTTTTTTTTCTTTCTTTACCCAGCGAGCTGTTGCCTCACTACTTGCTCGTTCATTGGGCTTCTTTTGTGGGATAAAATAAGCCTTTCTGTTGGACTACTAAGTTTTATTTTTTTAAACTCTACTGGAACTATCTACGAGGTGAGTATTACTTTTAATAAATGCATTTGACACGTTTTATTTACCTTAAAAGTTCACCGTGTTTCAACTAGACGACAAAAGAATGTGTGTCTTCGGGCGATTACCCATGAGCGTTGATTAACGTTCGAATGATAAGGTTTTTTTTTATTACCACACGCATGCATTTTTTTGAGTGATAAGTGCTTTCTTTGTGTGTATGTGTTGCCCAATCTATTCCCCCAAAAGAATGTGTAAAAGTTTGAACAAAAAGTAGGCCACTGAGGCAAGCAAACGGCACTTATTTGTTCACCGAATGTGATCATTTCCAAAACAACAGGTTTCCTACCTCTAAAACCTTCGTATCCTTAACTAATTTGACATTTCATTTTTACCTCATTTGCTCTTTATATCGGTTTTTGATCAGGTTAATGACGTAAAGTTCCTCATGTGTTTTAATGCGAATCTTGCATTAAAGTGTCTGTGAAAGATACAAGTAAATAGTATTTTCTGGTACTGTATTATATATACATTCTCAACTCTAGAAATATTAATATTTGTAATGTTGATGAACTGGTCTGTTTCGTTTTTTTTCAATACCACTTTCGACCTCGGGGAGCAGTAGTGAGTCCCAATTATGCTCCAATATTAGAAGAAGAAAATTTAAACATTGGACATTTTTCCATCCTCGGGCTGGGCTGGCGGTGGTTGCATTGCGGGCCCTGCGGTTGTGGGGTGCTTCCTGTTCTCCCGGGGTGGGAGCGTTGGCAGTCTGTGTGGGACGTTGGTGGTGGGGGTGGCATTTTGTCCCTGCAGCCACACACCCCGGTGGACAGTTGTAAGGGCGCCTCTGGGTGCCGGCGAACCAACCTGCGTCCCTTGGTGTGGGACATGTCCACAGGGTTGCTCTCGAGCAGTGTTAATGAAATGTTCTGCCGTTATTGCGGCTTTATTTTAGTTTGTTGAGGGATTCTGTTCTGACAATTCCAAGGACCAGACCAAGCGTGTCTTGTGGCCTGTACTGAGATATACATTACCGCTACATCAGAACATGCACAAAGATTATTAATGATTGTTGAACATACTCTTTATTGAAAAACAAAACGAGTACAAACCTAGCAAAATAGAAATACTGATAAAAAGTTTCTTCCGGCTTGTCTCGTTACGGGTCTTAATGTAACTGTAATTACAAGTGTACATTTGTGGTTAGTTTTAAGGATTTTGACCAGCATGTCTGCAACCCTAGTGATGATAACCGGTATGGAAAATAAATAAATGAATGAATAATTGTTTCCCTTTGTGATGTGTAAATACAGATTTCAAGATTAGACTGATTGAATAGTTTTTAACAATTAAACTGGCTGCCTCCATTTTGACTTAGTAGCTTGTAGTTTATCTATACATTTTCGCTTTGTCTATTTTACGACCTGTTATCTGACATGCTTGCAATGCAGCGTGCTTTCAAAGTATCCCAGGAGACCGCTATGTGGTTCTGGTTCTGTTTTATTGTGTGTGTCAAGTCCAACATTCACTGGTCCACATGGAGGTCTTGGCTCGCACTCTGATGGTTAACCAGAATGCCTGGCCTGATGGGACTGCAGATGTCGTCTTTTCGGATACGTCTGGACTTGTCGGGCCTGCGTGCCTGAATTCCCGTGAAGGAATTGTATCCTGCGGCTGTGTGTGTGTCACTTCCTGAGCTACGCTTTAGACATTTTTTCCAGCGACGGTGTAGAAAAGTCCAGTGTCATTCGGTGTTGTGCAAACTAAGGCCGCCGCATGCACGCACGCACATACACAGACACACACACACACACACCCCTCTGCCTTGTCCTTTCTGAATCATGGATGATGACATGTTCTTGAGAACTCACGAAACAATACAGTTAAATCCCCAAAGTTATAGCAGCAGTCGGTCAGGTTTCCAAATATGCAAATGGGTTAATTTGTCATCAATGGCCATGTTTGATTTATAAGGGGGGGCGGGGAGGATGGTCACAAATTTTTAAAAAGTATGCAAATTAGTTTAATGACTAATTGTAATTTAAACTTGTTTATAAATTAATAAAATAAAAAGACAATTGAAACATTTACTAATATTTCCATTTTTATTGTTGACAATAAATCAAAAAGGTTAACGTCGTGTGGCAAGCCCTCATAGGATAAGACGGAAGGAGATGACGATAAATGGATGGTTCAATCATTTAATAAAAAAAGAATATACATTTTAGATGTGAAATTATTTCAATTAATTGAAACTTCAACTGTATTTGTAATTAATTGCTTGATAAAATACATCCAAAATTAATTGTATCTTGACAAATTATAAAGTCATATTATGAACAACACAATATTGTTGGTCTATCCCATGTTGTAGGTTATTTTTACGCATTAGAAACCAATTTAAATTTTGAAAAGAGCGTAAGAAATTTCTTAACCCCATTCAAAGCTTGAAATGTATGAGAAGTATCACACAACACTGCCTGTTCCTCATATTGCACGAGCAGTGAAGCATTGTCCCCTTAAAGTGCAACTGACACCAAAATACACATTTTAAAATAGGTATTGTTATCAAAACTATATATAATATTAATCACTTTGATAATATGAGTCTGAAAATGTGAGCAGAGAGCGTTTTTATCAATGTGCGAAGTTACTCACTCGACATCCCAGTGGCGGTCATAGTGCCTGTGATGTCATTTGTAGATGTCACACGGGGACAGTCGCCATAGAAAACACGCTATTCCACCTGCTATTGCAGATGAACAAGAGATTTTCAGATTTTTCTGACGCCCCTTCTGAGACTGAAGCTCTTTTTTTAAAGAGAACATCTCAGAAGTAAGTGAAGTGACTGGGGCCCGGCGAAGTAAGTACGTCAGGGGTTATTAATACTGCTACTTTCGGATAAGTACACAGACACCACACTGCCTTCCTGGAGCATTCGGTGGAAATAACATTTGTTCGAGTTTGGTAAGTATACGTTGTTTGGCTAGTTAGCTTGTGTTACACACTTCTAAACTGTCTTTGTACTTCTATTTTGTTATTGTTTTGTCTGCATGTAACACTTTTGTTAAGGCTATTTTCTAAAATGTTGATCTCTGTACTGCTCTGGTGCAGAAGGAAGTGGCTAGTCAAGAAGGTAAATAGTGTACCGATTGATGTCTGCCCATTACACTTAGCTCATTGTTTTTTTCGTTGCATCACTCATGGCTTTTGAGCCCTTCGAAAAGCAGTTCGGGCAGATGACGTAACTACAGGTTTTTGACAAATGCTTTTTGTCTCGTCTGTGAGTCGGTGTGAGCACACATTTTAAAGTGGATGTTAGAGGCAGGCAACACATCTTACTGTTTTAATTAACAGTGAAGTAGAGGAGTGATTTTGGTTTGCATGGATTTAATTAGTGATTGAACATGATTTAGGTTCGTGTAAGCAGATTTCTAAAAAATGATATCACTGAAACGGACTCACGCTTATGCATGCTTTTTGTTCATGTTGAGTGTTATGGAACTTGGCATCAAGGTCAAAGTGACACAATGAACTCCAGAGAAGAGAAACTTGTTCATTTTTCTAGGACGGCACCAGTAATGTGGATGTTGTTAAGTTGGAATGTATGATCTCATCCCTGTGAGGAGATCTGGCATGTCCTCCATGTGACTTAGAAAGCTTCATCATTTTGTTCAGTTACAAGATAGCCATGCAGCCTGGGTAGATCAGCCATTTGTAACACTATTTTGACCATGTGCTTCCTGTGCCTACTGACTTCAAGTCACCAGTTTAAATAGTCCATAAATGTGCCATATATCCATTTTCTATAGCACTTATCCTCATTCACGTCGCAGGTGAGCTGGAGCCTCTCGAAAGTGACTTTAGGCAGGAGCTTAGTACATTCTATACTGTTCGGCATCCAATCACAGGGCATGTCGTCGGACTGCACAATTTATTGGGACAAAATTATCTCGCGATAATGGCATGTGCAATATGTGTTCCTGTGATGTGCAGTAAATGTATACGCATCACGTATTGTTCGCTTTGTTGGGTGAGTATGACATTTATCAGTTTGATCAATTAGTTGTGACTTCACCGCCCTAGATTGTGGTGTCATATTGGCTAGAGTGGACCCATAGGCTTACAATATAGAGAATCAAACAAACCTGAAATGTGTATCACCTCTGAAATATGGGAGAATGCATTTAGTCAGCTTGTTTTGGCACATGAGAAAATGTATTAAGTATTTCTTTATGGACATAGTTAAATATCACAATATTCAACACCTATATCACATGTTTTTCAATATTGTGGAGGCCCAACATATGCAATAATGTAAGCAGTCTTTCATACTTATACCTACGGGCAATTTATTCATCAAAGCGAATAGGTATTGTATGTTTTTGTAATTAGGCCGACATGCTAACCATTCATTCACTCTGCCAATTAAACCTAACTTTCCCCCAATTTCAAGTTGCCCCACTGGTTTTTGAGGTTTTCCATTTCAAGTCTTGTTGGTTGTTGTAAGTCTTCATAAGGTATTACCTGCTCTCTACCAGTTATGTCACGTCTATATGAATTTCTTACAAAATTAGAGACTCTTGATTCAGAACATACTTGTTGCTTAAGAAGGCAATTTTTTTTTCGCACAGATCATGACACAAATCCCAACTTAAACTTCTTTGCTACCTTACGGTTAGCATTATTTGTAGCATGAGTGTGTTTTACTTTTCTTTGATTACCAACATCTTGAAATGTTTATCGCCACCAATAACGGAACGGCAACAACCTGAAAGTAGACGCTGAATCTTAGGTTTGACTTTGGGTTGTAGGTTAACTGTACCATTGTTACCCCTTTTTGTTTTATTTTTTTTTTTTTCCTCCCTTTAGCTTTTGAAGTCTATTAACAGTCTGAAACAACACCATCTTGTCTGCAGTTTGAAAGGTGTGTTGCCACCACATGGAAAAGTTTAGTCCAACAAAAACCATCCAAGCTTTTAGAAGTTAATACAAATTTTAAGAACAAAAATTTTGTTTTTGGCACCAAGTTTACTGGGGGGTTTTGATTTGGAGAGCATAAATGCAAACCTTTCAAGATGCAACTCAAAATGGCTACTTTTGAAACCGTAGTCGTTTAGCTCAGTGGTTAGAGCACTGGTTTGGAAAACCAGGGGTTGTGGGTTCATATCCCACTGGGGCCACTCCCTGAGAAGGGTTGCGTCAGGAAGGGCATCCGGCGTAAAAATTGTGCCAAACATATGTGCGTTCATCTGAGATGACACGCTGTGGCGACCCCGAAAGGGACAAGCTGAAAGAAACACACACACACAGTTGTTGTTGTTACCATGTGAACAATTACAGCTATGGATGAGTAACTTCCACATTTGAACCAATACCGGGGGATTGACACTGGTACTAACAGTACGAATTTTAGGTACTTTTTTTGTGCTTATGTGGGAATAATGTGGGATATAGCCACGTGCTAACCCCAGTATGACCAATTTGATTGGGTATTATGTTAAGGTATTTTCATGAACCTTCAAAAATGTTTTTCCGTCAATTTTTTTAATTTACCGGTAGTTACCTCCCCCCTCTTCATGCTGCATGCTCTGCAACCTGTCCTGACACAACCAAAGATGCTCCTACTTGTACTATGGAATGAGGAATTGTGGCTGGTCGTGGGTGTGGTTCGGATTGTGGAGTCAACCAGAGAAGATGGGAGTCTTAATGGACTGAATGTGGTCTAGGTGGAGCAGCAGGTGGTGGTGCTCTCTCGGTCTGACCAGCTGGCAAAGAAACAAGGGGGATGGGTGGACAAATGGTTATCAGACAATGACTCAGCCCCCTTATGAATGATCAAAATCTTCATCTGTGTTTTTTTTTTTTCCAACCAGAAGAGGAAGCTATACATCAACAACACATAACAGGATGTAGGTTGCTAAAATAGTCACATTGTTACACTAGTTTCTTGTCAAATGTTTATCAAAACGTGCTTAAACTTAAACAAATAGTTAGCAGGGTGTGCTGTTGAACATTCTCTAAGCTTTAGTAGATTATTAAACTTGAGACACATTTGTTTTGTAAATGTAACTATTTTTAATTGAAGTAAGATAAAGTACAAATGTTAGTCATGTAGGTAAGTCTCAGATATTATCAAAGATGGTTACTCAGTAATCCAAAAAGGAAGTGGCCGACAAAGACACCTTAGCATAAAAACTCAAAGCTCAATTATTCACTTTGTCTGCTCGAACTCCTCTTACATGACCTCATGTAATTCAGTAGTTGTAAGTCATACATTTTCAAAAAGCCTGGCATGAGCGACTTTCTAAAAAAGTCTGACTTTTTAAAAGACTGAATATGTCCTCTCCACCCGTGTGTTCTTTCATTGGCAGGACTGTTAACAGTTCGTCATTTGCGATTACTGTATATCAGAACCCACATTCTGAATAAAATTGCACAACTGTGGTGTGTCACTCACATTTGTAGTCTCAGCTGCAGTGAGAAGCACTCCCAGTCTGCGATGTCCTTCCAAAGTTGTTTGGTCAAATCATCTTATAACTGGACTTCTTGAAAGCTTCTTTTTGTTTTGTCTTTTTACTTGGTCCAACTCCCTCACTCATTTTTATACCCCCTCTACTATCTCAAGCTCAAAATGTCTGTCTGGAAATTACTTATTTTGACCAGGAAAGGGTTGGAAAATGTCCTACTGAATCCATTCTCTAAAAAAAAAATACACTACAGTCACTAATTTTTTTTATGGTAGTACTGAGTATTATACAGTTTTAGTCCTTAATTTCTTCAAATTTCGAAGTAATTTGCCTTTTTTCACTTAAATCAATTGCGTGTATTTTTTTTTATTGTCCCAGCAAACTTACCAAGTATTTATGGGTCTAGCAACGCTCCAAGAGCTACATCAATTAGCCTTGGTTTACTTAAGTTTGTACTTTGATTTTTTTTTAAAACACAAATTAAACAATCCTAAAATGTACTTTCAAGTTTTAATCAGACCTATATTTTTTTATATCATTGCTTCAAAATAAAGCGGATTTTTTTTTTTAATCTTACATTTAGAGCATTTTGTCTTTCATGACCCACAGAATATTGTACTCTGACCAAACCTACTTAATGAAAAAAAATTTTTTCACCAAAAGATCTTGTGAGTGGACATGCCATTGTGAGTTGTAGTTCGTTTTATGCTCTCACTTTGTTGAAAAACCTGACGTGATTGGTAAAAAAAAAAACATCAGTTTTGGATTCCTCACCCAAAAATTTAAAAGCTGCTCGCCGCCTCCCCCTTGTGGGATTTCCATGTTCTCCGTGTCTTCCTGGGTTTTCTCTGGGTACTCCGGTTTCCTCCCACATTAATTGAAGAGTCAAAATAGCCCATTTGTGTGAATGTGAGTGGTAATGGCTGTTTGTTTATACAGTATGTGCTCTGCGGTTGACTGGTAACCAGGGAGAGGCTCCAGCACGGTCATGAAACTCGTGAGGATAAGCGGTACAGAAAATGAATTAATTGATTAATTTGACTTCAGCGATAAGATGCGTGATACCTCTCCCATGCCTACTCATTGAAAAATGCAGATGATAAATATGTTAAGGGCAGTAAACAGTTGATTAGTAAATAAAACTGACCTAATGTTGACGACAAATTAAATAGTTTCTCATTTTTGCTGATAAAGTACTGTGGATATGAGATAAGTGTGAAAAGCTGAGTGCATGACATGAGGTAACAGGATGTGTTTTTTAACAGCAGGTTCGCATACGATCTATATCACCCATATTTGTGTGTGTGTGTGTGTGTGTGTGTGTGTGTGTGTGTGTGTATGTATGTGGGTGTACGTATCAGGTGTGAATTTAACATTGAGTATGCCGTCTACCAACATTCCCCCTTCTGTTGCCTGTTTTAGCTCAGAGCTGTTAGCCTAGCCGTCCAAAGGGAAGAACATTTTGTTTGTGTGTCACTGGGTTGGCTGAGATTCAGTCTGACCATATATGGATGTTGGACAAGCTGACTTTTTTTTCTGTTTATTGTTTTCCTGTTTTTGTTTCTACCAATACAAGGATGAAGCTACAAATTATGATTTAGTTCTGACCTCATATTGCTTTTGTTATGGATCATCACCATGGTGTTGCCAACGAGCAACCAGCTGATGCCAACATACTCCAAGATAGTGCGTCCTCCATATTTTGACATGTTGCCTTACCTTTCCTAAAATAGGACAGTGAGAATGTATTACCACTCCTTTAATTGCTCTCATGCAGTGTTGCCTTGAGATAAGTGATCAAACCTAGGAATTTATGTTGTCTGGTTGTTATATGTTTGGTTTGGAAATTTGAGAAAAACATGGCTACTGAACTCTTGTCACTTTACAAGTAGCAGAATGGCAGCTTGTGAAAATTCTCAAAAAGTAGGCTTCAATCTGTTTTTTGCCTCTCCCATTGAAGTTTACTGTCAAACTAAGAGAGCAAGAGTGGCATATAGTGTATTTAAAACAACCACCAATCTCTGTCTGTTTAGCTTCATCATAATAAACAATGCAAAACACCACAAACAGACTAACGAATAGCATCTATATGGTGGCGTTTTAAGGTGCTAGAATTTTTAACCCACCCACCTGTCTGTAACTTTTGACAAAGTCTGTTCTTTGTGACCTAACCTATGCAATCGTATTAAAAAAAACAAAAAACAAAAAATCTCTGATCAGAAGCTGGAGGAATGTCTGTTAAAATAACCTGTACATCTACTGTACATACTTGTGTATTTAATTGTTCAGAAAATACACATTTACAATAAAAGTATCTTTTTTTTTAATGTATTTATGCCTCTGAGGCATCATGAAAGACAGAACAAATTAATATTCTTCCATTAGATGACAGTAAGTACATACAGCAATTAATGTCTACTTTTTGTGACATTTGTTTTAGTGTGCTGTGAGATTTTTCAATTGTATAGTATGTGTCTTGGCTTCAAAAAGGTTGGAATATCATTTGTTCAACAGAACGGAAGAAGGTTTACGCACCACCACGAGCGTTAGCACTAGCTTGCGAGGCTACGTAACATTTTGTTGATGGCTTGCGAGGGGTATCGTATTCAAACTATGTGAACATACTTCAAGACTTACATCAACGTCCGAGCACTGGTGGCCACCAACTCGTTTTTTTTCCATTTGGATTCAGACATACTGCGCATGACTGCAATGCAGAGTAAATGTCTTTCTCAGAACTGATCACTGTCATTGATCAGATTGAAAATTATTATAGGCCGATCAGCAAAATAATGGCACTCATCACTCAATCCGATCAGGCTGATAAAATTAGTGTAAAGTCTACTTAAAACTCATCTTTATTCTTTGGTGTTTAACTCTGCTGAAGACTCACTACCTGTTTGTTTTTTTGTTTTATTTTTCTTAAAGTATTTTTATTTATTAAATTTGATTCTTGTTCATGTACAGCACTTTTTCTTGCTGTGGTTATTATAATGTGCTTTATCCATAAAGTTGAGTTCAGCAGATATTTGAACACTATGATGAAATAAAAATACAATCCTCTTTGAAAACTGGCAAATATTATAGCAGTTTGAGTCATGTACATTAGTTGTGGAACTCTTTGTTCTTGTCTTCGTAACTGTATTATACCTCGGCCAAGTCGCACACACGTGAAGGAATTGGAATTAATTATGAGCTACAAACGCTTTAATTCTTTAACATTCAATTAAAAATGTTATGTTTTATCTAATAAGTATTATAGTGAAGCATTTCTCATTGGAAAAACTCCATCACAAAGTTTTTTGGGGGGAGATGGGGATTGAATTCATGACATTTACATTCGTTTCAATAAGGAAAGATGACTTGAGATCTGGGTGTTTTGAGTTAAGAGCGTAATCACAAAACAAATTTAAATTGTATCTTAAAGCACCACTGTATATATGGTATTGGTCTTACAATTCTAATACTTGAAGCTGATATCCTGTAGATGTCGCAGTACTTTTGTCTAAACGAAACATTTTCTTGTTGTATTTCTCCCTTTTAGTGGAATGTCTCCCAATACATGTATTCATATATGCATGTGAAACTTTCAAATTTAATAGAATTAATTGATGTTTATGCTTTTGTCTCCAGATGGATCTGCGGCTAATTGTGCTTGCAGCCTTGTTAGCACTGTTGAGCTTCAGCCAAGCGCAACAAGGTAAGAGTCAAAGGGTACTCCGGAAACAAATTGTCACTGCAACATCCCCTTGATGGCATACAACATACAGAATAATAAACTCTGATTAACTGTTTGGCCAAATTCATCATTTTAAAGCTGTCATAGGAGCGTATTATTGTAAAACTTTACATGAGAGTGGAATATTTATGAACACAAATGCTTTCTCCAACGTTAATCACAGCTGCTTCTTACATATTTTTTTTTCTCGTTACTTTCAGAGGGAAGTGTATGCATCAAAGCCAACGCTCAGTCATGCGGTCAGTGTATCCAAGTGGCCGAGTCATGTGGATGGTGCACGGATGAGGTCAGTTGTTTGATTGATAGAATTGGGTCAGGACCCTAATGTGTCAGCATGAAAATATGCCTTGAGACACATTTAATTCATTCATTGACCACCATCTTAACTCCAAACATTTGTATCTCAAATCATCCTTCCCTACTGAAATGAATAACATTGTGCTGCTCCTTCTGTTGTGCACGCCTTGGCCAGCTGTGTACAGTGTAATACAGACATGTATCATATAAACCCTATTTCCAACAAGTTGGGATGATGTGTTAAAAAACAAAAAAAACAGAACACAGTGATTTGCAATGCATGTTCAACCTATACTTTATTGAATACTTTACAAAGACAAGATATTTCCTGTTCAATCTCATTCGCTGTTTTTAGCAAATAATCAGTTCACTTTGAATTTTACGGCTGCAACACGTTCCAAAAACGCTGGGACAGGGGTCATGTTTTGCACTGTTTCATCACCTTTTCTTTTCACATTCAATAAACGTTTGGTAACAGAGGACACTAATTGTTGAAGCTTTGTAGATGGAATCCTTTCCCAATCTTACTTGATGTACAATATTTGCGGAGCAACGGCTTGTAATATGAAAAAGTCCCAAGTTGGGTCACTTATCTCAAGGAACCACGGTATATGCAAATCCACTTGTTGTTCAACCAGAGCTGGGCGATACAGCCTTAAAATGGACATTTTCTACTCATTTTCATAAAAGTCACATTTCAGTTTTTACTGTTTTTCCCTTCACTTACAGAAAAAGTAAGCATCAGTGACCTTCAAAAGTTCAACCTTTTTTTTTGTTCTGTTTTTGCATCCCAAGAAAAATATATTTGAACACCAACTTTAGAGGTTTCTGTTAGTTCAGTCATAACATGGTAGTTTAAGCGCTGCGTCTTTGTACAAGGTCCATCTTGTGTCTGAGCAAGACAAATTTCAGCGCCTTTATATGTTCACGTCAGCCATGTAAAATGCAGAAAAATAATAGCATAAAAGTAGAACATAGACCTCCAACAAAGGCCAACAACCCTACTTTAAACTTACACCAAATCGTAGTCTTATTCTCAATCGTTGCATGTACCTGCATTTTGTCATTAATCATTTGTAGGAAATTATTCATGTACTTTTCTTCACTTGTTGGCAGTCAGAAATCCCACGGTTCTACTTCCTTATTGTGACACACTGTGTCTATTTTGACTCAAGTTTAATGACCAAATATGGATTCTTGTCCTTTAATATTCATGTTTTATCCATTCTCAGCTCCTGCATATGGCTGAATTTTTTGCACAAAATACTTAGCCAACAGAAAGTATCCACATCCCTTCAGTTTTTCCACATTTTGCTATGTTAGACTTTTTCTAAAGATAGTTTGAATATAGTTTTCTTTTTTAAAAAAAAAAATTCATAAAATATCCCATTATGACAATCTAAAAACATATTTTCAGACCATGTTAATGGATAAAAATGTAAACATTCAAACATAATGGATACATGATCATTCACACCCTGTGCTATGACACTCAAACTTAAGATGAGGTGTGTCAGATTTCCACTGATCATCCCTGAGATGCTTCTTCAGAGGCCCCGTAGCTCAGTGGTTAGAGCACTGGTTTGGAAAACCAGGGGTTGTGGGTTCATATCCCACTGGGGCCTCCACTCCCTGAGAAGGGTTGCGTCAGGAAGGGCATCCGGCGTAAAAATTGTGCCAAACATATATGTGTGTTCATCTGAGATGACACGCTGTGGCGACGCCGAAAGAAACTTCTTATCCCTGAGATGCTTCTTCAACATGGTGTCCACCTGTGGTATACTCAACTCTGCCCAAATTGATCCTGCTGGCCAGACAAAATTGCTGCATGGGCAATTGATATGCTTGATTTGGCTGGACTAAACTAACCAATTTTTTTTTCAACTAATAGAAGATAGTTTATTCTTTCTTTTGGTAATGCTGGTGTGAATAGCGAATCACAAATATGGTGGGGAATGCCGTATTACTCTTCTGATTGGCTGTAAAAAGTCACACGGTTCTACTGCCTAATAAGCAAGGTGTGGGTGGACTCCATTTTGACTTATGTTTACATGACCAAATACAGATTTTTTTTCCTATCCTTCTCAAAGAGCTAACACTTAAAATCTTTCCAAAAGTGTCCATGTCTATCCTGATCCTGGACAGATAAATGTTTAAGATGATGCCATGTTCTTTGGGTTGGTCAGGACTTCCTCGCCGTGGGTGAGTCAAAGTCTGCTCGCTGTGACGATATTGAGTCTCTGAAGACCAGGAAGTGCAACGTGGCCAAAATTGAGAACCCTCGCGGTAGCATTGTGATCAACAAGAACAAACCTGTCACTAACCGCAAGAAAGATGAGACGGACAAGCCCAAACCAGAGCAGATTACGCAGATCCAGCCTCAGAAACTCACTCTCACCCTCAGATCTGGTACACGCTCTTTAGAAATCTTGAATTGAAAAGGCATTTCCTCCATGCTGACTTTGTCGTAATTGGTCCCTCAGGTGAGCCACAGACTTTTGATCTGACGTTCAAGCGAGCTGAGGACTACCCCATAGACCTGTACTACTTGATGGACCTATCTTTCTCCATGAAGGATGATTTGGACAACGTCAAGAATCTTGGCACACAACTTATGAGGGAAATGCAGACCATCACCTCAGACTTTAGGATTGGTGAGGATGATGTATTTCCATAAACTACAAAGTTTTGGAGAACCATTGTGTGATTGGATCAGAGGGAGAATTCCCTACAGTTAGTTTCTGGGGTCATTTAACAGGGTTGAAAAAAAACCCTGCAAGTGGGTAGTGCTTTCGAGAGATCTAGCAACATACAATATGAGTGGCGAGGGAACATACAGTTCTGGATGGTACCTTTTAAACCCAGGAATTACAGCTACCAACAATGGAAGATTCCTGGAATTTCAAGTAGGAAATATGAGAGTCTGTAAAGGTACAAATTCAGCTTTAGTTCTAGGAACTAAAAATACCATCAATACTCTAATAGCCTGCTCTATGTGCTGGGACGCCACCGTGGCACAACGCTGAGTACACCAAAACGTTGCAGGGCCGGCAGGTGAGATGCAAATGTTTCTGACAAATTCACAATTTTCTTGACAAAATATCCAAAATGTTCCTTCCTTAGAGGTGATAACATTTGACCTCTCTGGAAGTACAAAAGGAACTAAATGTTTCAGAATTTTAGGCGGGAATATGTACCTTTTACAGTAGTTCCAGTACATATAATTAAAGGTTACTGGAATTTTATCTGAAAATGCTTATTTAGTTGTGGAACTCCCTGAACAAAAAATTATGTAAATTTAGGTGGAAATGGAACTTCAGTTCCAATAACCACAAACACCAAGACCTAAAGGTTGTCTCTCTTCCTGCAGGGTTCGGCTCATTCGTGGAAAAGACAGTGATGCCGTACATCAGCACCACTCCGGCGCGCTACAAGAACCCGTGCACAGGCAACCAGAACTGCACTAGCCCCTTCAGTTACAAGAATGTGCTGAAGCTGACCAACAAGGGTGACCAGTTCAATCGGCTGGTCAGCCAGCAGCAGATCTCAGGAAACCTGGATTCTCCCGAGGGAGGCTTTGACGCCATCATGCAGGTGGCTGTGTGCGAGGAACAGATCGGCTGGAGGAACGTCACCCGCCTCCTCGTCTTCTCCACGGATGCAGGATTCCACTTTGCAGGGGATGGAAAACTGGGTGGTATTGTGCTTCCCAATGATGGGAAATGTCACCTGGAGAACAACATGTACACCATGAGTCACTACTATGTAAGGCATCACTTTCATGGTATTACAGAAGTCAACTTTATTTTTCTATTTCTCTTAATATTTGAAATACAGCAAGACCTTAAATGATTAAAATAGCTCAAATAATTCAAATACAAAAAACGCTTCAAGTTAAATCTCTGGTTTGAATTTTCCCTGGGATCATTTGCTTAGCTAATTCAACCAACTCTTGCTCATTGACATCCATGTCACCAACTGGCCAGGCCCTGCCTTTAAAGGCATACACTTAAAAGTCACAGATACTACAGTGTAATGGGTGGATGGTGACCCCAAGTGGACGAAAATAATACCTACACCCCACCATGTCCATTTATCCATCCATCTACTCAGCAGGTTGTGCCTCAATAGATAGAGGAGGTTGTGCAATGACCGAAGGGTAACTGGTTCCAATTTCTGCTATGACTGTTCGCATGTTGAAGTGTCCTTGGGTGAGACACTGAACTGTAATTTGCTCCCATTGGGCAGCGATATGCATGGCAGCATTGGTCCATTGTTATATGAATCGGTGTGAGTGGATGAATGTGAGGCTTTTTAAAGTGTTTTGAACACTGTGATGGTATAGATAATACACTGTAAGTGTAGCTCTCTCACCATTTTACTAGTAGTTATCCAAGCTCAGGCTGCGGGTGCAGCAGCTGAAGCAAGGAAGCCCATACTACCGTTTCCCCAGTTTATTCATTTTGCTCTTCCGGAGGGATCCTATGGTGTTCCCAATTCAATTGAGAGACTTTTTGTCTCCATCTTGTCCTTGTTTGTCATCGGGGCCTCGTCCCAGTGGGACATTTCTGGAATACCTCACCAGGGAGGTGTCCAGGATACATCCGAATGAGTTGCCCCAGCGACTTAATCTGGTTCCTCTTGAGCAGCAGCAGCTTGACTGTGACCTCCTCCCAGATGATCGACTTCTCACCTGATCTCTAAGGAGAGTCCAGACACCCTGCAGAGGAAATGGATTTAAGTCATGATGATGATCTTATTTTGACTAGCTATTGGCTTTGAGACATGGCTAGCTGTGTGTCATCTTGAGAGTTTCTCATTTGGGTCGCAAATGACCAACATTGGAATGTATCAGTGGACTGAATAGGTTTGTGAAGAATTAATACTTTGCTGAGGTATAGACCTGATGGGAATTGCTGAGACCAACCTTTGCCATACCCTCTGCATGTTTACAATCTGCGGCGCACATTTCGCTGGCAGTTGCTGCGTCAAAGGTGGGCTTGACATCTGTGAATGCTATTTTAGTAGTGTTGTGACCACGAAAATAGTTTAACCACTGAAAAGATATTTAAGGTTGAATTAGTGACACCAGAGAGAAATGCAGTTAAACTAGTAGTGTTGGTAGTGCCCACCACTGCTTTTTTTTTTGTAAGTAGATTGTTACTTCCATGGCACACACCAGCGAGAGCTCTTGCACTTGTTTTAAGAGATGAAAACTGTAAAGCCTTGGGATATGCAGTCCAGAACCCCTAAAACCAATGCATCTAAGGATTCCTGACACATGTTGTATAGATTATGGCATCTGCTACTGTTACAGGGGTATCTGTTGCCTTCATTAATGGATATTCAATCACAACAGGGTATTGTTCCCAACACGAGTACCGAACCCAAGATACTTGAACTCCTTCAGGTCCTGCAGACCTTTGCAGCCAGCGTCTTCAACATGGCGGTCCTACCCCTCTGGGACACTCTTTACTCTGAAATCTGCAGTTTCCTATCACTGGATACTTTGAATTAAAACTAAAAATTCACCTGCTTCAAACTTTTTTAATTTTTTTTTTTTTTTTTTTAGGTTTAGTAGCCTTTGATCCCTGATTTGTCCATTCATTTTGTATAGAGCGGTTTATCTATTTTGTATGAAGCGGCTTGGTTCTATGAAAGGTGCTATATAAATAAATTAAGTTAAGTTAATTAAGTTATGTGGACTAGTGATTACAAGCAGTACAGAGAATGATGGGTGGTTAGATGGACTAACGTTTGGATATGCACATTTTTTTTTTTTTTTTTTTTTTTTTACACCGAGTTGGTACTTTTTTTTTTTTTTTCAAACAAATACGTGTAGACCTAGCATCGCCTGTATGCTAATCTTGTTTCTTGTTTATGTCAGGACTACCCCTCCATTGCCCATTTAGTGCAGAAACTTAGCGACCACAACATCCAGACTATCTTTGCCGTCACAGAGGAATTCCAACCAGTTTACAAGGTGCCAACTAACAGCAACATGTATCTTTGTTCCATTGAGTTATGCATTTACTTGTGGTAATTTACACAATCTTTATATATACAGGAGCTGAAAAATCTGATTCCCAAATCAGCTGTGGGAACACTGTCATCCAATTCCAGCAACGTCATCAAACTCATCATTGATGCTTACAATGTGAGTGCACAGAATAACTCTCGAGCAACACATTATTCCTATTCCATTTATTTGTGATATATTATCTTTGTGCAGTCATTGTCGTCCGAAGTCATTCTGGAAAATGGCAGGCTTCCGGAAGGCGTTTCCATCACATACAAGTCCATCTGTAAGAATGGTGTGGAAGGGACCGGTGAAAACGGCAGGAAGTGCTCCAACATCTCAATAGGAGATGAGGTTAGTGGGATATTATAGTGTTGTTATTCTGCACCAAAAAACTCTAAAATTAGTATTCCCCGGATTTTATGATCTCAAGAGATTCAACCAATTCCGACATATTCCAAAACTTCATACATTTCCAAGAATTCCACATTTTCATCCATAAAGAAACCGTATTTAAGTCATTGAGACATTCAACAAAAAAGTTCCCCATTCTAAATTTAATTCAGATTTAGAATATCTTGACAAGTAGTTTCCACATTCCAAGAATTCCCTAAATTCCTCACTTTTCAAACTTACCCATTTTTAAAATAAAATTTCCACATTTTTGAAGCAATAACAATAAAGCAGTTTTCATGTAGTGAAATGCAACTTTAAGTGCTTTACATTTTTAAAACCAATACCCTCCTGCCAGCCATACACACACACACACACACACACAACCCAGGTGATGAGAGGAGATGCAGTCTCATCAACCTGTTTGTAGCAAAAGCAGACGACAGACTGCAGCCACAGGACACCAAAATGCCATGAGTCCCAGTCCAGTGCCACAAAAGAAACCATATATGGTGACTGAGGACCCCTTCAGCAGTGTTGCTAAAGTTCATTTTCCACCTGAATTAGTTAGAACGTCACTATTCCAAAAATTAACTAGTTCAGTTCATATTTCTAAAGTTTGAACAAAGTTCAATGTTCTAAAAATGAAAGTAGTTCATAGTTCTTTTTAATCCTTTTCAACTCTATTTGCTGACTGGGTATTACCCTCAAAATGCTGGCATTTTCTGTCCCCATTATTTACACACATAGGTTGAAAATCTTTGCGGTATGCCATCCCCACCCCCAACACGCACACACGAATGCACACACACACACACACACACACACACACACACACACACACACATGTACAAACACTTTATCCACACAGTGCCTTATAGTTTTAAATTTATTTATCTATATTTAAAGTGGGCCTGTCATGAAATGGATGATTTTTGGTATATTATTAATGAAAAACCCACAGCCTATATGGTCCCATGTGTTTTTTCACCACAAAACATGATTTTGACGTACACGGCTTTTTGTAACTCCCGCCATGAAAATCCTCTCAGGGATTTGTTTTCGAGAAGAAGCAGGAAGTGACGTAAAGGACAACGGAAGTGGATCGGACGGGCATGCGGTTTGGCCGTGATCGTATCTCATCTGAATATGGCTCGAAACAATAGTGTAATATTGCCCTGAGGGGTTGAAACAATAGTGTAATATTGCCCCGGTAACTTCACTCGGTTGTGTTGTGTTGTCCGTTTCGAAAAGAACTTCAGTGTCAGAAGGGGTGTCGGAAAAATCCGAATATCTCTGTTGCTCGGCTTCCATAGTAGCAGGCACTGCGCGTTTTCAACGGCGGAAGTGACGATGACGTCAAGGACAGGGGACGCGACTAATATGGCGACCACTTGAATGTCGAGGGACACTCAATTGCGCAACTTTGCGCATGGATGACGCACGATCTGCTCACATCTATTTTTTCGTATAGACATTGAAGTGAATATTGTTATATGTATTTTTCATTACAATATCTATTTCAGAATGTTTATAGGGATGACAGTCCGACATTAAAATTAGTTCTACAGTAGAGCCCTCTCTTGTCAAAATAATAATCATCCTGTGCCGGATTTACGGGACCATGCCATAATGAATATATATATATATATATATTTATTACCCACAAAGTTGTCGTCTTTGTACCCGTGCAATTCATTTTTCACGACGAACCGGGTCTTTTGTAATTTTATGAATGATAAATCATCCTCTCGAGTGTTCGAGCAATATCCAGCAATGCAATAAGCCGGCATTTTGGCTAACACGAAGGAACAAAGAGCTACTTTCCTGCAGATAAAACTCAACAAACGACTCCGCTTGAGTCCGCTACTGCCCTGTACGTCACTTCCTGCTTCTTCTTGAAAACAAATCCCTCGAGAGGATTTTTGTTGTGGGAGTTACAAAAAGCCATACATGGACATGGGCATTACTGGTGCTTCCTTGGATGCAGATTCATCTTAAACAATGTGTGCGTGCTCATTTATTGAGACGCCGTGGAAACGAGATCTTTGGAACCTTTATTTAATAACTACATTTTGCGTTCTCTCGTGTTGTCTTTGACTAATATTTGTTTAATGATGGGAAATATTTAAGTGAAACAAACATGCCCCCCCCCAAAAAAAAAAGTAATCACTTTTCACACCACTGTTTGTGTGGTATATTTCAGTGCTTTCCAACTTTTATAGAGCCAAGGCACATATTTTACAATTGAAAAATCCCACGGCACACCAACAAAAGTAAATGTCACCAAAAATGGATAGATTAATTACTGTATGTACTTTCTGCCATCTAATAGAAGAGGATTTTTTGTTCTTTCCTCTCATTGTGCATCACAGGCATAAATAGATGAGTAAAGATACAGTATTTCTTGGAAATAAATGTTTTTTTTTAGCAATTACATGAAATTGGATAACTTCCCACGGCACACCTGTAGAGTGCTTACGGCACACTAATGTTCCCCAGCACACTGTTTGGGAATCACTGGGATATTTGATGCCCAGCGTTTGTGGTATATTTTGTGCATATGATTAATCAAAATACAATTGTGAATAATCTGATTTGCAAAAATTATCGATTGACAGCCATAAATATTTATTATTATTTTAACATTTTTGTTTAAGTTTCATTTTTGACGATGTTCTTGTGCTCCAAAGGTAACCTTCAAGATCTCCATAGAATCTCAGAAGTGTCCATCACATGGCAAGTCAGAGAGCATCAAGATCAAACCACTGGGCTTCACTGAGGAGGTGGAGGTTGTCCTCAACTTCATCTGCGAGTGTCAGTGCTCGGCACAGGGAGAGCCCAACAGCTTAAAGTGTGATGAAGGTCACGGCACCTTTGAGTGCGGTGCCTGCAAGTGAGTGATGACATTCTTTTTGGAGGTTGTCCTCATGTCAATTGGGGCTTTGTTTGGGTGATTACAGTAAACCCCTTTTTATCTTGGGCGATGCATTCCAGACCCACCGCAATACCTGAGAATCTGCAATACTGAGAGACCATACCAAAAAGTCATTTTTTTAAGTTTAACCCTTCCCACATGCTTTTGCCACACTTAAGTTAATTTAAACATCATTTTTAAAGTATTCCTTTGCACCACACTGTCTCGCTGTCAAAACATGAAAAAAAATATCATGTAACATCACTTTGGAGAACAAAGACTTGCTCCCACTTCCCGAAAGAGCCAAAGCAAGGTTACTTAAAGATGATTTGTCACACCCAGTTGTAATTTGCTGTGGTTATGATTAATAAGAGGATAAATATTTTATATTTAAACACCAAATGCTTAACTGACCCAAATATAATTTTGTCCAATGAAAGTTAGTTAGATTAATGGTAACATAAAATGCAAAATGCCAGAGACTGGCTAATGGAAAGCAACATGGATCTTACGGTAATTACTAACGTTCAAACACCTGCTAATTTAACACATTCGCACCCTCTTTTCCTTGCTCTTTATGATGCTGCATCTCTTCCAGTAGAGCTAAGTGCTGCGTGGCATATGGTGCCAAAACATGCTACTATTCTGAAATTGTGCAACTCTAAATTCAGACTTACCTGTATGCTATAAAACCCATAAAAACAATTGGTTAAAAATCAGCAATATCATGAACGCTGAATTGCGAAAGTGTGGGGAAGACTGTAGTACCACAGGTTGTATTTTGCTATTTTTAATAATGACTGCATAAGATTAAGTGATTGTTTTTTTTCCCTCAGGTGCAATGAGGGTCGCATTGGGCGTCTATGCGAGTGTAGCACGGATGAGGTTCGTACGGAGGATCTGGATGCCAACTGCCGCAAGGATAATGGCACAGACATCTGCAGCAACAACGGTGACTGCGTTTGTGGAACCTGTGAGTGTAAGAAAAGAGAGAACGCCGCTGAGATCTATAGTGGAAAGTACTGCGAGTGCGACAACTTCAACTGCGACCGCTCCAACAACAAGCTCTGCGGAGGTAGGCATGATGGCCATGACCTTCGGAGTCATGGAAATATTTAATTTTATCTGATCCCATCCATCCGTCTTCTAAGCTGCTTATCCTCACAAGAGTCGTGAGAGTCCTGGAGCCTGTTTTGCATTGGATGTCAGCATCGAGTTAGTGGACAATCGAAAGACAAAGTTGATTGTAAACTACAGTAATTCTCAAATTTTTTATGTAGTTTGACATCAAACATCAACTGGATGGGTCTGTCATTTAGCACGTATAACTCTTGCTTACAACTCTTCAAGAAACAGGTAGAGCGACAACTACAAATTTATAAATCAGGTCACTCATAATTCGAGGTACCACTCCATATATCTTTGTGTTGAGTTTTTTTTTTTTTTTTTTTTTAAACATTTGTATCTGTGTGTGTTGTCAGGCCACGGTCGTTGCGAGTGCCGTGTGTGCATTTGTGACGACAACTACACGGGCAGTGCGTGCGACTGCTCCCTGGACACCTCCACCTGCCTGGCCAAAAATGGACAGATCTGCAATGGACGGGGAACCTGCGAGTGTGGAGTCTGCAAATGTACCAACCCAAAGTTCCAGGGACCCACTTGTGAGATCTGCCCCACCTGCCCCGGGGTCTGCGCGGAGCACAAGTCAGTACAAACCATGTAATAATGAAATGAAGGCCTGACCAATTTGGATTTCTTTTTTTAGGCAATTCTATTAGGCAGGTTAAAATTTCAATAACTGATTAATCGCCAAATGAAAAAATATTTAATAGATACAATGCACAACTGGTTAGCACATCTGCCTTACAGTTCTTGGGACTTGAGTTCAAATCTGGGCTCACCTGTACGGAGTTTCTATCCTGCTTAGGTTTTCTCTAGGTACTCTGGTTTCCTCCAACATTGTACCGTGCCTCTCACCCTAAAATAGCTGGGATAGGCATGCTCGCGACTCTTGTGAGGATAAGTGGTACAGAAAATAAATTAATGAAAGATCCTATTTTTCGTTACCTCAATATTTACAATATTAAAGATAAGACAGGCAGAACATTTACCAATTGTTTACCATTGTTCTTTAGTATTTTTTTTAACTTAGCAGAGAAAAAAACTGGGAAAAACACAGCCAATTTTGCAGCTTTTAAAGAAAAAAAGAGGTTATCTCATTGCCTTTTGTGTTCATGACATGTCATGCCTGGATCAGGCCACCAGACAAATTTGGTTTTTCTACTGTCAAAACTACTGTGATCAAATCTTGGTTTATCTCGGGCAGACGGTGGCAAGACGACATGTATTCCCATACCATTGCACCCTGTATTTTATGATTACTGGGCTTTTTCTCGTCAAATCAAACACTGTCAGATAGGTGGAATCAGAAAACTTGTCACCGGTCAATGTGACCTGATCCGTTCGTTACCATGGTGATGGCAACAACAATGTACCGCAGCAGTATTTGTATGAAATCACTCATCTTCCACTTACAATGCTGTTCTTTCATCCGTTCCAAAGACACTGAATAATTTTGCCTAAAATGACATGGCCTTCTTGACGATACGCAGGCTCACTACCACTTTTAATATAATATTAATGAGGGGGTTTACACTTCATATTTCCTATGCACAATGACAGACAACCTCTCGACCAGACAGGCTACCAACTCTTAATTTGCATTTCAACATAATACCATGCGTGGTAAGGGAGTGCCTCCAACTTTAAGCATAAATAGAGGTTCTTATACACCAAATCAGGGTAGTGAGTCCTCATCACCGTAATTTCTCGATTATAATGTCCTGTCCTTAAATATAATGTGCACCCCCAAAGTTGACCTAAAAAATATTTCCTTCAAATGAACCTTGTGTTTTTTTTTTGTGGTTAGGGAGTGTGTGCAGTGCCAGGCTTTCCAGGCGGGTGAGAAAAAGGACACGTGTGAGCGCGACTGCAGCGACTTTATGCTGAGAAAGGTGAAAGAGCGCAAGGATCTTCCTCAGCCCACCGACCAGAGCTTCCCCCTCACACACTGCAAGGAAAGAGATGCCAACGACTGTTGGTTCTACTACACCTTTGCCATCAGGAATGACACCAAGGAGGTTTATGTCGTCGAGATGCTGGGTACGAATCATATTGAGCCAAAACACAATGCATTGTTACATCTCGCTCCAAAATATCAAAACATTTGAACCGCAGTTTTTGCAGGTTGTAGACAAAACATAAATCACAGTAGAATATGCACAATCACATTGGGTATTCAAAATCCTAATAAAATGTTGATGCATAGTTTTTAATCGATCACCACAAAACGTTTTGCTCTTGTAAAGTTTTTTTTCCTAATCAGTTTTTGTAAAACTGGCAATTTTTTTCTCATCTGTTATTCTCAAAGGGGACATGTTTTTTCTGTCATGCAAAATTGCAGCTCCCCACCCAATTTTTTCATCATTTTGTATTGAGATATTAATCTCAAAATTACTATTTTTGAAACTGTTTTGTCATAGTATTTATAACTCTTAAGGGTGGCACGGTTTACGACTGTTTAGAGCATCTGCCTCACAGTTCTTAGGACCGGGGTTCGAATCTAGGCCCCACCTGTGTGGAGTTTGCATGTTCTCCCCGTCCATGCCTGTGTGGGTTTCCTCCGGGCACTTCGGTTTCCTCCCACATCCCAAAAACATGCACTAATGGTAGTCTCTAAATTGCCCGTTGGGGTGATTGTGTGTCCAAATGGAACCAGTTCAGGGTGTACCCCGGCTCCTGCCTGTTGATCGCTGGGATAGGCTCCAGCACTCCTGTGACCCTTGTGAGGATAATGGATGGATAGATACTCATGATTTTTGTAACAATAATATAAAGAATTCTTAGAAGAGCCTACAAGTTTAGTCTTGTCAAATTATTTTCATCTGAAATTGACCTTCCATAAAATTGCTGTATCCTATCACATCTTACTCATATATTACAATTTTATTCTCATTATATCGCAGTTCTGAGCTCCCGGGTTCGATCCCCGACCCACCTGTGTGGAGTTTGCATGTTCTCCCCTTGCCTGCGTGGGTTTTGTTGCGGTTTCCTCCCACATGCCATAAACATACAACATTAATTGGACACTCTAAATTTCCCCTAAGTGTGATTGTGTGTGAATTGTTGTTTGTCACGATGTGCCCAGCGATTGGCTAGCAACCAGTTCAGGGTTTACCCCGCCTCTTGCCTGTTGACAGCTGGTGTAGGCTCCAGTTCTCCCGCGACCCTCGTGAGGATAAGTGGCTAAGAAAATGGATTGATGGATTATGATATTAGTCAAAGATTTCTGTAAATAGAGCAAAATTTTCTAATGAACTGTTTTGCTACATGTAACTAAAAATTTGTAAGTCTGTCTGAGCCTTGCATAAATGTCTGTTTGAAAATTAGATTTTTTTTTCCAATTGCATAAAACATGGTAATTATAAAAAAATACATTTTTCCTCCTTACCATTTAATTCTCAGAATTTTGATGTTCAGGAAAATATTTCTCATTATTCTTAAACTGAAAATCCCCTTCACTGGTCTCCCTCTGTATTGTATTGTAGCTTGAGTTAATCCTCAGTGTTTGCAAACCTTTTTTTTTGGGGGGGGGGGGGGTATTTGGACCTCTGATGTGATGTGATTTTTTTTTTTTTTTTTTTTTTTTTATTACTGTTGTTCAGAATGCCCAGCGGGTCCTGACATCATCCCAATTGTTGCTGGAGTGGTCGCCGGTATTGTGTTAATCGGACTGGCCCTGCTGCTCATCCTCAAGCTTCTCATGATCATCCACGACCGCCGAGAGTTCGCCAAGTTTGAGAAGGAGAAAATGAACGCCAAGTGGGACACGGTCGGTTCCTCGCAGTCATGTCAATTAGGAGATGTATATAGTTAAAATTGTGATGTAATATTACTTTTTTCGTAAGAAAGTTTCTCATTGTAATTTTACGATTTATTGTCAAACAGTAAGATTCACTTTTCAGCCCAATGAAGATCACAATAAGGATAAACTGAAATATTAGGAATAGTTAGCTGTAATACATTTTCCCCACAATACCAGTGGGACATCCTAACCAAATTCTCGAGCAACCCCATCTGTCCCGTCTCGCTGGGGATGAGTGGCCACACCGACCTCCCGGATGAGTGGGCTTCTCACCCTGCGCAGGAAACTCATTCCGGCCCTTTTTAACAGGGATTTTGATCTTTCGGTCACAACCCAGAGGTTGGCCGAATAGACCTTGATGGGGAGGGTGAGGATTATTATCTCCTGTAGGTAAGACACACCCTCCTTTCCAGCGTCTTAAAAAGGGGAACCTCCACCCAGTCTCCCAATCCAAGGGCACTGTCCCTGATATCCATGTGATGTTACAGAGGTGCTTCAGTCAGGACAATTCCACAAAATCCAGTGCCAACATCCAGAGACTGCAGGTGAAACTCATCCATCCTATGGCCCTCGTGTCGCTTTTTAACCACCTCAATGACCTCAAACCTGGAGGTAGCAGAGCCTACTTCAGAGCCCCCAGACTCTGCTTCTGCTTTGGAAGTTTTGTCAGTAGAATTGAGATGGTCTTTGAATTATTTGCCCAGCTGTTACGTCTTGAGCAGCAGTGCTACATACAGTCTTGATGGTGTAGCGCTTCCCCATCCTGAGTCGCTGGATGGTGGACCAGAATTTCCTGGAAGCTGTATGCAAGTCGTTCTCCTTGGCCTCACCAAACTCCTAGCGCACTGTTGTTTTTACCTCAGCGACCAGGTATCAACCTGGATTCTGCTTGTCTAGCCAGCACCCTTTAGCTTCCACACAACCCCTACACGCCAAAGAAGCATGATAGGACTCCGTCTTCTGCTTGACGATAACCCTGACCGCTGGTATCCACCATCTGATTCGGGGATTGGCGCCATGACTAGCACCAACCACCTCACGGCCAAATTTTTACTGAGAGAAACTCGGCCAGACATTTTCAGCATACCCTCACAATACATTTGGGTCTACCGGGTTGGATTGGCCCGACAGAGCACCCATTGCGTCACGTGACAGACTCATTGGGCTGCTGGGCCCTACGCAATACTTGACACGCACATGGCACAAATTTTCGCTGTCTGCAGAATGCCACAGAGATCATTTCTTGTGATGCTGTGATATGACATGATGATCAATACCATCATCTTTAAAATACAAAACATGGAACAAATTGAGTAGATGGTGTACAAGGAGGAGCACTAAAAATGACTAAGATGCAAAATGTCAGCAAACTCCTGATGTGAAGTTTCCAACAGTGCTAGATTTAGAGGCCAGTGAAGGACTTGGGCAAAAAATGCAGAGGAATCTCCACCCTGTGGTGTCCTAGCCATTACCAAATCTCGCGACATCCTTTGAGGAAAACTTTTGTGCATTTTCAAAATAGTGCGGTGAGTTGCGCTCGAGAAAAGCCAAACTGCGCACGGGATCGTCAGTGACATCACCGCCCACGACTGTAAAGAAGCTTGGAATCCAGATTTGTTTTTCATGTTAAAAGTCAGGAATGACTTTCAAATCAGAATCGAATCAGTACTCCTTTTACGCATCCAAAATGAAGACGTCCAACAAATGAAAATGTGATTATTTGAAAACTATTGGTTGAACCGGGAAGAGAAAACTCCACGACTGCTGCTTCACGCTCAGGAAAAAGTTTTTTTTTTTTCCTTTAAAGTGATTCAAATCAGAAATTTTTGATTCGATAATTGCTTTTCCATGCCTACTAAAATCCCAGTTTAAGTCACCACCCAACATTAACTTTATTAGATATGTTGGATTTTAAAATCCATGATGCATTCAGACCGCAAAAACTCCACTGTGACGACTAAAGTTCTATGTTGTTGTAATCTTTTGCCTCATTTTAAAAACATTAACCACTTTTTTTTTTTTAATCTATGAAATGAGGCCTTTGCGTATTTAATTAGTGTGGGCAATACTCCTTTGTACCAAAGCCACTTTAATAAATGGTTTATAATTTGTTTCAATTACAATACTAAATATTCTTCTTTCTCCCCCATAGGGTGAGAATCCCATCTACAAGAGTGCCGTTACCACTGTGGTTAATCCGAAATACGAAGGTAAATAATGGAGTGTCTTTGTCTCCGCCAAGGAAACACTGTATAAATATAAGATCTGGGCTCTGTGCAGGGGAGTTGTGGGGTTTTTCATGTTGTCACTGATTTTGTGCCACTATCGCTCTTATTTTACTATGCATCAATGTGTACAGTCTTTTTTTTTTTTCTTAAAGTGGGCTTTCATTCTGTTTTCATTAGATGAGGTACTGATTTTTTTGTGTGTAAATTTGGTACCTAATAGCCTACCTTTTTTTTGTATGTTCAATAAAGCCAAGCCAACAGTGTTTTATGGGATTATATTAAAAAAAAAAAAAGAGAGAGAAAAGATCAAGAAAAGGTGTACAAAGTGCCATGTAAGTGCGTAGAGCATGTCGTCCCTTTGTGGAGGTGACGAATTGTGTCCGGTGTGTTTGGGTTTTGAGTAAAAAGCCATATTCATTGAACTCGCAGGGTGCTAGATTTAGTTTGGTTCGTTAGTTGACAGATTGATCCATTGGAACAATCAGTTTAAACTAAAATATCAGTGTACGTTTTTTTTTTTTTTTAGTACTTGTTTTAGTTGTAAAGCCAACTCAGGTCCTTAACTTCTCTTCACAGCATTGCCAAATATACACACAAACACCATTTTTTAAAAACTCATTTTCTTATTGTTGTCAAAGAAAGGAATGCAGACAGTGGATAGTGAAGATAATTAGGTTTTTTTTAATAACATTTGTTCAGGTATAAAGGTTTCTCTCCATGACACCTGTTTTAAGTGTCTTTTTGAGGGGGGGACATCCACAATGCATTTGTGTGTTTCAGAAATTATTTATTGAATAAAAAAAAATGAAATGTATCACTGTTTTGTTTTTTTATTGAGCTTCATTTATATCTGGGGCCATCACAATTACAATGTTATTTTTATTTAATTTTATTTGATTACGTGCAATTAACCTAAAAATGAGCAACCAGAAAAGATGATTTGGCCAATTGAAGCAGATTTTATTTACTGTAATTGTTCTGATAAAAAAAATTAACTTGGCGTGCATAGTAAAATGTTTTTGTTATTAAAATATACTGCTTTGTTGCATTATATATCATTCTTGTGGGATTTAATTCCAAAATAATTAGACTCAAAAAAGATGTCTGGTTCCATTCGATGTTGTACAATTGTATTTCTCCACATTTGGAATTATTTTAATAAATTACATAAAAAAAAATGCAAAAAACAAAGAATCTAATTAAAAGCTCAACTGATTTATTTTAGTTGACATGATTGATCATCTTAGCTATTGTTTTTTGTACATGTGCTAGGCCCTGACCCCATTTAAAGGATCACTAATAATGTGTACTTGTTTTACATTTTTTATGTACTTATTAAATTATTTTTCCCTTCATTTTAAAACTATTCTGTGTGTAATTGTGTAATATACTAAAATATTTTTATAAATCCTCAACGTCATAAAAAATGTGATTTAACGCTAGAAAAATTCTCTTCTAAAAAATTCTCACTATTTTTTATTTTTTTTAATGTTCCCATTTTGGAGAAGTTTTCATTTTTATAATGGACTTAATTCAAAACCCTACAACTCAATTTTTTTAAAGGTATATTTTCAATATAGGTTTTGTGTATGATGAGGAAATTATCAGATCCAATGATCTTAATGATTTATGGTAAGAGTTTATTCAATCATTTGGTTGTATAGGCAGTGTTCCATATAAATAATAGTAGTTTTAAATACAGAGGAGGCATATTAAAACAGTTCCGTCAAGATAATTGTTGTGTTTAAAATAAGGTTGTTTTTTTTTTTTGCTATTGATTAAATTCGCTCCCAGTCCTCCCTGAATTTTTTTAATTCAACAGCTGTCAGTGAATTTGAATGTTAAATGGAGGGAAAATAACCTTTAAAAAGCTGAACGTAAAAAAAAAAAATCATATTTCTGGACATTTTCTCGACGAATCGCGTTCCGAGCTACATTCCATGTGACGTCACTGCCCCGCCCCTCTCCATCTTGCCTCTTGCTGATTGGTGACCGGTGTGGTCCAATCAGAAGGCGTCTCTCACAGCAAAGTTGTTAACCCCCAACAGTAACACTTTAGGTGGCCACCTCTACTTTCAACCTGTCTCAACATCGACAAGGAAATGAACACTTTCGCACGACAAAACTTTTTTTTTTATCGAAGTGAGTGGACGCCTCCGAGATGTTTTTGCCCCCACTGTGACAGCGGTGAGGAGAAGGAAGGAAACGCTTGGCTATAGCCTTAATGTTATTTGGGCTAGTAGTAGCTGCGTCGTTTTTCCTCTCCCCCCCCCCTCCCCCCGCTCGAATATTCGCCATCCCTTGGATTAATAAAAGTCACCGTTTGGAAATCTCACGTCGGTAAGTATTCTCTCGTGTCTTCTGGAAAACAAGAGGCGACCTCCTCTCGATTTTTTTTTCCGATGATTTTATTATAACGCAATTGAATTCCGAGCTGCTCAAGCTTTTGACGGCCAACAAAAATAAAAAGTTACGTTGATATTCTCGAGTTTTGAAGCCCCCAAAAACATCGATTTCAAGGTGTCGAAGACATATAGTTGACTTCTCCCCCCCCCCCTTCACATGACTGACAAAAACAGAAGGTCGCAAACGTCATGTGTGATTTGGTCACTCGGCGTTCGATTCATGTCCCCCCCAAAATAATCAAAAGTTCCTGTGTCCCCGCATTCGCTTTTCATCTGGTTTCATTGACATTTTCGTGGCATTAATGTGACCCCCCCCCCAAAAAAAAAAACCTTCTGCTTGGTTTCGTAGCTGAAAAGATTGTTGGCTGGCAGTTTTTTTTTAAGGGGCGTGTGGCTCGACAGCCCCAAGCAGCGGCATAGTGGCGGCTTGGGGAACTGCACGGCCCTGATCTACCACCACGGACCTTTAAACTATACATTATTTATATTATGACAATAATTTTCACAATTTAAAGACGTCGAATGGGTCTTAATAACCTGCTTGTATCAACAGGAACGTTAGATGTATTTTTACAGCATGTTTGGCAGCGATTGGCTCGATGTCATTGCTTTCTTTTACTAATGGAAGCAAGCTAATATAAAAAAAAATGAAAGCATTTTTATGGTATATGGAAATGTAGTCAACAACTGAAGAGAGGATTCTATTAAGTGTTGTTCATAAGATACAGTTCACTTAAACCACAGGTGTCAAACTCGAGGCCCGGGGGCCAGATCCGCCGAGCCACATGATTTTTATGTGACCCAAGAAGGCAAATCATGTCGGGTTCCATGATTTTTGTGAAGAGTCTGTACAAAAATTTAAAGTTGTCTTATAAATGATAACATTGAGATATTGCAAGCATTTGTGTGTTGCCAAACCCTTGAGATCTGATTTCAACATTAGTTCATAAATTTCATGTGCAAATTTGATGAGGCGATTCAAGATTTTTATAGTTTTGGTCATCACGGCCCTCAGAGGGAAAACATAACTCAATGTGGTCCACTCTAAAAACTGTGCGTCCCTAGAGATTCTGTTGCATTTGTTAATAATAAATAAAAATGCATTACAGTTGTATATCACTTTTCTAGGCAGTCAAGTATGTAGTTTCACGCATTATTAATTCACTCGTTAGTCACACTTTGGAGGTAAGGTACTTGTGCATCCTCAGCTGCCATCGGGCGGTCTGACGGAAGTGACTGCCATTCCGTGCCTACGCCTCCTCCAACCACCACAAATATGTGACCCCCTTAATTTTTGGCAGTGTGGGTTAAGTGTGGAGTGACTATCCGCCTGTCAAGTGTGAAATGAAACATGCCAATTTGTAATTATCTGACTTTCGGGAAATGGGTAGGAGCGAGCCCTTCTGAAATGGTGATGTCATAAAATTTACGTCACCCTGCCTCACATCAAGTTCTGGATACAATGCGAGTGAGGCTGACTCTCGTTCCTGAGCTAAAGAAGCACTTTGACAGAATCAAAAAGGTAAGCAGAGCTGCAATGTTCGCAGCAAAAAGTTGCTAAACATGCAGTTAAACCCGTGTTGACTGAACTTGGCTCACCCGAGGTATGCTGAAGTTGCTTTGAATGCTCGTGTTTTATGCAACCACAGAGCCATACTTTATGTATTTTTTTTTTTTTTAGGTCTAAGACTTTGAGGTTCAGCAAGTGTCAAAACACAAAAAACATGTTGCAGTTTTTAAGATAATCAACGTTAACCGTTCCGCAAGTACAGCGAGCCCTGCACATATTCAGTTTGACATTGCCAAATTCACGTATTCATTTTTTTTTTTTAAACCTGTCCCCTGCTATTTGCTAACAAACCCACTGATTGACTGTTTTGTAATTTGGCAAAATAAAAGTATGACTTGGGTGCCATCTCGGTGGGAACAAAGCATGTTCAAAGTATTTTGAGGAGGTTCGGTGCAATTAATGTAATGTTTTTCCACTATCTTGTGGCACCTATAGGCTATTACAGTACATTGTTGCTGATTTTTTTTGCTATGGGAGGCAGGGATCAGTCCCAGTGCCCTATGCCACAAAGACAACAATTTGTACCATTTTTTTTTTTTTCTTTTAATGGACCTTTCTGATGCCGATCCTAAGCTCCGCCCCCTTATCCATGTCCCACAAGCTTCCAAAATGGCGATTGAACAGAACATGTTTGAAGTCGATTCTCTATCGTGTATTCCAGATATTTGGTTATGTTTTTTGCCAAATGCGTCAGACTTGTCTAAGAGAGTTCTACAGAGAGGTCTCAACTATTTCTCAACTATTTTAATGTTGACGATCGATGAAAAGAAGTTTGACGCTTCACAAACTTCATATTGAAATCCAACAGGATAAAATTGTGGAATCGTACTGCGCATGTAAAGGAGCGTGAGTACTTTTTACTTGTAAAGTAATCTGAGGACCATTTTCTTCGGAATATTAACTTTTCCAAGTGCCCGCTACTGACAATACGGCGAGAGGGGTGTGTCAAGCCAGGTTCAGACAATGGGGCTATCTGATTGGCTGTTATTGTACGATTGATTGACAGGTCGCAAATGTCCATTAGAATCCCTTTTAAGTGTTGACAGTTTTACAAAATCAATCAATAAATGTGTTAATGATAATCTGGTTAATTTGGCTCTGTGATGTACCAATTTATCAATAACCCCCTGATATGTTACAAGTCTTTGTTTTTTGTGCTCGTGCACTAATACTAATTTGGCTACATGAAGTATCTTTTTTTTTTTTTTCTTTTTGCTTAAACTACAATCGTTACAATTTATCACGGTTTAAATTTGTGCTAACCTCGCTAGTTTTGCTAAATGAAGTACTAATATTACAGTCCACTGCTTAACTGTAATATTCAACTAAGTAAATTCCTCTCCCTCCCCCATCCACCAAATTTAGTTTCGTGCACAAGATGTGGCCTTAGCTAGAAATGTAGACCAGGTATTGGTAGCGGTTTATAAAAAAAGACAGATCAAGATGATTTGATCGTGACATGAATCGATTTGTGTTCTCTCAAGTGCTCAACATGGACCTATTGGATTTATTTGATTTACGGGGATTTTACGAACGGAAAGCTGGAATTTCCTTGGCGACATCCTGGTTAGACTTTGACCCCACTACAGCTGGTAAGTTGACTTTTAAGACATTTTATTTTATAATTATGTTGAGTCTGTCTGAAGTCCTCTTGAACTTTCATTGAATTAAAGATCTTTGGTAATTCTGTCTTATTTCTACTGATAAAAGTTCACTTGAATGATCTTTGAAAGATCATTGAAAGTTCACATTATAATTATTACTTTTTAGATATTTTATGTACCCCATGGGAAATCCAGCCATGCTTCATATAGCTCCCATGGGGAAAATGCTTCAAATTTACTGGTACACTTTTTTAAAACTCATTTTTTGTATTGACCCCAATTGGTGTTATTTAAATACGATATAATATGTAAATGAAGGTTGAAATGTGATTTCTTTCACTATTGTTAATAATTTTTGATTTTTTTAAAATTTTGTATTAATATATTTTGTAATAAGGCGTAATTACAGTATTTTATTGTGCTTTAATCAGTTAATGCCTACATCTGCATTTATCAATTTATTTTTTAAAATGTTGGTCATAAAAGCCATATTTTTGTGGATTGTTGTTTATATATGTAGAAATGTTCAAATGTGCTTACAGCTTTCATTCATATGTGTAAACGTGCTCTCTATTTTTTTTTTAATTAATTCATTTGCATTGGTGTTCTTTAAAAAAAGGTGACTTTAGAAATTTTTATTGGTCATCAGGTAACGTTTGCATATATATTTGTTTGAGTCATAAGTGTTTATTTTATTTCTCCAAACAAAGTACAACTTCCAGCGGTCATATCAGGTCATTTTAATTATTATTATTTTTTTTAATTGACGCGGAATTACCCATCCACTTTTTTTCCCCCCCACACAGACACAACAAATCCACGTTCGTCCACTTCCACGCGCTTGTTTCGCGTATCCGCAACGCGCACGCGCTCGGAGCCGCGTGGGAATGGTCGCCGGGCTAGCTGGGCGGGTTTGGTGGGGGGTTGTGGTGGAAGTGGGGGGGCGGGGGGTAGGAGGGCTGGACCAAGCCGAGCAAAACACGCTAAAAACACTTTTAAATGTCCGCCATGTTGCCGATGGCGCACTGAGTCGCCAACGCGGAGGGGAAGCGGAGCGCCGGGGAAAAGCAGGCCGAGACACAGCGAGCGACATCCGGGCCTCCTTCACCCTCCCCCCACACCCCACAGCGCTGCGGCATCACTCCGGGCTGGCGACGCCCTACCTTAGCGCTTGACAAGCTTACAAAAAAAAAAAAAAAAAAAAAAAAAAAAACAACGTCAGAGTTAGCCGCCCCAGAATCATCCATGAAAGCTTCACTCGTCACCGCGGTGAATATTAGGAGCTCGGATAGACATTATTGGTGAGAGGGGGCACCTAAAAAGGAGGGAAAATGAGTAAATTGTCGTTTCGGGCGCGGGCGCTGGACGCCACCAAGCCGCTGCCCGTCTTCCGTTGTGAGGATTTACCCGACCTGCACGAGTATGCGTCTATCAACCGGGCCGTGCCGCAGATGCCGACGGGCATGGAGAAGGAGGAGGAATCGGTAGGGCTTCTTTTATTCCACCCTGTCATTGTGAAAATGTGTTTTTGCTCGTCTTTTCCACCATCACAGTCGCATTCTTTTATGTTCCTGCGCAAGCTGTCACAAAATGGCCGCCCTTCCCCCCCCCCCTCCGACAGAAACACGACGAATTTGCAGCCTAAACCGCTATCATTCCGCGCATGAGTTACGGTTTGAGCAACGTGGGGACGTGCCGTGTCGATTTTGGAAACATTTGTCTGCTTTTAGCTTGAGATTTGAGGGTCAATCCGGTTTCCGAATACAAAGGGATCATGTGACTTCGGCGCGGCAGACATTTTGTCTCGGGGCCTTGTGTTGGCGTAGTGGCGAAGAGAGAGCAGCAGGTGGCGCCCGAGGGGAATGTCAACACTAAAAACGGATCGCAGCTAAGCGTCTGCACTTTTTTAGCATACATGCTCACACCGGCCAAGTGTATTTAATTTTTATTGTCCGTGATTTTATCCTGAACCTTTGAGACCACAAGAATTAAACTTTATAATTTGTATTTTTTTTAATTGCCATTGTCAGATGAGTAATAGTTTACTGTCGCTATAGTTTCTAATTGTTGTAGTTACTGAACTGCACTCCATCACACTGTGAGCAATTTGTAATACTTGTCTTTGGTCGCGTCATTTAGCCCTATGGATGTGGTACTCTAGTTTTGTAGTGATGCATTTGTGCCGGATTTTAGTAGTATAAGGGATGTGATGCACTTTATTTCGTGCATTTAAATGATCCAGGCCAGGGTGATATGCATCTCATTTTTTAGCAGAATGGGGAAAGTCATAGTTGGCATGGTGTGTATTTGTTCAGATTTTTGTAATCTGAAAGATGTTTTAGATAACAGGTGTGTTTGGGTCACATTTTAGCAATGCCAGTGAGATGTACACTTTTCAGCAATATGAGAGGAAGCAGGCTATACCTTGGTGCAATGTATATTTAGTCACTTTTAGGCAGTATTGGGGGAGGGGGTGTCTGGAATTTGTGGCTCAAGACTTGTCAAATACTTTTAGATGTTAGATTTATCATGAAACTTCAAATTTAATTTAATTTGTCTTTAGTTTGCAGAGCTGCTCAAGCATTATTATAAATTACATTGGATTATTTAACTATGTGAGGGTGGTTGTAGTTAATAGTGTATTTGGTCACTTATTTAGCAAGGGATGCTGCTGTAACTTGTCTATAATGTGCATTTTTTTTCACTGATTAGTAATATAAGCGTGTTATTTATTGTGATCTCTTGTTTGGTCAGAACAATATTTATTTATTTGGCTTAATGAAAGTTTCTCATTTACATTGTGTATTTTGGTGACTTTTTTTTCCCTTGCAAAATAAAGGAAGTCACAGTTAACAGTGATAACCAGGATAACTTTATAGAATTATGAGAGAGCATACATTTTACTTGTGTATTTTGATCACTTGTAAGAGGAGGGAATTGTGATGTGCATTTGTCAAATTCTTTATGCCCTAAAAGTCTGTTGTTGTAGTAGTAGTTCATTATTATTTGACCTGAACCAATGATGAGCGACTCACAATTCCATCATTACTCTATGTAGTATTCTTAAAGCCCAACAAAAGGAAAACCAAAACTGATTTGAAAACTATTGAGCCAAAACAATATGCTGGTGTGTTTTGACTGCCAAGTTTTAGCTGCTCTTTTCTAGACAGAGAAGTGTCTTTCTTTTTACTTTTGAAATGGCTGAACTTTTAACTAGGATTCCTCACTGTACCTTGTCCACAAGTTGAATCCTGCGTCTGTTTTGTCCTTGTCAGTGCCATAAATCCTAGCGGACAAAGCTGCAGTCTTTCTAGGTAGCTTTCTGGCTACTTAGTCGCTCTCGTTTTCTTGGCAGCTTTGACTCCTCACTTACTATTGCTACAATGTGCGATGCATGTTTTGAGCCGTTTGTCTCGGAACTTGATTAACTGCAGGGAGTGTTAACAATAATGAAACTGCTTCACGACCTACTGCATCGGCAAGATGGTTGGTCAGCCAGACCCAGCCGTTGAACTCGTGCAAAGGATTGTCAGTGATTCATAGTCCAACCCAAAACTGTTATCCAAACAAACAATCCTATTCAATCACCAATGTTTTTGTTTGCAAAATTGTGCGGTTTTAGTTTTGACTTTTGAGACCCGAGTAATCCGATTGAAGACATTTTTTGTTACCAGGGTTGAAAACAATTAGCAAAGATGAATTAATACATAGACACATTTTTATGATGGAATGTCAATCTCCTCTACTGGTACTTTAATTTAGGCTCCAGCTGTTTTTGACAAAATTTAGAAAATATGGAAATTCAGACAAATTTTGACATTGTTCAGGAAGTAAATTTCGTTTGGAAGCGCTGCTACTCGCAGCTTATTTTTATTTGGTGTCAGAGGTTCAGTAGGTCAGATAGCACAGCAGGTCTGTAGAACAGCAGCAGGCACGTGGTGGTGAGGAGGGGAAGAGGTGGGATCTCTGTTTTGGTGTTGGAGCATTGATGCTGTAACTTTGTCTGTGCTCTCTCAGCTGGAGCTCAGCATTACATAACAATAATATGGTGATAAAAGCTCACCCAAAAAGCAATGTTTGGACTCAGTGAGACTGGAGCAGGTTGTTGGCTGACACTTTCTTGGGAGTAACTACATTTAATTAAAAAGACAAACAAGCATCACTGGATTACCATGAGGGGAAAACAAGCGTGATGTGGAGAATAGGGCTAAAATGATAAATCAAATAGCTCAAACACGAAAACAAAACTAGAAGCAAATTTCTGCCTCAAAAGCCTCGCAGTGATCCTTTTTACACATGAGGTTATGTGACTGCAGATTTAGCACACCTCAGGGCAGTTCATAAAAGTCCTGTGACCTAGATTTGGGATCATTTCACACTTAAAAGTTAAAGTGCAATGTGTCTATTGCAAAGCTGAATCAACAAATGCGACACAATCGCGAACATCGTATTGTCATGGAGCGTGACAGCCTCTTACGCACTTTTCAATTGCGACATGACAGAAATGGTTTGGCTATCGGTTAACCAAGTAATGGTTAGTTGCTAACTTGAGCTAAGAGCAGCCAACTGACTCCTATGTAACTCACCAGACTAGGCCCCACCAGACACATACACTTAATCAAAGACACTATATTGTGGATTGTGTGAGTGAGACAATTCCTGCACCTCAGATGCATATTAATAATGCTGGCACAATTATTGACTTTAATGATCGGTGGATTGATTGGTAGGATAATTTATTCTAAAAATATCACATTGGGAGCAGGCCTTGTCTCGTTCTCATCAGCAACTATGATGCTCATTATCTGTCATGTTGAGGGCATCGCAGTACCTAAATTGGTCCATTTTGTATTCTCACTTGGAAAAACATTTTTTAACTGCTGTCCAGTCATCACAAGCAGTTTTGTAATAATTCTACAATGACAGCTCAAAGAGATTGACGTAACCACCGTTCTCACACACAAATTTTACAATGTTACTCCGCAGCAGACTAAATGCAAGGAGATTGACCTTAGGTGCCACCTGTACACAAGGCATGGTAGACTGAGGAGGAGGCAAACGTTTGATAGATGAGAAAAAACATTCGCACAAATGTATGCACGCACACAACTTAATTGTACTAACGATTCTTGAGGCCCACAGTGAAGAAAGATGAATAAACTTGCAAAAAAACACAATTGGGGGAAAAAAAACTAAAAGTTGTGCTTTACAAACATTACAGTAGTGTGTAACCGTGTGAAAGTGCCAGCGTGTGATTCGTTGATGCTCGAGTGTCCAAGGGAAATGGAAAGCATCATGGTTAAAAATTGACATCCCTCCTTGCCACTGGGATGCCAGGAAGATGCTACGGCAATAACCAAGGGGAGAGCAGCTCTATCGTGCCACACAAACCAAGATATAGGATGTTTGGGGTCTGTGGGATTTGAGGAATGTGAATCCAACGCCTATTTTTTCTCCTTTTCGTATTCTGAACTTTTCTTTGTAACTACAGACAATATTTTTCAGTCATTGTTACTAGATATGTTTGTAAGTAGATGGCTGGATGCCTTTAAATATAGGAGGAACGTTTCATCATTTTGCTGCTTTTTTTTTTTTTTTTGTGCTGATATTTAACTTGGAATGAAATTTTGCACCAAAAGAATTCATTGCTTCTTTCAGCGGTTGAGAGTTCTGGCGCAATCTGATTGTGTGGCGGTCAGGTAAGATTATCAACCACACTAAAAGTGCAAGTATTGTTTAAGTTCGTACTGATGAATTTAGAAAAGTGTTGCTGTCTGATGCTGACTAACTCTTGATTGAAATTACAAAGTCATAGTCTGGAGAGGTCAGAGTCAATTTGCAGTGATCTTCTATTAGATGGCAGCAAGTACATAGAGCAATGAATGCATCTACTTTTTGTGACATTTTTGTTTGTTGGTGTGTTGTGAGATTTTTCAAGTTTAACTTACTTCCCTTGGCTCCATAAAGGTTGGAAATCGTTGTTCTGTTCATATGTATTCAACAGAATGGCAGCATGTTTACACACAACCACTAGCACTAGTTTGCTAGGCTATGTAACACTTTATTACCTGCTTGAGTCGTATTGTATTAAAAGTATGTGAACAAACCTCAAGAAAGCCTTACAAGAATATCCTCCCCTGTCCTGAGCACTCGTGGCCACTAACATGTTAAGTTATTTTAAAATAGCCGTGTGCTGCCCCCCCCCCCACACACACACACATATTTTTCATGCCTTTGGTGTTTGCATGTCTGAATAAAATTTTGAATTACATTACAAAATCCGGAAAAATAAACTATCCATTTTCTTAGCCGCTTATCCTCTCAACGGTCATGGTAGTGCTGGAGCCTATACGGCTATCATCGGCCAGGAGGTGGGGTACACCCTGAACTGGTTTCCAGCTAATCGCAGGGCATGTGGGGACAGACAACTGTCGCACTCCCAATCACACCTATGGGCAATTTAGTCTCCAATTGATGCATGTTTTTGGAATGTGGGAGGAAACCGGAATGCCCGGAGAAAACGCTCTGCAGCTGCACTAATATTAATAAAAACTAATAAAACAAAATTCTATTTTAATTGCAACACAATCACCGGTTAATTTTGATAACATTGAAAAATAATCGGCATACAATAAATAAAATGATACTTTTTGTATATGTGAATCTAGCAATTCTAGTTCAATTCAGAAAGAGTTTAATCCTGGGGCGCTAACGCTGGTGCGACACTAACGCTAGCGCAGCGCTGACGGGTTAAAAACAAAAAAACTTACTGGTAAAAATCACTGAGATACGCCAGTAACACAGCAGCAACACGCTAGCACTGTGCTAACCCTAGCGCAGCATTAACATGGCCGGTTAAAGTCACTTCCTCGGCACACATATTCTGGTCTCACTTTTTTTTTTTCCACTTGAGCCCCCCCCTTTCAACTGTTGGAAAAAATGCACAAATTAGCTGCATCACCGCATAAACCGCAGGGTTGAAAGCGTGTTGGGGTGGGGGGGGGGTCACGGCTTGTAGGCCAGAAATTACAGTATCTGCTTTTACTTCTGCTTTTTCTTCATATAAACTGAGATTGGAAGTAGAAGTCCATTCATCTTCTCTACTGCTTGTTAAATAATTTTAGTGTAACTCGCCTTTCAGAGCTTGAATATATGCCTGAGAGTACTGTTATATTGCCCTTTTGTTTTTAAATCGTGTTTGTGTGCCAATCATTATTTTGATTTAGATAAGTGCCGCTGGTTGAATGCTATGTTTGTTGGCTCATCAGTGGTGTTTTTCGGTTGTTAGTTTGGGCTAGGGATTTGTTTATGAACAAAAAGGGTGACAAATTGTGATATATTTGCACATTGAATAAATGTATGTCATTATGATTGTACATATATTTCCCATACTGACACATGTTTGGGGATGAAGAACCTCTATGATCCAAAAGTGAAATCATTTTCTTGGCAGACTCAGTGCAAAACATAGGTCCACTTTGTCTGGGGTATGACACAGGCACTCACACTACATTCTAACTCGTGATCTTAGGCTATATTACGTCTGCTATTATGGTCCAAAAAATACTCTTAAGAACATGCAAACCCATAGACTCTTAAAAGATGAGTAATTATTTGTCATTGTTTCAGGGAAGAAACAGTTGGTGACTCTTTTTCACAGCCTTAATGTAAAATGTTTTTGTGGTCTCAGTGTAGAACTATGAAAGTACAGTGGTTCAACACGTGCTCATTGTTTAGCTTTGAATCACCATGTTGTTTTTTACAGCGTTTACGCTTGGTTCGAAAGTATGCTCGGTCTGGTCCTGGTGGAGATCCAGAGACATCTCACCACATGTCACTCTTGTGGAATGTGGCTCTTTCACAGCTGACTGTGTGTGCGCACATGCGTGAGTGTGTGGCAGGTTGCCTTAGTTGGTGAATGGATGACTGACCACCTGTCACTTTGAAAAAATAGGCCATGGCTATAAAAAAATAGTCTTGATCTTTAATCTACATGGCTTTCTTTCTAAAGATATTCTGAATTGAATCGGCTTTGTGCCAGAGGCTCCAAACCTTTGTTTCAATAACTGCAACTCAGGGAGGGCAGAATCGCATTCTACTGGCTGCAAAGTACAAGCTGCTGTATGAGGCTAGCGATCTTAGCTTTGGTTTGGCTACCGTCTTGAGGCTAGCTTGTCTATGTTCGGTTCTGTTAGCTTTGAGCTGGTTTTTGTGACCAAAAAAAAGTGATCAAGTTTGTGATGCGTTTGGACATTTGTCTAATTTTGTTTTGTTCACAATAAGCTGAACTCTTATTGTCAGTAAACATTAAACAAGCAATAGTCACTCTTACTCCTTGCTACAATGGTAGCACCTTAGCAGCTACTTGTGGTCATGTGGGAGTTGTATCCCATTCAGGAGCTGCTGATAGATGTGCCAGAGTGGCGCATGGAATGCACTAAATGAATAAAATAATCTGACATTTAGGATCCAGTTAAATTCAAATTTGGTACGCTTTGGCATGTTGACTCTTAGTCAGTTAATGACTCTGTACCTTTGTGCAGGTTATTCATTCATTTGCTTTACCCCTTATCTTCACTCTGGGCATGCTTTACTCAATCCCAGCTGTCTTTGAACAAGAAATGGTGTACACACTGAGATGGTCGCCAGTTAATTGCAGGGCATGTATAAACAATTCACACACTCATCCACACCTACAGGCTTGCAACTAGTTCAGGGTGTACCCTGCCTTCTGCCGGAGGACTGCTGGGATTGACTCCAGCATTCCTGCGACCCTCGTGAGGATAAGCAACTCAGAAAATAGATGGATTTAGTTGTTCTACATTACAATTGCAATATTCTGTATTCTTTGAAACGTGCTTTAGGGAAAAAATGTAGTAAAATTAGGGTTGGTCGGTAGCTCTCCTCCCCCCCATTACCCCCTCCCCGTACAAAATATTTTACTCTGTCTCCAGCACTTAGTGCCGCCATTTTCTTCAGTTCTTGTTAATTCACGCTCTTGAGCATAATGAGATTAAAATTCATGATGGCGTCTCACATTGCAAAACACCGTAATATTAGCAGAGGTGATAAATAAGCTTGATTTTGTCACAAACGTCGAAAGGGCGGGGGGTAGGACCAACATGCAGGAAGCTTAGATGTTTATTGCCAAGCAGAGGTCATACACGGGAAGGCAGTCCAACAGGGTGATGGTATAAAAATCACAAGACAAAAGGCTCGGTCCAAAAAACATGAAACAATGTTAAAAATTGGACATGCCAAAACATGAAAACATAACATGACTTGATATGGCTCAGTAACGCTATGACATGGGATGAGGCAGTTACACTAGCTGAAAATTATGAACATGCATCCATATACACAGAATTATCTGGTAACAAGTGGCATAAAGAAGCCTTAAAGTGCCACTGTCAAATGCATGATTTTTAGTATGTTATTAATGAAAAAACAGCAGCCGACATGGACCCATGTGTTTTTTTTTCACCACAAAACATGTTTTTGACGTATACAGCTTTTTGTAACTCCCGCCATGAAAATCCTCTCGAGGGATTTGTTTTCGAGAAGAAGCAGGAAGTGACGTAAAGGACAGACCCGCCCTCAAGTGGACTCGTTTGTTTCCATTAGTTTTACCTCCGGGAAGGTAGCTCGTTTTTCCTTCGTGTTGGCCAAAATGCCGGCTCGTTGCATTGCTGAATATTGGTTGAGCACTCGGGAGGATGGATTTACCCTTCATAAGTTTGCAAGTGACCTGGTTCGTCGTGAAAAATGGATTGCACGGGTGCAGAGGTCGAGAGCTTCGTGGGTTCCAAATGACAGGTAGGTGTGTATACAGCTACTAAAAAAAATAATAGTTTGGGGCGGACCACGTAATCCGTTTCTCATAACGTAACAAAAGATCCACGTACGAAATGTGTCGGACGGCGTCGGGCTGCTCCCGGACGGTGGCGGCTCTGAAGAATGCTGTTATGATGCAGCACTCAGCCGCGTGCGACGACAACGCAAGAAAGCTCGACGGAGTTGTTCATCGCGTATTGCGGCGTCTATTAACAACCCCCAAAAGCAGCATGACTCGGCTCTGCCTCACTCAGCCGCGTGCGACGACAATGCAGTAAAGCGACCCGGCTCGACGGTGTTGTTCATCGGGTACTGCAATAGCTGTGAACAACCCCCTAAAGCAGCACAGCTTGGCTCCGTGATTAGCCACCTTGCCGGCGAAAATGACTCATCTCCGCCGCGGAAGTGGACCGGACGGGAGGCGGTTTGGCCGTGATTGCATATCATCTGAATATGGCTAGAAGCAATAGTGTACTATTTTCCCAGTAATTTCACTCTGTTGTGTGGTGTTCTCATTTTCCAAAAGAGCATCCGTGTCAGAAGGGGCGTGTTCGTCTCCCATAGTTACGGTTCACCATGTGTTTTCATTGGCAAATGTCCAGGTGACGTCACGGACAGAGGATGTAGCCAATATAATAGTTGCGTTCAGCAAACAAACCATTTATACCCTAGCAGAGTAAGTTGATTGGGTGCACAGTCTGGATGAACTCCTTTGTCTAGTGCCCGCGCTATCTATTACGGTTGTTATAGTACTTTTAACGTGTGCTTTGGCACAGTCATTCCCCCATAATGTCTGAAGAATAAAAAGTGGACGCAGAGTGCATCGTGTTCCAAGAAAAATGGTTCTCCTCCTAGTCAGGGAAGTGAATGGGGAAGTTGTACATGTATTATTGGTGTGTTCACAACATGTTGCAGTGCTGAGAATATAATCTTCATCGCCACTATTTAAGTCTTCATGCCGACAAATATGAAAACTTTGCTGTTATTTTAAGATGCAATGACTGACAGAGTATCTGCAAATATGAGAAAGTAGTGAAAATGAATAAGATTTTCTTTCGAGCAAGAAAGGTCTGGTCTGAAACACGTGAAGCCCAAGTAGCAAGTGAGTTTTCAGAAGGAAATGTGTGGAGAGAATGAAAGCTGGACTACCTAAAGTGTCTCATTCAGAATAAGTCATTTGAAAGCAGTTAGAATTGTACGCATGTGTAAGATGGGAATTGGAATCGGTACATTGTTGGAGGAGAGTGCCAAAAACAGAAAAGGAACGAGCTGACACTGTGAAACAAATTTAATCCATGGCAAGCCAGCAACAGGAATGCATATCTGCTGTCAGTCCAACAAATTCACAATCAACTCACAAAGTACCCAATATACCAGAAGCCTGACATGGTAAAAGTTATGTCTTTGAGTTTTTTAATTCAGTCAATCAAATAGTGCATGATGAGATGGTGTGCAATGTTAAAATCCACACATTGGTACACCCTCACAAGGATCTACAGTAAGTAGAGAAAACACAGTGCACAAAGCCAGTACTGTATAACGTTTTCCATAGAATTGTTTTGGGAGCATCATTCAGCCATCATCGTGCACTGCAGAAGATATTCTGCAAGAAATAATTTAGTTTTACACCAAGAAAGAGGGGAATATCTTTGTAATTAAAAAATTAATTTGAAATCGGGCTTTCAAATTTATAGTTCATAGTTGGCACAGTTAAGTGAACGTAAGTTTGACCTTTTCATAGTAAGTTTGCAAAATTGTTCTGATATGAATATACATGCTATAATTAGATTCTTTTAATAAAACCTGTATTGTCAATGGATTATGCTGACCTGACTGACCACAGTGCAGGTCTGTTGCTAACAGTAGTCAAAAGTGACCACCGTTCAGGGGCTTAGTGTTTGCTTGGACATGAAAAGTTAGAGGGAACGTTGGTGCTAGTGCTGACCATTTAAAACTGCACAAAATGATTAACAATATAATTTTTCTTTTATTTTTTTGGTCATTACCTGAGTTTACTCTGACTTGCACTGAAGTGAATCAGCCAGGAATGCACAGTCTAGACAGTAGCTGCTGATACCCAGCCTCTAGCACACTTGCAAATGATCATCAGTAATGGTGGAACAGTAGTTGGGCTTGATTATTTTCATCTGGGGAAAAAGATGACTCACATAAATAATTGGAGCCCAATAATATAGTAAGTATGTTGCACATTTCCTCATGTTGGGGTACTTTTCCTCTGTGAGGATGCACCACAATTGTCTGAGTTAGCTCTGGACTCAATATCAGCTATTAGTGTCAAAATGTCTTCCGAAACTCCAGAAGAGTTCATGTGAAACAACCACAACATCTTCCCGAAAAGGGTAACACATGAATGTAACAATTGGCTCGAGTAAAGCAAAGTCTAGAAATCGTTTGGCAAGTGTTTGTCAGAATTCTGTTTTGTGCGCTGTCCACTGTCAAGCTGCGCACATGACTTCCCTTCAATCTTTATTTCTGATGCGAGATTCTAGAAGTCACACTGTAGTTACGGTTTTCCTTAGAGGGCCATTATGGAACCTCATCATATTGACACATGAAATTTCTTAACTAGTTTTGGAATCAGAAGTCAAGGGTAATGGTGTTTTCAAACATTATTCATGTTTGAGAACACAAAAATGCTCATATCTTAGTATCATATGTATGACAGGACAATTTGAAATATTGCTACAGATTTTCACAAGAATCATCAAAGTTGATGCACATGATTTTCGTTTACAGGCCTTCCTAAAATCATGTGGCGGGTTGAATCTGGCCCCCGGGCCTTGAATTTGACACGTCTGCACTAGACTGACCCCAAGAACACCATCCCCACCATCAAACATGGAAATGGAAGCATTCTATTATAGGGGCATTTCTCTGAAAAGGGGACATGTCAACATATTCTGGAGGCGTTTCTCTGAAATTGGGACAGGGCAAGTTGACCACATAGAGGGAAATATATATATAGACCTTTGTACTTTGAGATCCTGGGTTAATACCTCCTCATCCAGAAATTTTATAATGGGTCGTGGATGGAGCTTCCAGCATGACCATGACCCAAAGCACAAAGTCAAGGCAATTAAAACGGTAGCTAAAGAACACAAACATTTAGGTCATGGAGTGGCCTAGCCAGTCTCCAAACGGTCATAAATCCCATGGATAATCTGTGAAGGATCTGAAGGTTCGAGTTGCCAAGGCACAACCTTGAAACCTCAAGGATTTAGAGATGACTGGCTTTTTTTCCCCTCTCGACTCCGAGGAAAAAAATCCTTGTGTTTTTACACACTTGGCCAATAAAGCTGATTCTGATGATCTACAAAAGGGATGGCAAACCCACGGCTCTCCAGGCTCATTCGGCTCTTTGCCCGTTTTCATGCGGCTTCTATGAAAGCATATTAAAGTTTAGGCTTTTATGTGTGTGTGTCCTTTGCTTGAGGTCATTACAGTATTTTTGCAAAAGTGGCAAGCACATTGAATGAAAATTGCTCAGTTTCTTAGTTGGATCGCGAAAATTCACTAAAAATGACAGGGGGTAAAATGCAATTAAATGAAAATGTGGATGAAGACAGGACATTTTTACCAATGTTTTTTGTTATCATGTTGGTGTGTGACATTTATTATAATTTGGCTGAGCAAAAGTATGTATCTGAGGAGGGAATGATTGTGATGTGTATGATGTGGGTCTTGACAGCTGATTGGTTGGCCACCCCTGCTACAGAGACTAGTGGTCCAGAATTTCCAGAAATGTGCTAAGCAAACCTGGTGATCAACTCCAAGAAACGTGTGACCTTTGTAGTGGCCAACAAGGGGTTCTCGGTTACTGTGATTTGATGGGTGCGTATGCCTCCGTGCGCCATCCTGCTCTCAACTCTGCACAGTCGAGCACGAAAAATCACGCACGTACAATTTATGGGTGGAAATACATAGAATTTGGCTGAGCAAAAGTATGTGTCTGAGGAGGGAATGATTGTGATGTGTATGATGTGGGTCTTGACAGCTGATTGGTTGGCCACCCTTGCTACAGAGACTAGTGGTCCAGAATTTCCAGAAATGTGCTAAGCAAACCTGGTGATCAACTACAAGAAACGTGTGACCTTTGTAGTGGCCAACAAGGGGTTCTCGGTCACTGTGATTTGATGGGTGCGTATGCCTCCGTCCGCCATCCCGCTCTCAACTCTGCACAGTCGAGCACGAAAAATCACGCACGTACAATTTATGGGTGGAAATACATAGATGTTGAAAGACGTCGCTTATTTTGTATAGTCTTAACATTAATTTGTGTTTATTTCATAAACGTTGCTAACAAAACAAGCCTGATCCTAAATGATCAGTATTCAGCCGGAAACAGGAAATGCAAGTTAACCATTCTGAGAATGTTCGGAAGTTATGCCAAAAGCACATGTTCTGAGCTGCTTCACCTACTGTGAGTGCATTTATGTCGAAAGTCATCAACATGAGCCATGTCAAAGGAAATTCAGTTACACTGAAAACATTTCTGAGATATAACACAGGTAATGTTTCAGTATCTAACTATAATAAGTATGAGATTGTGATTTACGTTGACTTGATCTAAGTTCGAATGTTGGACTAGTCTGTCCATATATCTAAATGTGAATGGTAATTTTCCCCCTGGTACTGCGTTATCTTGAAGTTGAAATCTTATTCCCTCTACATGCTTAGGAAAATGTAGATCATCTACTGCTATCTTTCATCAATGGATTGACAATAGATACCGCCGTAAATTATGATAGACTATAACAATACATCATGATTGCCGACGGGAATGTTTGTTACAATGTATCGCTCGTTTGTTGCCACTAACTCTGATAATGTTGAACTAAACTTTCAGCATTTTCAAAACCTTGCGGGTATAGACCGTCTTTATTCCTTGACAGGCCAGTGCATTTAAGTTTTCTTCAGATTAAGTTTGTCAGACCAATAATCATCTATCATCAATCATATTCTACTAATATCAGTTGAAATTGGAAATTATCATTTGAGTTTAATTTTTTTGTTTTCTATTTGTTATGTATTTTTTTCATTTTTAATACAGTTATGGTATATTAATCGGTTTACAAGAAGTTTTAAAATGTCTTTTTTCCTTTTCCTTTAGTGTGTGTGTGTGTATATATATATAGTGTGTGTGTATATATATACACACACACACACTTTGTTGTTTTTGAATTTTAATTTGCAGTTATTAACCTGGTAATATGAAAAGTATGTAGTACATACTCTGGTATAACAACTCTTTTAGACTTTTGACTTTTAGAAGCATTAATATTTGTGAGATGCAATGCCTTGGTTTGAATGAGTCTAGCACACTGTCATAGCCGTGAATCCAGTTGTACTGAGTTACTGCTTTTTAAGAAACAGCTTTTGGATGCAATGTGATGCATCTTTTGTGACATATCATGAGGTCATTGGGTGTTTTGGGTCTCACAACATTAGACACCCTCGCTCAGGTCATCCAGCCAGGAGTGATCAGGCACTGGGAAATGGTATGATGGCAAACCACCATGTTTTAACAATGATGTTACCACGCAGTGTTGGGAGTATTTGTCAGCCTGCCAAATGTTGTTGTAAATTAAAATGGTTTTATGGCAGGTGTTAGTGCAGGCTTGAAGGTTTATATGAATAGCACTTTACAGTGCTGTGTGCGGAGCTGACGAATTTACCAATCATGGTGGGATATATGGCTCTTGGGGGCATGACTTTAACCAGGCTTGATGTAAGTACAGTAACATTTTTCAATGTGTGGAAGTTACAGCAGTTTTACCATGGACAGTTTTTATTAGTGGTTTTGCACACAACTTGGGTCACTTATCTTTTGTTTAAAAAAAAAAAAAAAAGACGTTTGAGAAGTTTGGATTTTTATAATTTAAATTATACCTCTATCTACGAGACTCTGCCTCCAGCTCCCCCAAGGTAAATTGAGTTTGACTCCTGCTCTAAATGGTTATAATTTGAAGGTTACTAGACACTTTTGTGTGTCGTCGTCCCCTTTGCATCTTGTTGTTGCATGTTAACAGAATTTTATGGAACCAGAAGTGAAAGGTCATCTATGGGGATGATACAATTTTTAGTTTTCTTCACACTGTGTAAGTTGGGTCATGTGGGAGGGATAAGCCGCCACCATAATGCCACAGTTCCACAACTAAACTCTTGAGTGCACTATAACTACAATATTATACACAGGGTTTAGGAGTAAATCCACAGTAAAACTCAACTACTCATCAGTCGCAGCTAATCGTGTGCCCAGTGTGCCCTCTGTGATTTGTGTAAAGTACTCGTCATGAAAAATAAACAGTCTTTGTTCATGATTCATGTCTGGATGAATTGTGATTGTAGAAGTGTCAAATGCTTGAGATGGCCACACCTGGCTTTTGTTGAATTCATGCAACTGCACCTATTCATGTTTTTCCTGGTTTGACCAATACATTCTGCTACCAGTCACCACAGGGCAAAAAGTACCGTATATTCTGGACAACAGGGCGCACCGGTTAATAGGCCAACCTGGTAACGTTGACAAGTGTATTCCAAGGTAGTTTTTGCCTCATGATGAAATCTGACATGTGCAATATATAAATCCTTTCCTTAAAACCTCAGGGATTTTTTTTTTTTTTTTTTTTTGGGAGCCCCTCACCCATAGTCTTCCGTTCCAGAGTCGATTGGTTGTAAGCATAATCAGCATGCATGCTAGGTAGAAAAGTCTTATTCCTCGTAACCCACAACTGTTTCAAATACGGGCTTTGACCAGACTGCAGTGAAAAGGTATTTAGTAGTTAATTCTATATTAAACGCTCTGCACCCTCTGTTGACTTCTCTTAGCTTTGGGCTCCTCATGGTTGAAAAAGGGTTCAGACCAGTAGCAAAATAAAAACTCAATATATTGCTCTACTCACTGTATTGCCTGGTACAACCACTGGCCATCCCAGGACAATGTCAAATAAATGTCATGATTTTGATGTGATTTGGGTGATTCTATACCAATCTTTGGTGGACCGGATTGAAATGATCAATGTGTTGCATGTGGGCCCCAGGTCGTAGTTTGCCCACGCCTAATTTAAATGCACTGCAGTATTTAGTAGATAACAGTGCAGACAAGGTCAAAATTATGTTTGGCGTTTTCAACAAATACATTTAAGACATAAAATGACGAGATTTTGTACAGAAGAGGAAGAACTTTGTTTTTGCAGATTAGGAAGACTACTGTATATGCCTGTGAGCATTCTTTTACGCATCTCTGTTACTACGGTATTTATGTAAAATAATTTGAAGGTAAATCCTTCCCATGATCAAATGCTAATATTAGCCAGCCTGTCAATTAGCGTGTTAGCATAAGAGGGTGGTTTTTATTTTATTTTTAACGGTGTTCAGTTTATATTTTCAGCGTGTGTGTGTATCTATATATATATATACACATTTATTTTATTTCTTTTTTTTTTTACAGTAAACTCCCACTGGGGTGTCTGTAAACAACTTCAAGTACACTCAGGGGTAGCTTCAAACAAGGTGCTCTGTCCTGAATGGTGTGTTGTTTTTTTAAAAAACATATCTAGATTCAAATACCATTTATTAAAAAAAAAAAAAAAAGCTTAAATTCTGACCTTTTCTCATATTAATCTTCTGACCCGAGACCTAAAAGTCTTAAGTGTACAACAAAAACAAAGGACCTTTCTGTTCCAGTACTTTTGGAGGGGACTGTATCCTCGCTCGTGCAACATCACTAGTGTGGAGAAAGGTCGATAGTCGTGAATATCAATGTCACTGATCCCAATGTCACAGATACAATTTTTTTTCAGTACTAAATACTTTTGATACTGCAGTCATTTGAGAGACTGTTTTCCATCTCGCCTCAAAGAAAATTGGTTGGATGGATCATTAGCAAACACAAAGCGCATATTGCAGCACAATTTCCATGCAAATTGAAAAATGTCAAAATGCTCTAAAATTGCTGACATGCTAGGCCTTGGCATTTCCAAAATGGCAGCCATTTGATAGATTTAAAAAAAATCCCACGGGAAAGTAATGCTTTCCTTTGTAATCTATATTCACTGACAACGGACATATTACACACAGAACAAATAAAACATGAGCATGGATTTGATCTGGGTGAAGGCTCAACCACTGTTGCTTGATTGCAAAAAAAAAAAAGTAAAAAAATAGAGGGCTTGCTACTGGGACAGACAGGTAACTGCTGCACAACTTAGCCAAACAAGGGAGCTTCTCCTTTTTCTGAGCCAACCACAGGAGAAAAAAGGAATAACATGAGACTGCTTTCATTTAGCACACTCATCTTTTCTGGGAGCAGCAAAAATCTGATTAGTGACTGTGTCACACTCTTATTCTCTCATTATGAAGATTAAACTGAACTTCGAGTGATACTTTTTTTTTATTTGTTCTGTTCATTGTCTCTGAAGCATCAAGTGTGTCAATTGTGACAGCAGACATTAAAGTGATGCAAATTGTCTTAACTTTACTTTTATAGGAACACCACCTCCAGCGGGCTATCTCGGCACAGCAGGTCTATGGCGAGAAGCGGGACAACATGGTCATCCCGGTCCCGGAGGCGGAGAGCAATATTACCTACTACGAATCGCTGTACCCTGGAGATTACAAGATGCCAAAGCAGCTCATTCACCTGCAGCGTAAGTTACACATTTTAATGTAATATGTGCTTGCCAGTCTCTTAACCTAGAGTCATTATATAAATTAGATTTCAATCAGATGGCAGTGCTTAGTCCAGTGCCAATAATTAATAAGGTTTTGTGAATATGTTACTGCGGTCCTTATACTTGATACAAATTTATTGAAAGACTGCCCACTTTTTTTTTTTTTTTTTTGCTAAACTACCCTTGTTAGACTTCCATTATATCTCCTTGTTTAATAATGAATGAATTTCCTAGACCAACTGTTGAGCCTTAATTGGTCATCTTATCGAGACATGTAATATTAAAGTTCCTCTTATTTTTCCCCAGTACCTTTGTTCAAACCCCAGATTTTCTTCCTGTAGGTGGCCCCATAGTTTTATCCACATTTTAATCACTTCTTATTTTGTCCAAACACACTTTCTTTTTCAGTTCTCTTTGGGGTTTTGGACAATAGCACTAGGTCCTCATTTGCTCCAGTTTTTAACTTCCCGTTGACATCCCAATATATTTGTCCAGATTTCGTCACTCTTATGTCCCTTTTCTTTTGCGCAAACTCATTCTTCTTTTGCAGTTCTTTTAGGTGTCACAACTCATTTTTCAAATCTTTCTTTTCACCTATATCTGTTCACTACACATTTTCACCTTCACTGCTTCAACCTTTAAATGATCGTGTCCCAATTTTCCTATCGGTGTCTACATCCTCTTGTCCACACCCCATATTTATTAGCCTTTTCCTTTGGTGCAGGTGTCTGAATAATTTAGACCAGTGTTTCCCAAACTTGATTCAGCCTATTCATCTCTATCTGTATGTTGATGATTGTGTTTTCTTCCTCCTTCAGCTTTCAGCCTGGACACAGAGCAGCCGGACTACGACCTGGACTCGGATGACGATGCCTTTGTTACCAAGTTGAAAAAGAAGATGGAGATCAGCCTGCTACAGTTTGAGGAGATGATCGACCGTCTGGAAAAAGGCAGCGGGCAACAGGTTTGTCGACCTAAAGATGTGTGACATGTACTCCTCCTGACACAAACGCGGATGAGCAAAAAACCTCTTTGCGCCCCAAAGCTGGTGAGTCTCCCCGAGGCCAAGTTGCTCCTCAAGGAAGATGACGAGCTTATCAAGGAGGTGTTTGACTACTGGAGCCGCAAGAGGAAAAACACCAAGGCACATTCGCTTATTAACATCATCAAGCAGGAGAAGCGTGATGGCTCCAGCACCAGTGACCCCTACGTTGCCTTCCGGAGGCGCACTGAGAAGATGCAGACTAGGAAGGTGGGTCATCTTTCTCAATGTCCTTTGAAGGATTTCAATATTTCTCTCAAGAAATTTACCATCGCTTTACATCTACCAACAGAATCGCAAGAACGATGAGGCGTCCTACGAGAAGATGCTGAAACTCCGCAGAGATCTGAGCAGGGCAGTCACCATCTTGGAGATGATCAAGAAGAGGGAGAAGAGCAAGAGAGAGCTGCTGCATCTCACACTAGAGATCTTTGAGAAGAGGTCAGTAATCCAAAAATGCTTCTATTGTGGTGCGATTACCCAGATACAATTGATTGATCACGTTCCACAAAGATAGTTCAGGTCAATTGTAGGTTTGAGTGTTCATTGTCCAAATATTTTAATCTATTTGATTAGCTGTAGGGCTTGAAATCTGTGGTTCACTGACACAACAATGGCTATTTTCTTTTGAAGTATTTGTAAATTACGTTACAAATCTTCAAAAATAATGTAGTTTGTAAAAATAGGTTAAATATGAATATTAACATGAACATTACCCATACATGGCTTTTTTTCAACTCTTTTCCATTTCCTAATTTAATGCGATTCGCTTCAATTTGGTAAAATTAAGGCCATAAATGAAGGGATGTTTTTTTTTTTTTTTTAAGTGTTTTAGATTAATGTATGGGAATGTCATTGAATGAGAGGTCTTAAATGATGGATGTGGCTTTAAACAAAAAAAAATACCTAAAAACAGATCACACTGACCAATTTTTTAAAATTTAAAATAGTTGTTTTAATTTTTTTTGCTTGCCTTGTATTTTTATAATGGGCACACGCTTGCCCATAAATGCCATATTAAATATTGTCTTGGCAGCTAAAACGAGGCCAAAAATGTAATATTACTTGTATCTATGTAGTACGCATGTCTTAGACATTTTTTTCTTTATTTTCTTTTTCCAGGAACGTAATGTCAGACTACGGCGGCGAGGTACTAGCCGAGGTCCTGGCAGAGCGGGCGCTTGTGAGGCCGCAGATCATCCCACTGGTTCCACTCACCAACCAGTACCACATGGACCACAAGGACTACAAGTCCAAAGTGAGCATGCAGTCACCAAAGTGCTTTTTGCGCCTTGTTAGACATCCTAGGGACATGTTTATCTCATGCTGTCTCTCCTCAAGCCTGAGAAGACAGAAGTCAAAAAGAGAAAATACGAGAAGAAGCAGAAGTCTCTTCCGCTGTTGGCCGGTGCTGCACATCACCAAGGTCCGGCCATCTTTAATGCAAAAGACCTGAACCAGTATGACTTCCCCAGCTCTGATGAAGAGCCCCAGGTAGTAGCATGTCTATACTTGGCATATACCCCCATCTAGGGGCTGGTTGAGAAACTGCAGTACGAAAGAGCAGAAGCCATCTTGAAATTTAATGTGTGCCCACAGTTGCACTCTGGCTCTTCAGAAGCTGAGGAAGAGAATGACCCAGATGGTGCCTATGCTTTTCGAAGGAAGGCGGGCTGCCAGTACTACGCTGTAAGAGTCATACTCATCCACAATATCGTGACAGAACCTTGAGGGACGAAGAGTGTGTGTGTGTGTGTGTACGTGTGTGGGTGTGTGTACATGTGTGCATTTTCAGGCTCGTCAAGGTCACATGGGCGCCTGGCCGTGGTCCCCGGGCTGGGAAGGTGGGTTGGCACACACCCGATACCGCTACAGTCTCACCACACTCACAGTACCACGACGCTGCCAGGGGCTGGCTCGGCGGCGCCTGGGACGAGGGGGCAGGTAATGGATATGCTCATTTTTTTTTTATTTATTTATTTTTTTTTTAAAGATAGATGCTTTATTCCTTCCACAACATAACATTTTGCCAGCCAAAATTACGTATTTAGGGGTCCTGAATTAAGATGATTGCAATTTACATGAAAATGCCAGCACACATTGGTCAGAGTGGCAGGATGCAAATCAACAAAGTCATGTTTTCTTTCCGAGTTTATCTAATTTAAGAACCCTTATTCCAATCAACTTGAAATGTTCTATAAAACTTAAATAGAAAGAGATTAGTGATTGTTATCCTTCTCAATTTATATTCTTTTGAACATGCCACAATGAAGAGATTTTTTAATGATCAAAACTTTTTTTTTTTCTCAAATACATGTCAATTTGAATTTGATGACTGCAGCACATTACAAAAAAGCTGGAAAAGTGGCATGTTAAGCACAGTTACCTTTCCTTTTTAACAATACTGAATAGGCATTGTGAACTGAAGTTTGTTTTTCTCAGAATCAGATTTAATGGCCAGGTTTCTGCCTTTTTCCCCCCCTGATTTTCTGACTTTATTGATGAAAATATGAACCCTTGATGATATACCTAAAGTTTTTGCAGTTGTGTTCTTCAACTGTTGGGCCATTTGCTCACTAAATAGTGAACTTTGGCCTGGCCTTGCTTATGAGCAACTGAGCCTTTCCGGGATGGTCCTTTTATACCTAAACATGACTCACCTGATTCCAATGTACCTTTTCACCCTTGGAATCTTGCATACAGGTGCTTTTTGGTGCATTTATCAATTTTCCATGTCATTTGTTGCAAATTTCTGAGGTTTTTGTGGGAGGAATTTATCACACTGGCATCAAAATTACAGAAAGAGAACCTTTCCGGTGAGAAAGGGATAAAGTGTGTATACATACAATAATCCCTACTTTCTCGTTGTTAATTGGGACCAGAAGCAACCGCAAAAAGTGGAAAAACTGAAGTAGTGGGGCATGTTTGTGGATAACATTTACAATATTTAAACAGTATTTGTACTTTGTATATTTGAGACAAAAATAGGTATTTAGTTAAATTGTTAATTATAAAATCTTACAAATATAATATATGCAGTATTATAGATTTATAATATAAATTATAAAACACTATTATATTACTGTATTGTTACCATTCATCACTCTGAGAGTCTTCTGCTGGCGGTGTACATAGCTTATTTTTTTTTTTTTTTACCTTTGCTTCTTCTGAGTTGTTTTTTTTGTATATGGCTACCAAAATGTTTAAAATGCCAACATTACTGTACGCATTTATACTTTGCATATTTGAGACACATTTTCAACAGTACAAGTGTCTAGTTAAATCTTTATCAATCAAATCCTTGTGCTGCACAGTAACGTTTTTATTGCAGTTTGTACGTCAACATTCCTCTTCTGCTGGAGGTGCTGACATAGTACCTGAGAATTTTTTTCTTTGAGAAAAACATGATGGGGAGTTGTTTTTTTTTCTTCTGCTCCATAAATGTCCTTGTGCAAGGATATAACCACATCAACACAGTAGCTAAACCTAATAGCTCGTACCATATTGTCAGTCTTGTGCAAATTCTTCCTCCACATAATGACAAGCAGCATTGTTGTCGACGGAGGAAGCCTCTTCACACAGAGGCACAGTTTTGAGGCCGTAACGCTTTTAGAATTTTGTAGAAGCCTTGTCCTTGAGTGGGTTAATCGCTCCTTGCAGTGCTAGTGCTGGCTGGATGGTCGTCAGAACTTTTTTAGCTTGTTGAAATCATAAAGGGCTATAGCCTTTGTCCTGATCATGATGGTGTCCAAACCCACTGCCTTTTTTTCTGCAATACGCTATCCACAAAGCTAACGCAGCTTCCATTCGAACAATCCTCTTATTTCACCGAGTCACCTCATGTTTCCCTTCCTTATTTAGTTATTGAACCGTTTTTACGGATGTTTGCCACATCTTTTTTTATGTATTGAACCATGGACTCATTCACACCATCATGGCGTGCCACAGAACCGTAACTTCTGGTGTCTTTGGTCATATCCAAACGTTTTACTTCTTCCTTGATCGTCATCCTCTTCCTTTTGCGCACTTCGGAGGAAGCTTTTGCATCAGAACACCGTTTCAGCAGCAGTCACTGTGATTTGACGGGCGCGTACGCCACCACGTGCCATTGCACTCGCAAATCTGCACAGTTAAGCACGAAAAATCATGCACGGAATATTTGTTACGAGTAGAAATACATAGATATTGAAAGGCAGTCACTTCTTTTGTGTAGTCTTGACCAATGTTCCCTCTATGATGCGCCACTGCGCACTTGTCACAGACTCGGCGCACATGAAAACCGATCCAGTGCAATGAACCACACCGTGACTTTTTTTTTTTTTTTTTTAAATACACGAAAGCACACGGTCTCTGCTCAGTCTATTTCTACTTCCTAGTTTACCTGACACCGCCCCCCTCTGCTATTAAAAGAATACACTCATAATTACAAACGAAACACACCTGCCACTTTATATCTGCGTGCATGACTGACCACACCTGTACATTTTTCAAATGTGAGTGACTGCAGCGCCATTGTGAACAGGTGAGATTATCGCGGAGTCAACAGAGTAGACGACATTGGCGGAAAGGAAGGACAAAGGAAAAGGTGGAACGAGAAGTTGGTGGGTGAGGCTTTGGTAATGTGCAGCCAATCAGCTCACGAGATAAATCCACACACGCTCAAATTGATTGATGTCGCTCTGGAGACCAATCACACTCCTTATATCAATGGGTCTTCCTGCAATATGCCAGTATGGCTGTATTTTTCAAAGTTTATTTTTTTTTTTTTTTGGGGGGTTTTTTTGGGTGGGGGAGTGGGGAAAAAAAAGCGCAAAGTTGTGAGGGAACCCTGTATTTTTTTTTTTTCCCTTGTTACACATTTCCAGGTGTTGAACACAGTACTGGTAGTTAGTGTCATACTACTACCAGAGTCATGATGATGGTATCCTTGCCTTTCAGGGTCTTACTGGACCGAGCACATTCAGACTATAATAACGTTTTCCACGAACTGGACCCGAAGACGCTGGATTGCCCAGCACCCCCGCCAAGCTCACGCTCATCGGGCCCTCGCTTTCCGGCCGCCAGCAAGTTTGACAGTACCTCACCAACAAATACCTCAGACAGAAGCTCCTCCTCGCCGCCCTCGGACCTCAGTCAGATTCTTTTGAGCATAAAGGCATGCCGGTGGCGCCACTTCCGGCCGCGGACACTACAGCTGCACCAGCTTGACAACGCACACCCGCTGTTCCGTAGGCTCAGTCGATGCGTTAAGCGACCGCTCGCCAACACCCGTATGCCAGCCCAGCGCATCATACGGCCTGGACCGCTTCCCCATATTGGTAAGTCCTGTGTGTGCTTTAGTTTTTTTAGTCTTTGGCGAACCTTAGGTTTAAATAGGCTTTGCACAATGAAGATTTTTTTGGACCACCACAATTAGTGTTTGATTTAAAAAAAAAAAAAAAACCAGATCCAATCAGAAGTTTATATACATGTATACTTAGTTGGTCAAAAAACACTTATAATAAACATATTTGTTCACCTATTTATGCCAATTTGGCAGAGTGCAGGAAGAACAAAATATAAAATGGCAAGAAGCGCACACGCAGGAAAGAATGCATCTGTTTTTTGTTTATTGGTGTACTGAGATTTTTTTTTCAACTGCATATTTCGCTTGACTCCATAAAGGTTTGAAATTACTTCTCTAGTCAGATCATGTATTCCAACCAGTCAAGTCAAACCAACATGACAGAAGTAAAGGGTGCTAACTTGCTGTAATTACTTTATTTTAGTTAGATTACTTAACACACGCACACACCAAAATGTTAGAGCATGAGTTGACAGAACTGAAGCACTTTTATGCACAACCATTAGTACTACGAGTATCTTGCTAGGCGACATAATGTTTCGTTGACTGCTTGAGAACCATATTGTATTAAACATACAGGGACATAACCTCAAGCAAGTCTTCAATGAACTTAGCACCAGCGACAACCCACACACGTTTTCCCCATTTTTTTCCTTAATATCTTTACTTATCATGCACTTTTATCCCCACCCAACCACTGTTTACATTTGTATACAGTAAAGCGCTATGGCTGCTGCAATAATCCTGCAATGCTCAAAATAACCAAACTGCCAATTGAGAAATTCTCCACTAATTTAGCATTATTTGTCATGTTTCTTTTAATTTACAGCATTAAAAATTGCTGTTGTTCCTAACTCAAAAATTGCATACTGTCAGTGATTTGATTTGAGTCCCAAGTCAGAAAGGCAGGAAGACTGCTAAGGGCTCTTTATACTTCCACGTGGAGCGACTGCGCTGACGGCACTTGTGGCTCTCCTTCGTGTAGTTTGTCTTCATACTCGAGCGCAACCCACGCACAGTTTTGAAAATGTGCTGCAATTTTTCTCCAAGTCAGAGGTGTTACTACGGCTGGTATTGTCTTGAACAACACAGCGAGGAGTTTCCTCAGCCCATTTTGGTCATTTTCAGTTGCCGTTTTACTGTCCATAATAAGGAACAAAGCAACAACAATGGTGACCGTGGAAGAGTGTCTGCTTGAACAAATGAATCTTAATGACCAGATGATACATTTAAAATCAATCCATAAGGCTGTGCTACGTTGAGCAGGAGGAATGGTGAGTACGTCATCCCAGCATGTGACTGAAACGGAGAAATCACAAGAGAAACAACTTTTTTTTTTTTTTTTACGTTCACGGCAAGCTACATAGAGGTGGTGCACACGCATAGGTCACATGATGCAATGCAAGCGTTGTTAACCGCAGCAGTATAAGGTGGCCTTTACAGTCACTGGATGTTTAAAAACACCCAATTGACAATGAAGTAATTGTCGAACTCCTGGGTAGCACTGACTTCCGGAGAAAAATTCCTTGTGTTTTTTACATACTTGCCCAATAAAGCTGATTCTGATTTCTTTTAAACTGCTTTGAGATATTGTGGAATGATAGGCAACTGACAAACTTGACTCAGTTACACCAGTTTGTTTTTTTTTTCATTTGAAAACTGTATTATGTATTTTCTTGGGTTGTCTCTGAGTCCATCCATCCATTATCTACCGCTTTTCCATGTCAGGTTGCGGGGAAAGTAGCTTCAGCAGGGATACCCAAACTTCCCTTTCCCCAGCCACTTCTTCCGGCTCTTCTGGAGGAATCCCTCTTTACCACAACGCACCGATACAAAGTCCTTATCACTGCAGACGCTGCACTGATCAGTCTGTCGATCTCCCCCTCCATTCATCCCTCACTCGTGAACAAGACCCCAAGATACTTGAGCTCCTCCACTTGGGGAAGGATCTCATCCCCGACCTGGAGACGGCACGCCGCCCTTTTCCGACTTAGGACCGTAGTCTCGGATTTGGAGGTGCTGAGTTTCATCCCAGCTGCTTCACACTCAGCTGTGAATCGCTGCAATGAGCTGGAGATCACGGCTTAATGAAGCCAACAGAACCGCATCATCTGCAAAGAGCAGAGATGGATCGCTGAGGCCACCAAACCGGACACCCTCTACGCCTAGGCTGCGCCTAGAAATTCTGTCCATAAAAGTTATGAACCAAATCGGTTACAAAGTCAACTCCCTTCAAAGATTTTCTTTGGTGTTGAGGTTTGGGACTGGCTTGGCCACTCCAGGGCCCATCCATATCAGGTTTGTGATCACAGTGTCACTCCCATGCACCCTCAAGGATCCTGCCGACGGTGTAGAGCTGGTCCACTGTTCCACGGCCATGACGAAAACTACATTTCTCCTCCTGAATCAGAGACTCGACTTCCCGATGGACCCTCCTCTCCGGTACCCTTGAGTAGACCTTACCAGGGAGGCTGAGTAGTGTGATTCCCCCTATAGTTGGAAAATACCCACAGGTCACCCTTCTTGAAAATTGGGACCACCACCCAGTCTGCCAATCCAGAGGCACTGTCCCCGATGTCCACACACCTTTGCTGCGATTTTGGGCCCATTCCTGCCATGCATATCTCAAGACCATTGATTGTTTTGGGGCTGTCACTGTGCAACAGACTGTCAACTCCCTTCAAAGATTTTCCTTGGTGTTGAGTTTTGGGACCGGCTTGGCCACTCGAGGGCCCATCAATATCATGTTTGTGATCACAGTGTCTCTTGTTAAAAAATGCTTTTGATTCTCTTGGTACTGGTTCATTTGTGTAACAAAACTTCTTTTGGTGTGTCAGCACTGACTGCCGAGCAGTTCCAGCTTTATCAGGACGAGTTGATGCAGATGCAGAAGGAGCAACTGGAGCAGCAGCAGCAACTTCAAGCCAACAGAGCCACCACTGCCCACAGCACAACTACAACACAGGTGACGATAACCACAAATTCTTGCTCACAGTACTACGCTGCTGTTCTAAACAACGCCCGCACACATACACACAGATGTCGGCAAACACGTTGGACCAGGCCAGAGCTCAGTTCGCCGCCTCAGCTGTTGTCACCGCCGAGCAAATTCTGGCCTTGAAGACCAAGGAGGAGCTCAGTCTGGGTGGCGGAGTCAACGGCGTCCTGTCCCCCTCAGGTACGTCGTCCTCATCAACGCACCTGGAAACAATTGAAGCTTACCTTGGAAACAGTGTGAAATAAAAGTTGAGTCGGAAGTTGATACAAATCAACCTCCAGTAATATCAGGGCACAAATGTCCACACGTCAGCATCTGCCCACCACCAGCAAGCTGCGGTGAAATATTTAAAATGTTAAAAAAAAACTGTTAGGGCTATCACTGTCAGCTGTCTCTCAAAAAGCCTGCTTGGTCTTTTAAAATATTGTCACATTTCCAGTTCCATAAAATGTCTCCAGTAGTTTCAGGTTGCGCCATTTGTGCGACTGGTTTATATCAAGATTCGAAACTGCAACCGTTGATGCATTACATGCTGGCCAGTTTTAGGGCCAATTGCAAATCTAGCCATGAGCCCACCCCACAGCTTACCCATTCCTATTAGCCCTTTGTTTGGAAGGCCAAAATGAACGGCAAAAATAATGGCACAAAGACATAGGGATGATACTTGAATACCACCCAGTCATCACCTCTCACCCATTTGCTGGCTGTGTCGTAGGTACCCGTGACAAATTGTTTACATTTCCAGGATGGTCTCTTATTTCAAATGAATGTTACTCCTATTTGTTTTTTCATTTATATTTGTCTGGCAGTTTATATCACTGTAGTTCATTTTTATCTACTCTTAACACATTGTTTTAGATAGTACACATTTTGACTGACTTGTCTTTCCACCAATAACAGCCACCACAAAAAAAGTTGTAACACCCCCCCACCCCTGCCCCCACAAAAAAACATGACAATAAACTAGCAAACAGAAAAAACTGTCGCTGGAACAACTACATAAGTTAAGCATCTCAGCTTGTGGTGTTTAGCTAAAACCTAGGCACGCACCTATAAATTTAAAAAAGCTTCGCAGCCAGTTCAGGGTGTATCTTGCAAATCACCCAGAGTCAACCGCGATAGGCTCTGCACTTCTGCTACCCTAGTAAGGATAAGCAGAATTTACATTCAGTTTTTGCAATTTTTTTTATTTTAAATATTGAAAGTATATCAAAGCATACATGAAATCGAACAAAAACATTTAAATACAGTACAGTATCTGAATTTTAGTTGGAAAGCTGACACAAGCTGTTTTGTGTTAGGCCGTCATTTGTGTTCATATTCCTCCCATAGGAACTTCGGAATTGCATTTTGTGACTGCTTTTAATCAATTTATTTGTTCATTTTGTGCAATAGCTGGGCCTGTATTTCTAGAGTGGTGTTGTTGAATGTTTTGTGGTTGCACCTGTAAATGAGAATGTTTCAGAATATTAACTTGGCCTTATGAGCTCTCAAGTAAAATATCAGACAAGGATATTGACAGCTAAAGTTTTCACGACAATAAAATACATGGAAAGGGAACGTCACAGTACTTAGAAGCGACGTTACTAACGACACTACATTAGCGGCACAGCTTCTGATTGTGTATTTGTCAAATAATTCTGGTCTTTCCTAAAATGTATTAAATTGTAGTGAAGTCTTTGATTTGTCACTTTAGTCCCAACAGTAAACTAGCGATGTGTGAGCTCATTGTAACAGGTCATTTACAAACATGGCTAATATTCTTGTCAATTTTAAAGGGTAAATCCAGTGCTTTGCATGAACAGTGTATAGCGGGAGCCGGCCGCCGGAACTCGCTCGTCAGAGTCCGTGTCATTACCATTCGAAGAACCATCCACGGCTGCCGGCCCGGAGCTCCCGGGGGCCTTTGTTTACGCACTTATGTTGCACGTAGGCCTCAGAGTTGTCAGACTCCCCGTAATTCCGCCCGAAGAACCATCCAAATATTCAAAATTAATTACAGCCACAGTTTCAAATCTGTATGGAAGTATTCCTCCGGTTTCCCGATCAACCGATACTGCTATTTCTTCATCCGATGAGGATAAATCTGAAAAATCAGCACTGGTCATAATGGTGTCCCATGTAATCCAGCATTTGGAACGGCACGTAACACGTCACATACGCCCATGTAGATCATGTGACTCGCAAAAATGGCAGCGACCCTGAAAATTTGTAATTGTCTAAAAAATCTTCTCAAAACACTATTAAATGAAAGACGATTTAACATCACATTCTCAAAATAGGGTACATATTACATGACCTAATGGATACACTGTTCATGCAAAGCACTGGATTTCCCCTTTAAGCAAAACGGTCATTAGTATGAGTATCAATGGTTAAGCTTGGTTACATTTTTTTCCTTGTTCATGCCAAGTTTTGTAAGCAAGCTCTGTCAGTTAGCAGAAAAAATGTTTCACATCCTTCACCTTCAAGTGAGGTAATGCACCACACTTGGTTCCAAGGGGTATGAATAGCCCTTCGTCTTCACCCTACCCCTGAGTCTTACAAAGATTGGGACATACCTTTACCACGTTAAATCGTAATCCATTTCGACAGCTATATAGATTAAAAAATATATTTACATATATCTTACTCATTTTCTTTGTCCAAAAACACTCGTCACCATGTTGAAAAATAACAGGTCATACGTGAACCTCTTTACAAGCATGAAGATTTCGGCAAATATGGTAACCGATCTTTCGGTTTCGTTGATTTTTGTCCTGGGAAACGGTGGGAAACGATTTTTCGGTTCCTATTGATAATGCTCATGGGAACCGGTTTTTACATGTACTTCAAAATGAAGCCTTAGCAGGCATGAGCATTTTGTCTTTTACGCTTAGCAACCGACATGTTTGACTAGCGTTTGAGTGACCCGAATATGAATAACTCGACCTTGCACATGCGTAGCGCAGAAGCGGAAACCGATGCTGTTTGTAAACCACACTGACAAAGCTGTGCGTTTTAATCATTAAAAATAAAGGGGTTCATGTAGGTTCGCTTTATACAGATTGTTGTATTTCGTTGAGAACTTGTTTTACATTCCACACATGGGCGAATTTTATCAAAAGGCCAGAGATCTGGGAAACGGACTTTCGGTTCCATGTTTTCTCAGGCTGGGTAACGACATGGTAACGGAACGATCGTTTTCGTGAAATGCTCATGCCTGCATTTAACCTGCTAAATTGTGCATGCTTGGTTAAAATGGAAACGTAAGTGATGCGTTTGAAAATCCACATTATGACAATTATGTTTGAAATTACACATTATCAGTAGGAAAGAAAATTTGATGTTTTTTTTTTTTGCGTGGCTGCCATCTTTTTCTGACACAACATGGCAAAGTTGAAAATAATCCAACCTGTGCAAAACCGGTCAAATAATTTTCATTTCAAAATTTTTTTGGGGGGTTGTCAGAGATGACCAAAATTGGATGGAGCTGGACGGCTACAAATTTTATACTAAGGACAATGGAAAGGTGGCATGTAGGACTGCTGCGCATTATTATCTTAGTAATAGATTCATCTGTTTTTGATTAATCAACCCAATTAGAAAAATCATGAATTCCATCTCTTTATTCAAAACTGGACTTTGAAAATGCAAACATAGATTAAGTTACAAATTTGGTCATTAAAATGTTAGGTAATTGGCAAAAATGTTGATTGTCGTCCAAAATTAAAGCACGTCTTGTTTTGGTTAACCTCAAAGTTATTTGGTCTGCTTTTATGGAGGACTACAGAAATCTGACAATACTTAATGTACTGTAAAGAGTCTGAATATTTATTTGAAGCTCTGAAAATGATTCATCAATTTTCACAATATTTGTCTATTAATTGTTGCAACTCTAGTGCTGTGAAATGGACTTTAGTGCAATTAATGGAAATTATTATTGTTGTGAGCATAAGCGCTGACTGGTGTAATCACAACTCCTATTGTTATTGTTTAGGTGTCTACAAGGGCTTGCACCTATCCAGCACAGCGTCCCCCTCCCTGGCTGCCCCGGCCACGCCTGCCAACCTATCCAGCACCGCCTCCCTGCACCCAGGCAGTGCCGCCACGCCCGCCTGCAGCGCCCATAGCAACAACGGCACGGCCCACCACGCCGGCCCCACAACCACTAACGCCACTCAGGTCTCGTTGGGCAACAGCAATAGCCTCCGCCTGGCCATGCCCACTGGAAAACGGCTGCACGCCCCCCGAACGCTAAGCAGTGCCATGTCGGCGTCCGCCTTAAAGCTGGCGCACGCCACCGCCAACTGTCAGAAGTGTCCCAAGGTTCCATCGGCCACTGCAGCCTCGCCGCTGGACATCGTGCCCAGGTGAATGAAACAAAACGCAAAAGGGAAAACGTGTCCAGAAGTAAGAAATTAACTTACCATAAAACAGTTGCTTAAAGGTCTAGTGTCATCCCTATAAACATTCTAAAATAGATATTGAAATGAAAAATACATATTAGATGATATTACCCTATTGTTTCGAGCCATATTTAGATGACATGCGGATAACTGTCAAACCACCTCCCCACCCTATCCACCGCGCAGCGGTGATAAACGCCCACATCCGTGGCGGACATGAGCCACCGCAGCAACGAGCCACCCTGGCCGACAAGGCCGGCGGGAGGCTCGGCCTTCAGCGGCTGCTACATGGAAGCCTTCTGATTCGCACATCGACACATTTAGCAACCAAATTTTTTTTTTTTTTTTTTTTTTTTTGTAGCTGTATACACACCGACCTGTCATTTGGAACCCACAAAGCTCTCGTCCTTTGCACCCGTGCAATCAATTTTTCACGACGAACCGGGTCTTTTGCAAACTTATGAAGGCTAAATCCATCCTCCTGAGTGTTAAACCAATGTCCAGCAATGCAACGAGCCAGCATTTTGGCTAACACAAAGTAAACAACGAGCTAAAAAACGAGGTAAAACTAATAGAAAGAAACGACTCCACTTGAGGGCGGTCCTGCCATGTATGCCACTTCCTGCTTCTTCTCGATAACAAATCCCTTGAGAGGATTTTCATGGCGGGAGTTACAAAAAGCTGTATATGTCAAAATCATGTTTTGTGGTGGTGGGGGGGAAACGCATGGGTCCAAGTTGGCTGCCATTGTTTCACGAACAACATATTAAAAATCATCACGAATCAGGCAATTTTTTCTGAGATGAGTGGGCGCGTAGTTACCACAAAGCGGGCACTTGTGTCACATTTATAGTCCTTTGCATTCAATTGACAAATAGCATAGATAAAAACCATGTAATGGTCATCTTGAGCTTTGTTTTGTATGAACAAAGGATTTTTGGGACGTTTTACGAAGTGTAACTTTTACAATTTGCTTTAAATTCAGTAGACATTTTTGCATTAGTTCAGTGGACATTATACTGTTCCTGAACAGGGGGCTCTATAGGACTGATATAACAGCTATACATGGAGATGGACATAATTGAGTCAGTTAGTTGCAGTAATCCTTACCTGCAGAGTATTATAATGTCAGTCTACATATTGCTCCACGTTTTATTCTTTCCTGTTCAAATATACAATGCTATTCATTAGCCACTGTGCCATTTTTCATTGTTGCGATTAAACCAATCAGAAGGTGAAGTCTTATGGTTGTTTTGAGCAAATGTATAATTGTCTTTCCGTTATGTTTTGTTTGGCAGTATAGCGCTCTACTGGCAATACACTGCTTAAATTCTGTTTTTGGAAAAATTGTGTACAATCTGCTGGGCTGCTTCTCAATGTGCATTCAACTAAGTTTGCTCCCACCGTGTTTGTGCTCACATCCCCCCAAAAATAAATAAATAAATAAATCGGCCGGATAACTGCTTGTTTATGGAAAAATTTCTAAGGTGGGTCACTTGTCTCAAGGCACCACTGTGTACACCCTTTTATCAATTCTTTCCCCAAAAAAGACAATTTTCATCATGATTTAGATTCCACATCGGCCAACAGTTTCCTAGCTGCGTTTATCACACAAACGTGTGTGACGTCAGTCTTGAGTGCAGTCGTTGTTCAGCAGGCTCCGTTCTTGTCATAGCCTCCTACTGTTGCTAATGCCGCTAACTCTTGCGTTGTGTTCCTCAGGGAGAACCATGAGCCGGACAAGGCCGCACCACTCAACAACCTGTCTGAGAACACAATGGCCATGGAGGTGACGTAGCCCGCCCACACATGGGGACTAAACACGTTTCTTTTCGGGTTGTTTTTTTTGTTTTGTTTTGTTTTTTAAAATTTTTATTTTGGTGCTATGCATCGTCCGTTAGGCTTGAACATGAGCGGACTGACTGGACTTGACTGGCGGGAGCCGATCGTCCTTTTTATATATATATATATATATATATATATATATATAAAAACACAGTATTTGTTACTGTTAATAAGAGATTGTCTGTAAATTGTTAATATGGCAATGAAATGTACAGTACTGAATATTTGTAGGCCCCGCCCACCTGCCCCTCTTGTATATAACATGACTTGAATACACAGTTGTTCATTTGTGATGTTTTGCACTCGACATGTTGGAGAAAAAAAATTCAAAGGACAAACTTTCAGCGGCTGGAACCAGCCTCAACGTACTCCCCATCAACTCACTCACCCACCCGCCCCTCATCTATTTATTGTTCCGCGTTAACGTCCAATCCTTCGTTGTGACCGCTCCTTCTTCATCGAAACCCCACCTGCCATTTCACATCTTTTCTACAATAAATATTTTTGTACCAAATTTTTTTGTTAATTTGATTTGTAATTTGACTTCACGCTAAAGAAACTCATCATTTTGTTTTTCCTCTGCTGGGATGTGGCAGGAAAGGACCAATCATTCCACTTTTTAGACGACAAACAAAAGAAAAAAAAAAGCAAATTTTGGGACTTTAAGATGTTGTGGTCGTTGGTGTGCTGATCTTCTCTTCTGTGAAGAGTTTGGTACTGAGCGCGGCTTCTTCTCGTAGTTTTTGTTGGGTTGTTTTTCCCTGTGTGTACGGCAGTGAGCGCCCCCTCCTGTGTGCGCAGCAATGATGATGGATGGACTCCACAAAACAAGTGTCACTCAATGAAATAAACATCCAGGGCATTATAGACGCCTCTGCTCTCTTTATTTTTTTTGCCTGCTTCCGTTGTCGTATGAAGCGTGTGCGTCTGTTTCTGTCATCCGCTTAAAACGAAATTTGGGATGTCATTTTGACTTTCTGAGAATTTTTAACCCTCTCTGGACCAAATAACATTTTGCAGAGAGAAAGATCTGATACTTTCAGAAAATGATACTCTTGACTTAAAATTTTCAATTATATTAAACCTGTTGCAAACTTGCAACCCCTGCCCGGGAAGGGTTTTAAATCTTGTTTTACATGTGAAAGTTGTGGTGAAACAGTTGTATTATCATCATCATTATTTGGAGTATTTTAATTCTGAAGTATTATTACTGGAATGAAAATCTTTTTTTCTGGTGGGGGGGCTGTATTACCATCCACCATTTGGAAAAAATATACAGGGCCATACAAGATACACCAGGGTTCGCACGCGTCCCTAAAAACCACTAAATTTTCGAAGGTGCATTTAGGGGCTCCTAAAAGTCCTTAAAATCCGCGAAAACCGGTCAAGCCCCTAAAAAGGCCTTAAATTATAAAAAATCAAAGGGAGGACCTCTACTGCCAAAATTCTCCCGAAAAAAACAATTTATCTTTTATTTTAAAAAAAATATCGATCCCTCTGGCGTCTAAAACAGCCGGAAATTGTCAAGGGAAGTCACCGTGTTGACAACGAGTCGCCATCTTGTCATTGATATTCCATTGTTCGTTTCCGTCAGTCGGCATTTCACTTCGTCTTCGTTACGTCTTTCATCGATCCAACTTGTATCATGGGGAAGTGCATTTTTCAAGATTCTTGGGTTGAAAGTAAGGAGTTTGGAAGCTGGGTTCGTCGAGATGCAAAAGATCGGCACATGTTTTACTGCCATCTGTGCAAGCAGAGGTACCAGTTGAAGTCGCACCGGAAAAACAAGAGACGCGCTGATTTGGCGAAGACTCTCTCATCTTCCGTTGGTATGAATCTGTTTCTAAAATATCAAGATAGTGAAGCATCAACTTCAGGGAGTGGTACTAGCAGTGCATGCGCACCTACAGTTGTCCAGCCATCGACTTCAACCAGCCAGAAGTCAGGCTTTATGAATGTAGTTCAATACACGAAGACGGACTCGTTAAAGGCGGAGATCGTGTGGCCTTTAAAAGTGATCTGCAGCCATTACAGTTACAAATCTTGTGAAAATAATTCGAAAGTGTTTGCAGTCATGTTCCCAGACAGTGACATTGCTAAAAACTACCACTGTGGGGAAAGGAAGACTTCGTACCTGCCCACTTTTCATCTCTACTGCCTCAAAGCCAAAAAAGACAGAATAGAGACTGACATATCAACGCTTATTGAGAAGGCTGACAGGATCTTTGAGATATATATATATATTTTTTTTTTTTAAAATTCTGATTCACTCAAAATATGCCTCTCAGCTACCTGGTGTGCTGTGGAGTGCAACACCTGACATGTCCATTTAAGTTATTCACCCCCAGCAACCATTGACAAATCCAAGAAAAGAGATTTACGAAGAAAACAATGTTTAGTTTAAAGTGCTACCAATCTACATGAAATATTTTAAGTTGTGAAAACGTGGAATGGATTTTTTTGGGCCTAGGCTTAAAAACTGCCCCCGTTCCGTCACCAGGATGCGGTTTATACATTTTAGCGTTGGGCCCTCCCCGACTCTATAAACATTAAGTGCTCATTTGGCGGAATTGCCATTTACTCATTTCCTTTTAGCCTGACTGATAAGTCCAATTGGCCATCAAAGTATCCCTTCATCTCCCCAAAATTTTGGTGTAGTGTCTGTGTGCCTTGCAAACCAGATGGGATCTCTGACCCCTTGTCACTAGTTAGAGAAACAGCTTGTCTTGTTGGTTTTTGGCCAGCAAAGTTAAAAAAATTTTTGAATATTACATTTGATATTCATGCTCTTAATTAAAAAAAAAAAGATCCAGTTACAAGTATTTTTGAGTACTTAATATTTGGATGACTACTATTACTTGAGCCATATTCTAAAGTAACTATCCCTACCTGAATACAATATTTTGCTACTTTACACACCTGGAATACACGCGAACATGACACTTCGTTGTCATTGTTGTAAGGTACAAGGTACTTTTGTCAATACTACAGTATTTCAAATGACTTCAGCATGATTCCATGAATAAAGATGAGTCATTATTTTGACAGGCTATGTCATTAGCATTTCAATATATTATTGCCACACTATTAGTCAAATGTCACTTCAGGCAAAATTCTGAACTCTGGCTTCACCTAGTGGCCAAAATAGGAACACCCGTTTTATTCACATACCAACAATGAATAAAAATGGTCATAAATTACAATAACTTTTAAGAAGAAACAATGAGTGACTTATTTTCTTTCCTACATTTTATATTTCAAGGTATATGGTTAAAAAAAAATCTGACCAAAGAATGACAAATGTGGGGATTTTTTTTTTTAAATAATTTTACTTTGACATCATCTGATGACTGTTATAAATATCAATATTTAGATGCAGCATTCATGATTCCCAGAAAATAAATATGTGGATAAAGATGCTTATTTAAAACAACCTATTTGTGGATGGCAGTGAAAAAGTATTTGTTGCTTACAAAGAACAAAATAAAAATTACATTACAATAAAGTGAAATGAAACCCTCCATATTCATGAGGTTCATTAAAAATATGTAAAACACCAGTGGACTTTTCTATTTAGAATGGGAATGTAATACAGCAAATATAAAAAAAAGTAAAGGCTCATTTAAGCGCTCAGCATTTTTTATCAATCAGCATTTGGCACCTAATCTTAAAATATAAATCCATCAATTTTCTGTCCTGCTTATCCTCACAAGGGTCAATGGTGTGCTGGAGCCAGGGGGAGAGGCCTACGCCCTGAACTGGTCGCCAGCCAATCGCAGGGCACATAGAGACAAACAGCCACACTCACAATCACACCTAGGGGCAATTTAGAGTCTCCAATCAATGCATGTTTTCGGGATGCGAAAGGAAACATTAGTGGCTGGTAAAAACCCATTCAGGCACGGGGAGAACATGCAAACTCCCCACAGGCTGGGATTTGAACCCCTGTCCTCAGAATGATCAGGCTAACGTTCTAACCAGTTACTCCACTGTGCCACCAGGAAAAAGCGATATGTGAAGAAAAAAGGGGCATATTGACAAAAAAATATAGCCCAAAAATGATGGAAGAAAAAAACATTTCTTGGGGGGGGGAGAGACAAAAAAACTGCTTCCCAGAAGTTTAATTTTTAGGAAGAAAAAGTTATCCTGCAAAAACAGTGCAGGGGAAAAAAAATCTTTAAGTATTAATTTGAGGGCAAGAACCAAAAGTTGAATAAACTGTAAAATAAATGTCCGGTGTAAACAAAAAGGACATTGTAGAGAGGCAAAAAAAAAAAAAAAATGGCTCAAATTATCATCTTGCACAGCATATCAGATTATTATTAATGACTAATATAATAATTGCAGCTCAAATGCGACTTGACATCATCCCAGTGTTGAGTTTGAGGAAAAAGGCTTTGAGCTTGCACAGTCGGCATTTGTTCTTCTTCTTATTCTTATTCTTGTTCTTCTGCTGGACCTTGTGATCCATCTCACCTCGGTCCCGGTTCTGATCGCTGTCTTGGTCCTGGTCAATCCAGGGCACCCAGGCGCCGCCGTGCCGGTCAGGATGGGCGCGCGGGTCGTCGGGCGGGAAGTGCACGGGGACGGCCGTGCGGTTGTAGTGGGCGAGGCGGGCCAGGAGGAGACGCACCACGTCAGGGCGCTGGCCGGAAAGGTCGTGGCGCTCGTACGGGTCGGCGCTGATGTTGAAGAGCCAAACGCTTTTGGGCGCTTCCGCGTCTTTTCGGCGGTGGAGCGATGGGAACGCTCGCTCCAAGTTCCACCAGCGGCCCACGAGCGTCGGCAGGATCTGACCGGCAACAAATGAGACAAAGGTGAGCACAATAAGGGTTTATTCTCTTAGAAGAAAATGTTACCTTGAGATCTTATTAAAAATAGAGAAAAAAAGACCCCACCACCCACCCCAAAAAAAAAAAAAAATAATAATAAATGAAATGGTCTTGGGTTAAACTATTTTCATCCTGCCTCGCCTATGTGGAGTTAGGATGCTCTCCCGGTGCCTGAATGGATTTTCTCCAGGTAATCCGTTTTTTGTGCCGTACTCCCCAGGCCTTTGAACCCCATCTCCAGGCCTGGCTCCAGAAGTGGGCCCCAGTGACTCATGTCTGGACAAGGGGAGAACATGCAAACTCCACACAGTCCTCAGAACTGTCAGAATAATGTAAATATTAATGTTCGACGACCTCCATTTCCAAATATTTCTGTTTGAGAACAGACTTCTTCATGACTAGCGAGAGGTAGCGTACCTGGGGGGGCACCCACTCCCCGTGGCCAGGGTCACCGGTGAGCAGCTTCCAGTCTCCGACTCGAATGGCCGCTTGGACCGACGTGTCCCACACGGGCAGCTCCGGCTCGTCGGCGGAGTCGGTCCGGGATGCATTCTGGAGCGAAGACCGCGACAGAGATCTCTTTGACTTGAGGCGCCACTGGGGCTTGGTTCGGGTCCAGGACAGGTTGTGCTCTGGGGACGCGGTCCTCCTGGCTTTGGACTTTGAAGCCTTGGCTCGAGGGAAAGACGTGCGCGCGACGGACGGGACCAGGTGGCCCCGCCGGGCCTTAGGACGAGCTTTGAGGCCTGGGTAAGACTTGTTTGTGCCTTTGGACAACTTGAACGCGGACTTTTGCTTGGGCAGCTGCTTCAGAAGCTTCTTTTTCTTCTTCTTCTTCTTTTTCTTCTTCTTGGGCTTGTTTAAAAGAGAATCTCCTGTCCGATCCAAACAAAACATGATCACGTCATCTTGGTAGGATGAGAGTGCCCATACGGGTTATATCATTATGGGTCCATACTTTTTTTTTTTTTTTTACATGATTAAAAACTTTCTATTTGGTGCCATTTGAAAAACTTCTGACACGCTAAGGCCATATTGGTACCTGTGTGGGCGGGCACGGGCGCCTTGTGCAGCGGGTCAATGTTGTGCAGAATCTCGTGGCGAGGAGACTCTTTGCCTTCACTGATGGTCGCCCAAACGTCGAAGCCGTCCAGTCCTTGGCTCTAAAACGCAAACGAGCCGTTTTCAAAGGGGACACCAGGGCGACGTCATTCAAAAAATATGACTGCTTCAAAAATATAATTAAAAAAATTATTTTGAAATTGTATTGCTACTTTTTTTATTGGCCATCAAACTATTCCTAAGAAAAATTGTCGTCTTAATTTTACTCATATTTCTCTTATGAAATTAATTCATCAAATAAAATAAATGTTAAATATTACTGTAATTATCAGGAATTAACCAAAGCCTGGATAAAATGAATGATGTGTACTATACATGCTGTCTCTTTTACAAATGCCTTTCAATTATTGACCATAAATGAAGCAGTTATTCACACAGATAAATAATACAAGGATGAGAATTTTCCGCGGATTCATGAAGTTCCGAGTTTTTGCAGCTGAAAATGTCATTGTTTTGAAACCTGTAGATTCGTTGAGAAAATGTTGGGCGGGGGGGTGATCAAGAGCCGCCGCCAGCATCTATCGGCAACGCTCGTCGTGAAATAAGTCACATCTGTGATAGCGGAAAACTGCATTGCTATCTGTTTGCATTAAATTTGGTGTTCATAATTACGACAACATTCCAATTTCCGGCAGCATTTTGGCGGTATTTTCACTCTTAACATTTCTTAGAGAAGCGTTCTGTTGATTATGGCATAGTTATATATAGACAGACGTACGCATATGTTATCAAGCGGTCTGCACGTTTTCCAGTATGGCGAAAGACTTGGAGCGAAAAGATGAAGATCGTGCCAGGGAAATTGATAAAAACCACGGGGTACAAAACTGTTTCAGATGGGCATGGCTTGAAAAAAGTGTAACCGTGCAGATGGGAACGAAAACGGTATCGACATGTCTAACTGAACGCATACAAAAAGTGAACGTATCCGGCAAAGTGCTGTGCAAAAAATATCCAGGAGCATATCTAAACCAGGAAACACAAAGGTAAGTCGGACGTAAATTTCTCAAATATTATATCATTGACAACTGTGAATACGATTAGGCCTATCTCTGAAGTATAACTTGTAAGCGCAGTAGCCCATTTGATGTAAATTTCACTCAGTCTACATTTTTATTTTGGTTGTTTGGACTCATATTTTAAGTTTTCAAAATGTTAGGATTCACACTGTTAGAAGTAACCAGATGTCACCATTTAACAGTGTGTTTTATAGAAATTTGAGCAGACCTTTTCAGTGTTTTTCCAAATTGGTCATTCTCATCCATGATGATAAATGGAAACAAAAAATACATTTGAATGAAGGAAAGCCACAAGAGAATGCAAGAAATATTTCAGGACTCCCAATAATGTAAATGCTGCCTCTCCAAAAGTCAAGAATGTGGCATACTTGAAAGAAGTCCCAGTATGCCACATGTAGTACAGTATACCACAAGTATGCCCCATTTTAGCACACGGTCGTGTCGAGTCGTGGCGGCTTCTATTTTTTTTTTTTTTTTTTTGGGCAGCAGCCGCAGTCTCGTCGCCGACAGCGGCCAAAAGAAGCGAAGAGCGCTGCAGAAACGGTTAACGTCGGGCCAGTTTGGCCCAGTGGGACGCATCGCGCAGTAAAAGTGGACAATTTATCTTTCAAATCATCTGATGAACAGCCATGTTTTGGCCACTGCTGACATACGAGCAGCACGTTTGTCTCCATCAATCGTCAAATGTGCCACTCGGGACGGTCCAGCACGGCTTCAAAATTTCAAATTTGATTTGCTACTCGGCGGCTTCAGCAATCGAACAAAATTAAGGTTTCATCAAGCATTTTGCTCTCTTTCATTTTTCGATTTCTTCTAGACATAAAATCTGGAGTAAAAAATACGATAAGGGAGAATGAGAAGAAGAAAGAAAATAATCTTTGGGGAAAAATAAGTAACATTTTTAGATGATTGGTTATTATTAGGTGACACAGTGGAGTGGCTCTAGTATGTTGGGCTCACAGTTCTGAGGACCCGCGTTCAATTTTCACGGCCCCACTGTGTGGAGTTTATGTTTTCCCCGTGCCTGGGTGGCTTTTCTCCGGCCACTCCGGTTTCCTTCCACATCCCAAAAACATGCAACATTAATTGGACACTCTAACTTGCCCTTCGGTGTGATTGTGAGTGTGGCTGTTTGTCTCCATGTGCCCTGCCATTGGCTGGCAACCAGTTCAGGCTGCTCGCGCCACCTCCTGTCTGGTGATGGTTGGGTTAGGCTCCAGCACTCCTGCGACCCTCGTGAGGATAAGCAGCCCAGAAAATGGATGGATGTATAAAAAAAAGCCATGATTATATTGAAAAAAAAAACAGGTATTTTAAAAACCTTTAAAAGCATTTTAAGATATATATTTTAAACTGATTAAAATAAGTCTCCATAAAAATACCTCCCGATTTCCGTTTGAAATAATTTTTTCCATTAGGTTTTCCTTTCACAAGAAAGATTTTAATGTCTTTTCGGAGCAAACTCGGAGCACTTGAGCACAGTCATCGGTGAGGCTATTTTGAGGTGGGGTGGAAGGAAGCGGGACTGACCTGGCTGACGTTTCCTCCGGCGAGCGCCACCAGGGTGGGGAACCAATCGGTGATGTGGACGAGTGCTTTGGACACGCGCCTCCTGCGCCGCAGCAACGGGCTGTGCACGAAGGCCACGCCGCGCACGCCGCCCTCCCAGTACGTACCCTGGCGCCAGTGGAGAGTAACAACAACACATGACGACAACTGGCACTGTCCGGTCCTCCTAGCAAATATTAGATCCGTGATCACAGATCATGTTTTAATAAAGGGTTGTCTATTTTTTAATTTTTAAGTATTATCAAGATGAATTATTTAAATGGCAAAAACTTTTGGGGGATAAGAGTGGTATTTTTTTTCTTGACATTTTTGGGGAGAAAATTTCTGCTGTTGTCACATGCTTAGGACAGCCTATTTATTCAAGCGCATTTTTTAAAAAATATGCCTAAACAAAAGCTCACAAAGTAAAAAAATATTTTCTGTTAAACAAATTTTTCCTTTGTTCCTTTTTTTCAAATTTTGCTCAAAGCTAGGGGAAAAAAGAGCTCAGAAAAAAGTAAAGGAATTCTATACAGTTGCATCCAGCAGACATTTTTTTCTTATTTTTGCAGGGTTTAAAAAAAAGTATATATAAAAAAACTTTTTGATACAGAGGAAAATCTTTGTAAATATTGGATAGAAGAGTATTTGTAGTTCCCCTTTGTAAATATCTTACATGTGTGTGTGTGTGTGTATATATATATATATATATATATATTATATATATATATATATATATGTGTGTGTAATTTTAGGGGGATTTTTTTGGGGCTGTCAAAAAAGTAATAATTTTGTAATTGTTCAATACAGGTGAATTAGTGTTTTTCAAAAATAATATTATTTTTTGAAATTGTAATTACATTTTTTCCTCAAGGAGAAAAGACAGCAATCTTATCAAAACAGATGAAAATTCAGATTTAAAGGAAGACTTTCTTTTGTAATTAAGTTGGATTGTCAGAATTTTTTGTGTGTGTGTGGGTGGTGGGCTTTTGCTGCTGGGTGGAGTCATCATTTTCCAAGTCTACGGCAAAGTCTAAATAAACGAAAAGGTTGGCGTTACCTTGCGTCCTCTGAGCGGCCAGTTGCTGCCCCCGGTGAAGGGTTGCGCACCATTGTCGGTGGAGTACACGATGACGCTGTTGCGGTAGAAGCCCTCCTTACGTAGCGCATAGGTGATGTTGCGCACCGCCTCGTCCACCGTGGACACCGCGGCGGCAAACTTCCTCCGCGCCACGTCGGCCATGTGGCGGTACGGGTAGATGTAGGACTTGGGTGGCTGAAGCGGCGTGTGCACCGCCTGAGTCAAAAATAAAAAAAATAACGTCACACTTTATTTTATGGACCGTTTTACAAACATCTTTTACAAATGAAAATGAAAGGTTTAAACAAATCCCCAAGAAGTCATCTACATATCAAATCTAGACACAAGTTTAAATTTTTTTTGTTAAAAATTCCCACCCCCCAATTTTTTAAAAAAAATCTTAGACTTAGGGTCTATTTTTTAAAATACTTTTTTCCCATAAAACTTTTTTTTTAAATATTTTGAATATTTTTTTTGGGGGGGACTTGTGTATTCCAATATTTATACTAGTACATATTTTTTTATTTAAAAAAAATTTCATTTATTTATTTTATGAAAAAAAATCTAGAGTCCAATTTTTAGACTTTTTAATTCTAAGAACAATAAGGAGCCATTTTAAGAATAAAGTTCCAAACATTTAATATTTTTTTCTGGCGAAGGCAGAGATTAAATAAATTAGTTTTGGATAAACAAAAGGGCTGGAAATATGTATTTTAAACAAAAAGGAAGTCATCATTTACTAGGATTTGGGGGAGGATTAGTGAGGAAAAAGCCAAATACAAGACGGTTTAACAGGAAAAAAAATAATTGAAGAAAAAGAATTGAGAAAGTTCTGTGTGCAGCGTTGAGTTCTATTTTTAAAATTAAGTATTACTATTATCACTTCGACAAGAATTTAGATTTTGGGGGGGAGAGGAAATTTTTTTTTATAAAAAGTGGTAATCACCCTAAAAATTTCTCTTCTTTTTTTTTTTTTTTTAAAGTTATTATGGCATCTTTTTTGGGAACAGGCCACGTGAGGTGATCTACCTGCAGCGAAAGGAGGAGGAAGATGGGTTGGCCGACAGGATCGTGGCTCTGGAGGATCTTGCGAGCTCGCTGGGTGAAGAGCGTGGTGGAGTATTTGCCCTCGTGACCCCAGGCCACGCTCTCGTTTGCATGAAGGTCGTAGCCGCATACGCCGGGACCGTCACACGAACCGTAACTGCGTGCACACCGCAAACGCAAAGTCACAATGTCGCAGAAAACACTCATCCAATCTTACTTTTTAAGGAATAACCTTTTGGGTGGGCAATGAGTTTTGAAAAGAGGAAGGTGGGATGCGCATACACGCAAAAGACAGCCATCTATCAGACCAGCAGATACATTGGGGATTTTCTTACTGCTTTCCAAAGACAAAACCCAAGAATCCCTGGAGCGTCGTTTACCTGTAGTAGTCCACGCTTCCCGTTAAGGTGCCAAAAAAGGAGTCGAAGCCTTTCCTGGTGGGCAGGCACGCCTTCCTGAACGCGACACGGAAGCCCGAGTGAGGATGGGCGCTCGGTCGGGTTGCTGTGTTTTTTTTCATTTTTTTTTTACAGCTTTGGACTCGTGGAAGCGTGTGCGACTCACGTGTAGAATCCCAGGTGCCACTTGCCCACCATGTGCGTGGCATAGCCGGCCTGGCGCAGCCTCTGGGGCAGCGTGTCCATGTGGTGGGGGAGGCAGCTGGGCTGGCTGGGCCGGATGATGGAGTGCTGGAGTCCCGTGTGGATCTGGTACCTGCCGCCCCACCGCAAACAATGCTTGGAGAACTCTGGTTCTTTCAGGAACTCTACTAGTTGTCGTGTACGAGTACCTGCCGGTGAGGAGTTGGCTGCGCGAGGGCGTGCAGATGGGCTGGACGTAGTAGTTCTCCAGCCTGACGCCCTCGGCCGCCAACTTGTCCAACACCGGCGTCTTGATGCTGGGGTTGTGGTAGCCGATGTCGTTGAAGCCCTAAAAAAAAAAAAATGTCAGCAGCATCCGACAACCGCTTACAGCACTGCACTATAAAAAAGTGCAATGACGTACAAAAGCACCAGCTGAGAAGCTTTTGGAGATCTGAAATGCACTTGGAAATTTCCGTCTTAAAATATGCTGAATATAAATAAATGCAACAGTTGTGTTTTTACTCCCATTTTCCATGATCTGGAGCCCAAGATCAAAAATGTTTTCTCCATAGACAAAAGGCCAATCACAAATCTGTCTAACTCTGTTTGTGAGCATTCCTCTGTGTCGAGATGATCCATCCCAACTCACAGGTGTGGCATACCGAGATGATGATTATATGGAATGATTATTGTACAGGTGTGCCTCCGGCTGGCCGCAAAAAAGGCCACTGTTGCAAGTTCAGAGGGACCATGAAATTGGCACGCTGACTGCAGGAATTTCCACCAGAACAGTTGCTAGTGAATTGAATGTTAATTTCTCTCCCATAAGCCATCGCCAAAGAAGTTTCAGACAATTTTCCAGTACATCCAAATGGCCTCACAAGCGCAGACCACATGCAACCACACCAGCCCAGGACCTCCACATCCAGCATGTTCACCTCCAAGACCATCTAGGGACCAGCCACCCAAACAACTTCAACTTCAAACTTCTGCAACATACATATATATATATATATATATATATATATATTATATATATATATATACACACACACACACACACAAATATATCATACAAACCTGGTTACAAGCCTCACTGAGTACGTCGCAACTGTGCAAAAGCCGCACGTGCCTACATTGAAACTCACATTGAAACACCGGATACAAAGAAAGACTGTACACAGAAAGAGTTTAACGCTAATGCTAGCAGAGCACTAACGCTAACAGGGTCAGTTAAAATAAAACTATCCGGTAAATATCACTGAGACACGCCAGTAACACAGCAGCAACACGCTAGCATAGCGCTAACGCTAGCGCAGTGCTAACAGGGCCGGTAAAAGTCACTTCCTCGGCACGTATAGTCCACCAGTCTCATTCTTACCTTTTCCGCTCGAGTACCCCCTTGCGGTCATTAGAAAAAAATGCACAAATTAGCTGCAACACCGCATAAACCGCAGGGTTGAAAGCGTGAGAAAAAAAGTTGCGGCTTGTAGGCCGGAAATTATGGTATATATGTATGTGTATACACACACGTTTTTTTTTAATCTAACTGTCCATAGGGTGCTATTGAGTGAGTTTTCCGTCAATGTTGCCCAGACACGCCTCCTCCATACCAACCTGATCATCGATGAGGATGAAGATGATGTGTGGCGGTTTTCTGCCGCGTTTCACCGCCGTCGTGTCGTTCCCGATGACGTTGTCGTCATCGCCGAGATTCCCGCTGACATCGTTCCCGTCCCGATGATCGCAGGAGCCGCAGTCCGGACGGACGACGCAAAGCAGCAGGAGCAGCATTGTGGCGGCGGCGGCGGCCCGCATCTTTCCTGCGTGGGTAACAAGCACAAACATCTCTTTCACCCTTTTTGCTTTTCATTAGCTTGTTGGAGATTTCCAAAGGAAGGATACGCCTTAAAGATTGACAAGTGAACAAGTAGATGAATGTTACATCAATTCTTAACAAACTATTTGTATTCAATTGTATATTTATGACAACATTTTATATATTTAGACAAAAGTGCTACAGAAAATGAGCCACTGAATGAATGAAATAAAACGGGATTACCTTATTTCTACATCTCCATGACCCTGGTAAAAATGTTTGCTTCTATTTATGACTATAAAACAATATTTTACAGAATAAAACTGGATTTTTCCCCCCAACAAGAAATCCCCCTTATTTTGTCGCTTGATAAAAAAAGAAAATAAAACCTTATACTATCAAGTATTTTTAGAGAAAGGAAAAGAAAAGTTTGTTTCCCAGAAAGTACTTCTTTTTTGTTTTAAGTGGCTACTCTCATAACCTTGCTACTTTTTGAAAAGTCAGATTTAGTGAATAATTTTAGGGATGAAAAACTTTGGGCTGCAAATTGGCCAAAAGTGGATTTTTCCTCCTCCCCTCCCTCTCTTTTGTTTTTGTTGATGAAACAACACGACCCTTTTTCGTGTCTTTGCTCCTTACAGTAATAGCTTTTGTTTTGATAATAAGATGCAGTTTTAAGTTTGTAAATGTTACTGTAAATAGTGGACATTGCACTGAAGCTTGATTTGAAGAAATCTGTAAATCGCAGAGTCTCTCAGGAAAATAGTGATTAAATTTTTTCCGAAAATCGTTCAGCATCATCATTTTTCTTTTCAGCACTGCTCCAATCATTTCGGTTTACAGTTTCAAGAATTTTCATTTCGGTGCATCCCTTGTTACTATATAATTGATTCATTCCTTCGTCTTCCGCGGTGGGCATGCTGGAGCCTATCCCAGCTATTTTCGGGCGAGAGGTGGGATACACCCTGAACTGTTCTTTGGGAAAAACACGAGATGTTTTCATGAAAAAGAAAAGTAAAGGCCACACGGGCTCTTTCATCAGCATGTTCTTACATTCCATAACTTGGTTTTACATTTGTGCCTCCATTAAAAGTGCAGAAATAGGCATCTGCTGCAAAAATCACCTCGGTGTGAGTCAAAGTCAGCACTCATCTTGAAATGTTCAAATGTGCGTTAAACGTAACATGTTTAAGAGATCTTTCGTCATCTGGCTTCAGATGATGTCTTTAGATTTGGAATTGGTTTGTTGCGTGCGAGCCTGGCGTGCAGCAACTGGTCTTCATTATGGTACCGGCGAGAAGCGTCAGCGAGCTTCATCCCAACTTTTTCCACATGGGAAGAGCAACAATAACACACACACACACACACACACACACACACACACACACACACACACACACACACACACAAAGGCCATTTAAAAACCACTTAGACATGCTGTGCTTCCAATTTGACCAACAATAACAGGGAACAGATGGACAAATAATAGACTGGTTGCCAGTCACTTTTAGTGCACAGAGGGACAACCAGTAGTGCCTGAAATATATGTATGTATGTATGTATGTATATATATATATATATATAATATATATATATATATATATAATATATAAATATGATGGAGGAGGAAAACACACACATAAGCATGGGAGGAACAGGCAACCTCTACTCTTGCAAGATTCGAACCCACAACCTCAGAGGTGCGTGGCAAACGTCCTTGTCACAAACCAGCTTCCTGTCATACACTAACCTTTTTTGGACGATACATTTTTTTATTCAGTTCACACACAAATACAAATGTCTGGCCTACACCCCCAAGGCAGCTCTCAATGAATTAGTCAATCACTCAATTCATCCATCAACCAATGAGTAATACCTCGATGTGGGCTCAATGAAAGTCACTTCATTCTTGTTCTTGTTGAAAGTACGACGAGGACGACGCCGCATGTCCTCAAGTTTCCAAGAGAACTTTTCCGTCCTCCAAAAACCGTCTTCACACTCCCACTTGGAAGGAAATGGCAAAAAAAAAAAAAAAAAAGAACAGCTGTCAAGTGACGTGCTTGTTAAACGACATTTCCGCCGTGGCCCGACCAAATAAGAGATCAACGAGGACGCCAAAGCGTCGAAATAACAACGCGAAAGGTAAATTTCAAGCGTCTCGTTCTAAATAGCGACAGTAATAATCATTAAAATAAAACCAAGACCACGTTTAGGATGCCTACGACTCGCTAACGTTTGTGGCTAACGGTCGTTCGCGGCTAGCTAGCTGCGAACACCGACACCTGAGGGCCACTCAAAGCGTTTATTTGATACAAAAATACGCATTACATTTGTGTTGAACGACATAATGTACAATAACAGCAATAGTGATAAATTATTGCGAACCTTTTGATTTTATTTTCAAAAGTCGAAGCAGAATCCATCCGCCGCAGCTGCCTCTATCGATGTGTATTTTATTTTTTCCGAGTCGGAAACTTGAGCTCAAAGTTAAGCTCCGAACGTTTATTTATGTATTTATTTTTTAATCATACACCTTCCTCCTCAGCATATTTACTGGACACTACCGTAATAATATTGAATTTTAGAATTCATATCCACATTGGTTGCAACGTGAACAACTGCTAAACACGTGAATGGGAACAAGAAATGGGACATCTGGCCAGGAGATGAATAATGCATGTAATAATGAAGTACATTCAATCTAATTCAACCCAAATGGGATTCTTGAGCATATTTAAGTACAGCGGAGTTAATCATGAACACTGCAAACTCAAACCAGAAGACATTCCAACTGCTTCTTCACCTTTTAAACTATTACATTTACAATTTCATTGCAGCACATCTCTGTCGGGACAGTCTGATGAGTTTAAGAATACTCTGCGCCATTTGCACAATCGTCATTGTACCAGATCGCTGGACTATTAGTTACTTGAAATAACCCTAAACTGCTGTGCATTATTTCCCCAACTATCATTACTGTATATTATTATCACTACACTCTTACTGGTACACTTTAATTGCTTAATGAGTCTCGCAATTTTGTATATTTTAGGCCCAAAAGTAATTTTCACCATAGTGGTTGTTTGTTGTACTGGACAAATAAGACAAATTGTTTGCCGTGTCTTAGTTGTAACATACTTGGCAAATACCTGATTCTGATTGTAACGTCAACAAAATGCTAACTTAACCTTAAATATTGTTTCAGAGAATGCATTTATGTAGCAGAAACACATAACATGTGTCATAAACAATGAATCAGGTGATTTGATAATATATTACAGAATAACCACATAAAGCATGGGTGGGCAATAGTGTTGAAAAATAAAAGATAAAATAATAACAGTTCAGCATTATGTTGTGGGTCAAATATTCCCTTACAAATTTCAAAATGTGAACAAAACATTTTTTCTTCTCTTCTTGTTATTGAATTTGATTTCTTTTTTTTTGGGGGGGGGGGTTGGATAGTATACTAAATATATGGATTTAAGGGATTGAAAGGGGGTTGGACTTTTTTCACATTCATGCACTTTATTTTTAGGGTTGCAATTATAATACGACTAATTGTTCTCATAATTTAGCGATTTTTTTTTTCATACAACTTGGAGTACCAATTATTTAAAGTCAAATAAATTACATTCAGAAATCAACATTAACCCTTTGGTGGACCAAAGAATCAAACATAAGGTGGTTTTATTAAAGTTAAAACAAATGATGATAAAAAAAAATATTAAACGTAAAAAATATCAAATAAACCATTTTTAAACATTTTTCCCCTCTCACCTTTGAATTATCAGTTCTTTACAAACGAAACAAACGTTTGCATACCCATGACACAGAGTAATATACTGTATATTGTATATAATAACGTGTTTACAGCAGTTTGTTGACCTAGAAAGTAAATACTGTAATGCTGCTGGTGTTTTTCGACGCATGCACTTGGGTGTGTTGAAGTGTTGTAACCTGCCGCATTTGCCACTTTTAACTTTTACAAAACACGTTTGCGAGCGAACGTGTTGAGTGATTTATTGAAGGCCCAACACGAGCAGGAACTTTGCCACATTCTTCGCAGTAAAGAAAGCTCAAATGTCGCAAAAACAGTCTACAAAACAAATAAAAGAGGGCAGGATTAACGTAGATGAGTTACCAAAATATTAAATGTAAAATGTCCGATGTGGTATGAGTAGTAATGTTTTTGTTCTGTCACTACCGAGATTTTCATTACGTTGTGTTTTATTCGACTGTAATGAATTCAGTGAACACAAACAAAAAGTCACATGTATGTAAAATTGTTCATGATAGTTATGGATTTGATTATTTAGGATGAATAAGTTAGGGAAATAAATTCAAAATAAATAAAAATGGGTGAACATCTTTTAACTAACCCGTTTGGTGAAAATAGTCTAAATATATGTGTAAGATATGAAACATTGTTTCTTAATGATGAAAAATTTAATTAACTAAAGGTTGAATAGAACACCAAACTGTTTTTGTAAAATTGGTGTTGTTGTTTTTTACAATAATTTACTTATTAAATAAATGTATTCAATAAGATGAATGTAAGTAAATAAATTAATACATAAATTGCAATCAAGCCGTGTAGTGGAAAAAATGTGCAAACTTATCCAAAAAAATATGACATGATTCTTGCGAATGCTATGAGGGCCCCTCGGATTGAGGTTACTGTACTTATTAATGTTTTTTTATGAATAAATCTAAGTCTAGTAAAGTCTTACTAAATTCCGTAAGAAAATAGAAGAAACAGCTGGATCACATTATGATGCCAAAATAGCAAGATAGGGCCTAAAGATTTACCAAAATTGTTTCATCACGTGGATGAGCTCGAAACAAAGGTGGCCAGGGTAGCTAACCGAACACTAAGCCAATCGCAGTTACGCTTTCTTGGTCACGTGACGGCACATACTAAGAAAGTGTAACTGGATTGGCTTGGTGTTCAGTTCTGACCTGAAGTAACCCTGCCTGGTGGCGCAGACGGTGAATTTTAGACAGCAAATTGCAGCAACTATTGAAAATGTCATCACTTTACATTTCAAATCTTGTTTTCTGTGGCATTTCAAATTCAAATTCAGGTGGCACTAATTTACTTCCATAGACTACTCACCTCAGCATTTTACAACCCATAATAATGCCATATGAACAACAATGATGTGATTTTAAATATTTAAATGAATCTGTCCTAATTATTGTTGCAATAATAGATAATACAAAACTGGAATGCTTGCGTGTCTTGAAGCGCTTTCCGTCCGAAATCTTACTTCCGGGTTTTTTGTGGTCATTTCCCAGAGAAAGACTCCGTCCCCCATGATGCACTTCGAGGTGAAGTGAAATGAAGCGCGTTCACATCTGAAGTAAATCAGCGTTCTCTATCAACAATTCATTCTGATTGAATGTCGCGTTCGTCATGTCATGCGACGAAGACTCGTCGCTGCTCTTCCTAATCGTACAATATTTAAAAGTCAAAGGCTTGCGGGCCGCCGCTGATGTGCTGGAGGAACATATAAGCCAGGTAACAAAAATAAAAAAATGTCGCAGCATACTTGACATTTTTTAATATCCGCTTTGCGTGCGTACCGGCTCCTCTCGTTTTGTTTCATGGCTGCCCGGCCGGCGACGAGGAGAAAGAGAATTGTAGAAATAAATGTGAATGCGAGGTTGAAAATTTGTCTTATTCGGGCTTTCTGCTGGAAGGAAAAGGACATGGTGTGCGCTTGAAGGTGTGCGGGTACCTCCTGGCCTCAGAGGCAAGCACCCCTCACGGCTAATGCTAGCAAAGCTTAGTTTTAACAGGTTGAGACGTTAAATTTCTGCTTCTTGTATGGTTATTGGAATGAAGCATTTTTCATACATTATATATATATATATATATATATATATATATATATATATTACATTTTTTAATATGACATGCTGTAAGGCTTTTTTCTGTTATGACATAGAGAAACAACATGACAGGGTAAGAGTTTCAGAAAATTAATAATGATGTATAGAAGATAATTGTATCATAAGGCATTTTTTAACGTGACATTGGATGTTTTATCTACTTTGTGTGAGCTTATGTAAGCACACCTATTTTTACATTATTTATATTGCAGGATTCATTTTTAACCATCTCTACAGCAAGACATTTTTATGTTATACAGTTTTTTTCTTTTTTTTTAAGATAAGGTAACCTTTATTAGACAATACATCTGGAGACTTTTGAATATGATGTGATGTGTAGTAAGACTAAAAAACGATTTGTGTAGAAATTATTTTTTTTAAACCTAATGTAGTAAAAACATTTTAAAAATATTTATATCAACCAATGCATATAGTAATACTTCTTCAGATGACATCAAGTACAGTAAGACTTTTTAAAATATAATTTACAAAAAAACAATTCTTAACCTGATGATGGATTAAAAAAAAAAAATCAGCGACAACTCATCTGCATTACACCTTGATGTGGAGCAGTAGAATTTCATGTTTCTTCCCATGCTTGCCGTTGTCAACATACTTCGTTGTTGTCGTGTACACTTATTCAGGTGTCCAAACCAATGTTTACTGAGGCTTTTGAGTATGGTTTGACAAGCTGTATATACAGTCGGACTAAGACTTTTAAATATATGATATGTTATAAGACATTTGTTAACCCAACGATGTATTAAAACATGATTCATTATACGTGTACATGTATAGTAAGACTGTTTTATATGACTTTGCTGTATCAGCATTTTCAATATGACATCAGGCATAGTATTACTTTTTTTTTTTTTTAACATTACATGATGTATATAAATATTTTAAACGTTAGGAGGTTTAGAATGTCGTGTTTTTAACATGACATGAAGTTGTTTCCCTGTTGTCAGACCACAGCAATGTGTTTTTGTGCAGGTGGAGGTGTCAAACGTGAGCTTGAACCTACAAGAGATCTACAAAGGATGGCTTAAGTAAGCAGCCCCCTCGTCTGGAAAAAATCACACTGGGCATGAACTGTTCTAACATGCCCTAAAACCCTGACTTCATCAAAATGGCTGCCATTAAGGGCATTGATAGTATTGTGCTTAATACTTTGCTAATAAGTGCTCCAGTGGCGACATGCGACGAAGCAATGGATTGAGAGTTTATAATCTGTTGTGTGTGTGTAGGCTGTGCTCGCCTCATGCCGAGCGGCCGGCCAGTGGTTCCGATGCACCTGACGAGGGTGCCGACGAGAGAACCCCAGAAGACAACGACGACACTGATGCCGAAGCTCTGCTCGGTACATTACCGCTCTTTATGGTCTAGTTCGTGTTTTGCTTGTGATGTTTACCTTTTGATTTAGCCTTGAAGTCAGACGGTGTGGAAGGCACCAACGGCCACGCTCACAATGGCTGCTCCTCGCTTCAACCTGAAGGGGAAGAAAAAACACAGCAAGCGGTAAAGAAAGTAACCAAAATGTGACAAATACTGTGTTTATATCGAAATGATGGTGTTGATATGTGCCCTGCGACTGATTGGTGAGCAGTTCAGGTTGTAGTCCGCCAAGGTTAGCAAGGATAGGTTCCAGCACTCCCGCGACTCTCGTGAGGATAAGCAGCTTAGAAAATGGAATGATGCAGTATACCCAAAGCAAAATAATAAAATTGCCATTTAATGTATTCACTGTTTTGTATTGGAGTTCATGACGTCGTGTACCGAATGAAGTGGCCAGTGAATGAATAGCGATACATTAGAGGAGTGGTTTTCAAAGTAAGGGATGCGTCCCCTGTGCGTTATAACTGGGGGACACGGGGCTACCATGAGCACTTTTCATTATTAAGTTACAACCCAACAGATGGAGCTAATTTTAGTACCCGAGTACACAAGCCCAAGGCAGCCACTGAAATGACGGCAGGAATTCAAGACGTTACATTTCAGCAGATGTCGCTGTCTATGTGTCACTTACAAATTGCCCAAAGGCCCATATTGTGACACTCCCCGTATTGTGGTGTCGCCCTTCCCGCGATATCAAAATGTCACGATTTGGGCTGCCGTCCGCAGCCCCAAAACGAATGCTGACTGCGCACAAACGCCCAAATAGCTTTGGCTTCATCAGGCGGAAGCGGGCGAGCCATAAAGTTCCGTTTGGTTGCACACGCATAGCTGCGCTCCAGTGGCCGTGATGATGTCGAGTGTGTGTGTGTCAGTGAAGCGCGACACTTTCACACACGTCTGTCTCGCTTGTTTCTACTGCCGGGAGACAGATGATCTCCTTTTGTGTCCCTAAAGATTACGGCCACCAGATTGTCACGACGCAGCAAGCGCCGCCATTCTGGTCTAAATTGTAGCCGGTGTTTCTTTTTCAGGCTTTTGTGTGGTGCACTGGCGTCACGCTTAAGCATACTCTGTGCTTAATTTTCAGTTTTTGTGCTGTACACAAAAGTGAAATTCAAGCACAAACGTGCTGAATAAAGGAGAGCAGTGTAAGCGTTAACGTGGCCTTTGTTGTTGTCGTCGTCTTCTTCCAGCAGCCGGAAGTTGTCACGGACGCCCCGGATGTCAAAGGTGAGACTCCTGACGTGTTGGAGTCAAATCTCCATCAGCGAGAGGCCATGCCCAGCCCAAAGGAAGCAACCAATGAATGCTCAGAAAACGAAGGAGACAAAATTGGCTTGATGGATCAAGCAGAAAAGTTTTGCGCCAATGAGCAACAGGCAGAGGTGGATGTCCCGACTCCTGCAGGTATGAGCTGCTAATCACAAGCTGACACAGAAACTCCGCATGCACGCACATGCGCACGAGCTCCTCTTTGGCACTTTGGCGCTAAGCCTCGCAAGCGGCTCTAAAGTCAATTCTTTCGAATGACTTCGTATAGGACTTAATTGTTTTATTAGTTTTTGTTTTTTTTAAAGGAGACTTTACTGTCTAAATGTTTTTTTCTTATGATCAAAACTTCCTTCACTCCTTCTTATAAAATTCCGACTTTATTGTTGCAATATTTTGCCATTGCTAACCACAAACTAACACTTTCTTCTTTTTTTTTCTTAAAATATACAATTTATTCTTCCATCCATTTACTTTTCCGCTTATCCTCACAAAGGTCGCGCTCTGCCAATTTTTATCTGCATATGAAAAATAGTGTTGTTGCTGGTGCCTCACTTTCAATTTGACTTGACAATTTTTGCTTTCTTTCTTTTCCTTCTTGAATTTCCGAACAACCACACTAAGAACGCACGTATACAGATGGAAAATGATTCATATACGTTCGGATAACAGATGTCTAGTGCTCTTACTTATGTACCGAGAATGTACGCTAAGTATATTATTTATCCGTCAATCCATTTTCTTAGCTGCTTATCCTCACAAGGGTCGCAGGAGTTCTCATGCCCATCGCAGCTGTCAACGGGCAGGAGGGAGGGTACACCCAGAACTGGTTGCCAGCCAATCGCACGGCACGTGGAGACAGACAACAGTCGCACTCACAATCACACCTAGGGGCAATTTAGAATGTCCAATTATTGTTGCACGTTTTTGGGATGTGGGAGGGAACCGAGGTGCCCAGAGAAAACCCACGCAGGCACGGGAAGAACATGCGAACTCCACACAGGCAGGGCCGGGATCGAACCCGGGTCCTCAGAACTGTGAGGCCAACGCTTAACAGCTGCAGCACCGTGCCGCCCCAATTTATTCCTTCACTTCATAAATTTATGACTTGTTAAAATAAAAACTTTATTCTTAAAAAATATAACTTCATCCTCAAATACCTCATGAGATTGTAACTTTTTTCAATACTTTATTTTTGCAGTATTATGCCTTTATTTTCCGAGATACTTTATTCTCGACACTTTTTTCTTGAAAATACAACATCAGTCCATCCGTTATCCAAGCCGCCTATCCTCATGGGAGAGCCGGAACCTATCCCAGCTAGCTTCAGGCAAAAGGCAGACGACACCCTGAACTGGTCGCCAGTCAGTCCCAGGCAGATATCGACGGCATCACAGAGCGGGAATCAATCCCACGCTGCCTGCACCAAAGTCAGGCATGTGTACCACTGTACCATCAGTGACTTCACAATACAACATTCAATTCCCCCCAAAAAGTTAGGCCTTTTTGATTCGTGAAAAGCCCAACTTTATCAGTAAATACTATATTTTATATATATATATATATATATATATATATATATATATAAATACGTTGCTTCTCATAAAAATGACTCAGCGAAAATACAACATTCTTCTTGGATAAATACCACTTTATTACCTTGCCTTTTGAGTTTTTCTGCCACCCAATAACTGCTCATTCCTTCACACGCTGCTCCTGTTTAGCAGCCGATGTCACGACTGAGCGCAACGAAGACGACGTCGTCAAGGTAATGCACACTTTTTACCATATAAACAAAGCAATATTGAAGTGGTGGTGTGACTTGTGTGTGTTTTATTAAAAAAAAAAAAGGCCATTGATGTCACCACACAGTTGGAGCAGGAGGACAACCAGACGGGGGCGCTGGAGTCTCCCAATGATGGTAAACAACAACAACAATTTTGTTGCAGTGATATCGTGACATTTTGATTTTTTTATTTAAGTGCTAACATATTTAGGCATAATAGCTGTAGAGGAACGAGACCACCTTGACCTCGCCATCACCCTCAACTTAGATGTTGGTAAAACCAACGCTCATCTCGCTGAAGAAGCTGCAATTTTCAAGAAGAAGAAAAAAACAACGGCTCATGATGAAGATCAGGAAACTGAGGAGGAGGACGACAATCTCCCCAAAGACAAGAAGAGGAAGATTGAGGGGGAGGAGCAACAAGATGTGGAGAAGGGTGAGGATGCATCAGTGAAGAAGAAGAGGAAGAGAAAGAGGAGGAGGAGGAGGAAGAAGGCCGAGGAGGAGGTGGAGTCTCAAGAAGGAGCAACAGGGGGCGCTGAAGAGACACAAAAGCTGACTGTGCAAGGTAGAAAAATGAAAAGCTTAGTTGTTTTATATAAGGAATATTCACATTGAACACAACATTATTCTTGTCATGCAAAAACAAAGCTGCTTTTTTTTCTTCTAGGAAAAATGACTTCATCTTAAAATATAAATTATATATATATATATATATATAATATATATATATATATATAACCAGAAAAAAATGACTCTTGAGAAAATGACTTTAGAATAAGAACTCCAAAAAAGCCAAGTTATGAAAAATTGCCCTTTTCCTTTAAAAAATACAATTCTGTTCCTTAAGAAATTACTTATTGCTGAAAATAATACAACTTAATATTTGGAAAACATAACTTTCATTAAAAAAAGACACCTATGTACAAAAATAGGACTTTTTTTTTTTAAAAGCTAATTCATGTAAAATGACCATATTGAAATAATACAAATTTATTCCTTAGAAAATAACTTGAAAATATGACTCATATTTAGAAAATATTAATTCATTCTTAAAAATAAGTGTTATATGTGGAAGAAAGTACTTTTTGAATAAAAAAATTAATTAATTCATTCATCTTCTGTCGCACTTACCCTCACTGCATTTGTTCTTGAAAAAAAATGACTCCAGAAAGATAATTTTGTTCTGTGAAAAATAAAATTACTGCTTTGAGTAAAATATTGCTTTGTCTTGGAAAAAGATGGCTTTACTCTTGAAAACAAGTTTTGTTTGCAAAATATTTATTTTGAAGTCCGAATATTTTTTTAAGCGTAATTTTATTCTTTGCCCCAAAAATACTCAAATATTGACTTAATAGTTCCTTTTTCAAAAACATTACACCTTTATACAATTGTATTTTTGACAAACAAACACTGCTTTAGTCATGAAAAAAAAAAGTTAGTATTGTCAGTACAACTCTATTCAACTTAAAACAGTAAAATATCGCTTTGTCTTGGAAAAAGATGGCTTTACTCTTGAAAATTTTTTTAAGCGTAATTTTATTCTTTGCCCCAAAAATACTCAAATATTGACTTAATAGTTCCTTTTTCAAAAACATTACACCTTTTATACAATTGTATTTCTGACAAACACTGCTTTAGTCATGAAAAAAAAAGTGTTAGTATTGTCAGTACAACTCTATTCAACTTAAAACAAAGATTCTCATAAAACTGTCTTTTATCTTCAGTGTTTCACTTCATTTCCATGTCTTGGTGGTGGTTTCTTCTCTCCCGAAGGTGGCGCCGCCCCTCAGCTCTCCTCCAATCAGAAGCGACATCGACGGAAGAAGCTCAGCCACAGGAAGCGAGCCATGATGCTAGAGAACTGCCACGAAGTCCAAACGTCACCGCCTCAAGCCTCCAAACGAGATGTGGATGACGCCACTTTGGAGGAGGAGGAGGACACCCCAAAGAAGAAGATGAAGACGCTGGAAGAAAATCCGATTCCTACTTGCGCCACCAAGAAGAAAGACAAGAAGAAGACAGTTGCCAGTGGGGAGGTTGGAGATGCTGGCGACTCCTTGGAGGATGTGAAAAAAAAGAAGAAGAACAAGACAACAGCCAATGAGGAGGAAGTTGAAAATGATGCTGAGGCCTTTAAGGACGTGAAGAAGAAGAAGAAGAAGAAGACAACAGTCAATGAGGAGGAGGTTGAAGATGCTGGTGACTCCTTCAAGGATCTCAAGAAGAAGAAGAAATCAGCCAATGAGGAGAGTGAAGATGTTGGCGACTCCTTCAAGGACATGAAGAAGAAGAAGAGAGCAGCCAATGAGGTTGAAGATGTGGCAGGAAATGACTCATTAGAGGTGAAGCAGAAGAAGAAAAAGATGGAAGCTGCTCAAGGTTATGAGACTCCTCTCATGAGCGACTCATCACCCAAGAAAAAGAGTAAGACCTTACTTCAAATCATAAATAAAAATAAAGTTTCATTCTAGTTCTAAGGGATCAAAACTGCAAAAAATACTAGTAGGGACGGGGTGGGGTGGCTAATATGCTAATAATATTCATAAAATTCAGGAACCTTTGTTGCAGCGGTCTGGCAATGAGTGATGAAATACAAACGATGAGCTAAAATGAACCAGTAAACATGGCCGACCAGTTCCTTTCGCACTAAGTTATTACGTGTCCAGTTTTAAAAAACAGGTTTATCCAATGTACCGACCGCTGTCTAAAAATAACACCCAGACTTTGAATCTTTATTTAATTACGTGACAGTAATGCTGGACAGCTCCTGTGGAGTTTACAAGACTTGTCAGAGTTTCTAGATTTGGTCTAATGCTATTTCTGACATGGTACACCAGTTAATAATGCGCACAGATAAGAAGATGTGGAGATTTTGGGCAATATCATAAGTGATATCTGACCTCATTTCAGACTGTGGGAGAAGCCATGTGTGCTGGGGAGCTATTGTCTAAATTTACAATTCATTAGAGCTCTGAAACTATTCAGAAACCTTTTAGTCCCGGGAACTAAATGCAGGAAGTAGAAATTGTAATGTTGGTCATTCCAACCCAACTAGTTTCTGTTATTAGTTAAACAGTACAAGATTGAAAAAAAAAAAAAGGTTAACAAAGTTAGCGTAACAATAAAAATATTCCCCTTGTCTGACAGTAAATGTCTCCGATGTTCATCTGAATGAGCACTGAAGGAAAGCAACTCATTTCTCGTTTGTTGTGGTTGCAGGGATGAAGAAGGAGAAGGACAAAATGGCAGAAGGCGGAGATGCTTAAGGTAAAACACATCACAGCAGATCATAGCAGTGCCCGAGATTGCTTCCAAAAAGGTCTCACTCTGTCTGTGAAGGATGTGCTGGGAATTTTAGCTGATGTCACTTTGAACGTTTTGCCAAAGCAAAAAAAAAAAAAAAAAAAAAAAACCTTTTGTGTCCAAAACAATACATGTTTGGCCTGAGAAAATCAACAGCCCCCCCAGATTGAAATGCTCGCTTTGTCCTTTCATAGTTAGTGAGAAAAACAAACTAGTTACTTTTTGGAAAAAACAAAAACAGTACGACCTAATAAAACAAAAAGAAATGGCAGGGGGCAGATGGGTGAAACAACACTTGATACTTGGAAAAGTACATGGTTCATTAAAAAAAAAAAAAAATCTTGAAAAAAAGGCTTTAATCTAGAAAAGGTATTTTTAAGAAAAGATAAAGCTTGATTTATTGATTGAAAGGCTTCATTTTTAGAAAATTATGACTTTATTCTTGGGAAAATATATTTTATTCCTGAAACGTTAGCCTGAAAAAAAATCTCTTCTTTGTGTTTCTTCGCTTGAAAAAATGTAATCCTGACAAATCAGACTTAACTAAAAAGGGTATTTGTGCAAAAATATGATTTGTAAAATTAAAATGTAAAGAACTACTCCTGGGAGAAAAAACACAATTTTATTGAAAAGAATAACCATTTTTATATAATCATTTTTGTTTCAGTTTGTCTGAAGACCACAACGATGGACCTGAAAATGACAATACAACAAAAATGTTTGTACCTTCAATGAAATGTCTCACACTTCACTTTTTAAATGTTGACCATTTGACACGTCTTCCACGTTCCTCTGCTGAAGAAGTATTTAAGTTCTGTTAGCTTTGCTATTTCTGGCGGCTCGTTGACCACTTGTGACATATTTTCTGTGACCTGCTTCAATTATTGCATTAAAGGGTTCATCCTTCCTTCCATTTTCTGTTCCGACCATTCGCTCTCATATTCACACTTATGGGGAAATTTAGTTTGAAATTAAGCTACCATGCATGTTTTTGGGATGTGGGAGGAGACCGGCATACACAAAGAAAACCCTCACAGGCATGGGGTGAACATGCAAACTCCACACAAGGGGGGGCAGATTTGAATGAACACAGGGTCTTCAGATCTGTGACCAGTCGGCCACTTTGCCGCCATTAAAGAGTTCATACTTTGAAAAATAAATTGCACGCATACTCTTCTCAGTGAGAAATTAAACAGCGAAGTCAATTTTTTTGGAGTTATCTTCTGAAAAAAATCTCTACGAATGCGGAGTTCTTGCACTTCGGTCCACCTGTGATGTCGTAAATCAGCTGATTCACATAAGCCGGCCCCCACAGTTTCTCAGCCAATGGCTTGGCAGTGAGACGATAAAATTACAAAGCAGGAAAAAAAAAAAACCACTTTGAGGCGTACATCAATTGACCCCTCCGTACAGGGCACTTAACCACGCCTCCTGAAGTGACGTCACACCACGTGCGCTAACGTCAGACAAACAATTAGCAAAAATGGCGGCTCAGGAAGAAAAGACTCACTCGCATTCTTAGCTAACAGTGAAATATCGTTGAAAAGCAGACAGCAGGGCTTCAAGTATTTCAGCGAGGGGTATTTCAATGGTATTTACAAGCATATCGACGGAGAAACCATTGATATTAGCGCGAGATCTTTCCGGAGTCAGAGGAAGACCCAGAAGCCACATAATATAATATATTATAACCCAAAAACGAATTCGTCATTGACAGTTTCCTATTTTCGTGTTACATATCACACTTGTGTGCAGAATCTGTATGTGTATCTGTATAGCCGTTTGTGAACCGCCGTATGAAGGAAAAGAAGAAGGCGAGGCTTGATTTACGAGTTGTTTCTCTCGTTTTCTTTGTGTAACGTCACGCGCTCCCCTCAATAATTATTCTTGAATTAGTGCCGAACCTACGTAAGTCCCGACCGAGTACGACAATCACTATTTTAGTGTCCTCAAACATCCTTCCTTCAGTCTTGGTGTCTCGGTGCACGTCGAAGGCTTTTAGGACTGCGAGTCCGGTTTAGCTTAGCTAATTAGCCGCGAACAAAGGGACACGTTTGAGCAGTCAGATCATCGCTAGATATCGCTCAACAAAGAATAAGTGTGTCAATCGTTCACACGCAGCAGTGTTATGCAAGCGAAGAACTGCTAATTCATTTATATGAGACATGTATTGAAAATCAAATATAGGGCTTACCTTCGTGCAAACATATCTGTTCCGGTTGACGGATTCAGTTGAACATGCGGTCTTCCACAAAGTTTGATCCGTCGAAGACATTTTTCGTACTGGGTCTTCGGTTTTGGAAAGGGTACGAATTGAACTCCACCAAGTAGCCTTTCAGGATACGTGTCGTCACTATTATAAAGTCTGTGACTACACCTCTTAACCATATCTATTGTAAAAGAACCCAAATATGCGATAAAACGCCAACAGAAGCTATACTGGACCATCCAGCCAGCGTTGTCTGAGATCTGAGTCTGAGATTATGCAGATCTCTGGCCTCTGATTGGTCAGCGACGCGGATGACGCAATTTCTACGGAGGGTTCAATTGACTGTGAGTTGTCAGAACTTTTAAATTCTGTCCATTTGCATTTAAATTTTTATTTGCATTTAAATTATTTGTATGTTTTTTTTTAACTTTTATGTGTAATAGATTTTAATAGAATCATACCTTTTTAGAAAAAAATCCTCTTAATGTAGCGTTAATGTTCAAAATGTACATGATGTTACATTGGCCTGACAGTAGACGAAATATTCATGTACCGGTATTACTTGGGACTACAACCACTACTTCAGACCTACTACGTTGCTGTAGCGTATTTCCAAGTGGTCATTATGGTGGTACTTGGAGAGCAAAATATTTTTTTGAACATGTTACTTTGAGCCAATTTCACTGCGGTAATAAATATTTCGGCTTGTCCCTTTCGGGGTCGCCACGAACCCACATGTCAAAACATTTAATGCTTTGACGAAAGCTTGTCACCAGCATGTTATTTAAACAAAAATAATTGGGAACTGTATAAACTTAGAAAAAAAAAAAAAAAAGATGTGTACTTTGTTTGCCTTTCTACAGGTGCAATGAATGTGAAACTGTATTGTGTTTGTTGAAAGCGCTGACAACAACTGGGAAGCCTTTTCAGTGAGGACAAAATTGAGACTGACATTTCAAAGTGTAGCACAAAAACAAAGTAAACGTGAAGCACAAGTACCGCATCGATCCAAGAACCACACCAGAGCTTTTCCACTTAATGGGGAACAAAGAACACAATAATAGGTCGCTGCCTTTCCTTGGTCAAAAAGAAACAAAACAAGATGGGCCAACAAAGAAACACGCTTGTTTTGATCTTTTTGTATTGTGAGCGATGACAAAAGCATCGTGGCCACTACAGAATGTGAAAATTGAGGTGAGAAAAGCATTTTGGGACAGGTGGAGCAGGTTAAGTGGAGAAAATAGTGCAGGTAAAAATATGAGAAGTGATGTGACAAAAAGCAATGGGAGGACCACAGAGTGAATGAAATGGAATTTGGGCAAAAGCACTGCGAGAGGAGGGAGTGAAAATTCCAAAACAAAAAGTCATAAGTTCCGAGCTCTCATCCAACATTGCTCGATCGATTCATTAATTAACAGCTGTCTCAATACATTTTTGTAGTTGTTGAATAATCTGTGCTTGCAAAGCCCTGTCCTGGTTCTTTTTAAGGACCCATCAGAGCGCCTAACATCCAGTAGGGGGCAGTCTTAGCGCATGAAAAAGTACAACACGAAAGTGGGGGGGGGGGGGCATTGTCTAAGAAAGAGCCCCTGTCCAAGCTGTTGGGAGCGCGGAATTGTCCCAAAACCACTCGGCGTGTTGAAGCATTCAGAGTTCCTCTCACTGATGGTCAGGGACTAATTTTGAACATTTCCGACTTTGTGTGGACAGTTTGGCTGTTGCTCCAAAGTGTTCCTGTTGAAACAGATGGATTGCGAATGTGATGTCACCTAAATGTACATATGAATGAAGGCGCGTGACCAAATACTTTTTGTAATAAAATTTGTGAGTGTGCGTGTGTATCTACCCATCCATTTCTGTCCACTTATCTGATGCCCTGACTTGCCTCTCCCCAGCCACCTCATCCAGCTCTCCCGTGGGCCAGGCTAGCAGCCTCTACAGTCTCTCCAGCTAGTCTGTCCTGGGTCGTCCTTGAGGCCTCCTCAGTGTGGGACGTGGCTAGAACACCTCAACAAGGAGGCATCTGAATCAGATGCCCAATTCACTTCATCTGGCTCCTCTCAACGTGGAGGAGGAGCAAGCTCTATACTCTGATGCCCCTCCCACATGACAGACCGTCTCCTCTCTTTCGACCGCTTGTATCCGGGATCTTGTTCTTTCAGTCACGACCCACAGCTTGTGACCACAGTTGAGGTGAGGAACGTAGATTGACTGATAAATTGAGAACTTTACTTTTCAACTTATCTCCTCCTTTGCCACAACGAACAAACTACGCATCACTGAAGACCCTGGAACCATTCTGCCCCTCAAGCTACCATTCCATTCTTCCTTCCAAGATACTTGAACTCCTCCACTCGGGGGCAGGATCTCATCCCCAACCCGGAGAGGGCACGCCACCCTTTTCCGACTGAGGACCACGGTCTCAGATTTAGAGGTGCTGATTCTCATCCCAGCCGCTTCACACTCGGCTGCTAATCGCTCCAGTGAGAGCTGGAGATCATGGCTTGATGAAGCCAACAGAACCACATCATCTGCAAAGAGCAGAGATACAGTACTGAGGCCGCCAAACTGGACCCCCTCTACGCCTGGTCTGCGCCAAGAAATTCTGTCCATGAAAGTTATTAACAGAATTGGTGGCAAAGGGCAGCCTTGATGGAGTATCTCGCTCTCTTTCTTTATATATCTGAGCTGCTTATCCTCACAAGGGGTGTGCGAGTCTGGAGCCTATGCTTGCTATCTTCGGGCAGGAGGTGTGGTAACACGCTACACCCTGAACTGCATGCCACCCACTCACTCACGAACACATCCACACACACATACTGTAAATGACAATCGAAGGACAAATTAGCTCAACTCACATGTTCAAAAATTCCACACCAAAGGAAGACCACGATTCATTTTGAACATCTTTCTGAGGTGTGTGATTTTATGTAAATTTAGTCCCGTCATTTTCCCCTCTATCTCTTTTTGTGTGTGAAGAGTGATTCACAACCTGATGTTTTCTTAAGATAAACGCTCAGCTGCCATAGAAGTAGCCACCGTAGCAGATTAGCGTGCTTTTCCCGGGACTGGCGGCACATGTTGGGAATATTTATGGGCCGCAAATGTGTTTTATTGGCTTTTATCAGCGCCCGGCAGACATTTCACTTACAGTAGGGACGGGACTCCAGTCAATATTGCCGCTGTTTGTATTTTCTTTATTTTACAAATGAGCCTGTCCCCCCTTTGTTGGCAGCTAATCAACTGCTGCAGCCCAATGGAAAAAAAAAAAAACAACGGCAAGGGGCAGCGTTTTGTAGCAAAGACCCCGCACAAGCGGCAAGGTTACGGAAACGCACGGAAAATTACAAGTCCGCAATCGCGAGCAGATGACGGCGTGCTTTGCACAGTCAGCTTCTTGTTGGCCTCCCCAAGGACAAAAATACAATGAGAGTCTGCTGAATCTCATGCATGGAAAAGTGAAGTTCATGTGGGCAAAAGTATCGGGACACCAACTTATTATTGGAACAAAGAAGTGATTCAAAGTGAGTACAAGTGTATAAATGTGGGCCAAAGCATGAGGAGGTAATCGTGAGGATACAGAAAAGAAAGCTGGCTACTTTAATCCCCACGGATAGCAAGGGCTCACACCACTATTTTTCTTTTCTAAATACTGCAAAACCCCTCAAAATGTATAATCTGCCGAGGCGCAGCTGTCCTGCAACGAGACGGATCGAAATGACGCCGGCTCGGTGTTCTCAAAGTGTCTCGGCGAGCCACCTGCCACGCTCCGTCGAAATGTTATCAGGCGGAGGCACGGGGGTGTGCAAATGGAGCGCGCCCCGCTAGAAAATGCGATTTGGGAGGATTAAGTTCACAGGGAAGGACACAAGAAAAAAGACTTGGACTTTGAAGCTTCGCCAACGCCATACAAGGACCTTAGGTCCGCATAGCGTTAGACACTGTACTGTCTTAGTGGGGCGCTGACATCTGCCAAGGCTAAACAATTCCAATCATGTATGTCATCGCTTCCAGTTTTTGACTGATGACGTGGCCACTCGGCACCAAGTGAAATTCAATTCCTTGACATGCAAAATTGAATGGCTTCCCCTTTAAGAAGATTTCATGGAAACAAACAATGGACTTGGCGCCGAAAGACCAACAAACATTCTGATGGACAATTTGAAGCTAACATATGTGAATGTGTTTTTGGAAGGTGGGAGGAGAAGCCCACGGAAGCACGCGAACAACATGCCAAACTAACTCAAGAAGCAAACAATTGGTAAGATTTGGCAAGCTGATAGTTGACCAAAATGGAAAGATGTGAAAACGGTCAGAATTGCGAGAAAAGAAGCAAATGGCAGCTTGACCCATAAGCTGATTGTGGGATTTAGAGTTCATCACCTTCCTGCGCCAAAGCAGTCAATCACCTGCAGCTTCATCCCTCCGCGGGAAAATCTCTTCACACTCTCCACGTTTATGATTTTCTTCCAAACAAGCTGGCCCGCTGACCCGTGTCCAGAATATTTTGTTGCCTTTTGTCCTCATTTATCTTTTTATGACTCCATCTCCGCACTGATGAAATTCCCGAATGGCGGCGGCCGCCGCCTAATAAGTGCAGCTGCGACGAGTCCCTTGCAAGTGTTGACGCGCACTAACTGCCAATTTTTATTTGCATATGAAAAATGGTGTTGTTGCTGGTGCCTCGCTTTCAGTATGACGTGACAATTTCTGCTTTCTTTCTTCTCCTTGTTGAATTTCCGAACACGCACACGAACAGCCCACGCATACACACACATAAAAACGATTCATATACGTTTGGATAACTGATGGAAGAGTGCATTTATGCGTGTACCGAGAAAGTATGCTGAGTATATTATTTATCCATCCATCCATCCATCCATCCATCCATTTTCTGAGCAACTTATCCTCACGAGAGTCGAGAGTAAATGCCGACACATCAAGTATATGATTGATTTATTGGTACTTTACTCAATACACAGTGTGGTCCAGCGTATGGTGCATAGTACAAAGTCGAGTGGAGTCGATTTTATGCTCATTGTTCACACTTCACGCATAAACGCACCCATAAAAAAAAAGTTGAAAGACTACCGGGGGGCAGCGGCGTTAAAAGGGAAACATTGATGTCAAGAAGCCCACAAGGTCAAAGACGTAAACAAATATGCGTGCTTTTATCTTCCTGCTGCAGTTTAATTGTTTACTCTGCAACATCTGCGCACGCTGGCCGCATTTTTCATTTCACTTTTAACTCCACACAAACACACACGCGAAAAGTGGTGCGTTATCAGAGTCTGACGAAGAACACGCACGGGAATGTTTGCCACCTTGCAGGGTGAAACATGCGCGGAATGGATTCTCTCATGCGACATCAATTCATGAAGCCTCAACAGCTTTTTGTGTAATTCTTGGGATGTGCCGATACAACTTTAGCACTTCCGATCCAATATCAATATTCTTCAGCTCCAATTTCAGCAATTAGCAAACCGTATATAAATTACTTATATTGTAGTATGGCAGGTCAAGGAAGGCCTGATCAAGTGATATAACTCAAACGGAGAACATTAATCAGCAACAAGGTGGAAGGAACAACTGACCCATTTGCAGCCAATTTGACTTGTTTTTTTGTCCCCTGTAATACAGATTCATTTTTATTTTACATATCTTAAATAAAAATGAATGAATAGACACTTAGCGGGGATTAAGCCCCCCTAACGTATGCCTAGCGACTGCACTAGTTCAGTTCAGTTAGTGCAAGGTCTTTTTAGGTTAGCGCAATGAGTGAGTCCAATGTGGTCCGCTGTCTGCGGACCTCCGTTCAAGCACGGCTGCTGCCGGCCGGCTCGGTGGAAGTCGGCGGCGCTCGTCCTTGAGCGTCTCTCTAAAATTGGGGCCTCGTCCTCCTCGTCCTCATGACGAGAATGCTGGAGGCTGAGAAATGCTGCACGCATCCAAAGTGACAAATTGAAACTCGGGGGAAAGAGCACAAAGCGCTCCCACTGAGTGTTGTGTCTACAAATGCCCCCCCCCCCCCCCAGTCTCGTCGACCGCTTTATGATTGGACACCCTCGACGTGCATGCTGCGCACTTGGAGGTCAGTCCCGGTGACTGCGTGTTAAGCAACAAAACCAGTCATGGTCGATCTTCACTCATCAAGCTTATTGGCGTGACGGTCCACAAGGCCCAATGTTCTAAGCCATGTTTGAATCCCTGATTTGATATCTTCATTTGGAACACAAACCTCGTCTTAAAGCCCTAACAACGGTGTGAACGGCATCACTTGAAACCCTTACCTATGTTAGGAATTCTAACGTAGGCTTGAAGTCCCTACCCTTATCTTAAAATGCTAATTTGAAATCCTAATTTAACCTAACCCAGACTTGTTACCATAATTTGAAACCCTAACCCAGACTTGAAAGGGCTCAGGTTTAGCACCCTAACTTGGAACCCAAATGCTGACTTTGAAATCCAAGTTTTAACCCTATTGTTTGCTTGAAACCCTGACCCAGGGTCAACATCGTTACTTGAAAACATAACCCTGACATGAAACCCTAGTCCAGAACCATGGGACTTGCTTGAAACCCAACCCAGATTTTGCTCAACTTTAATTTGAAACTCATCCAGGCTCTGAAACACTAATTTAAAACCATGACTAAGGTTGCAAACACTCATTTGAAACCTTAAACCCGCTTTGAATCCTTGATCCTTGTCTTGAACCTTCATTTGAAAGCCATCCCAGGCTTGAGCCCCCAACTAAATACTGTAACTCAGGCTCAGAAACCTCATTTAAAGGTCTCACATTAGCAGTTCAAACGGTAGGCCACCTCGCCCCAAATATTGTCGATGTTCTGACGTGTATAATCTTATTAATACAGTATTCTGAATAATGGCCCCACTCTCCAATGGGAAAATCATAACCTAAGCAGGAAAGCGGATCATGACGATGATGATGATGATGATATAATTGGGGCTAAAATATCTCCACCAATTGAGTCGCACGTTGACTTTCACTTTTCACACTCTTTTTTTAGAGCTGTCAATCAACGGGAAAGAAAAAAGTCTCGGTTAAATCTGCCAGGTGTATTGATGAACTTCTTTGCTGATATTTAAAAAAAAAAAAAAAAAAAAAGAATAAAGAGTGAGAGAAAAGGTATTTAGTGCCAAGTGGCCTTTCTTCCATTCCTACTTTAATCAGACGCTACACCCACATTTCTATTGAACTACTTCTGTGATGAGAAAATTAGGATCTCAAGTTAGAGGGAGGGTTCTAAATGTAGTTTGCAAGAAACAATACCAGGTACCATGTTTTTTTCAAGGAGAATGGGTACTCGTGACGGCTGTTGACGCCAGCCACCCAAAAACCAAACGCAAAAAAAAAAAAAAAAAAAATCTGATATTGAGTAAATGCCCCTCGCTATTTGTTGGCAAAACACTGCAACCGATTGACACGTCGGCTAATGATCATGTGTGTCCGAAAAAAGAAAATGATTTCGTCAGGTATCCAAAGGACTAATGGTTTTGCTACATCATTAAAAGTGAATACTCGTAGTGGTGTTGATCTGAAAAAACATCCCCAATTTCACGTTTGGGAGGGATAGGGTAGGATAAACCAGGATTAGGATTTCAAGCAAAAGTTAGGGTTTAAAGCCATACAGTGAAGAAAATAAGTATTTGAACACCCTGCTATATTGCAAGGTCTCCCGCTTAGAAATCATGGATGGGTCTGAAATTTTCATCGTAGGTGCATGTCTCACTGTGAGAGAGATCATCTAAAAAGAAATATCCAGACAACAGTTTATGTGTGTGATACAGCTGCAGCTGGGGATGGAAGCTTCACGCATTGGGGGTGTTTTTCTGCACATGGGACAGGACGACTCCCCTGTATTAAGGAGAGGATGACCGCAGCCATGTATTGTGAGATTTTGGGGAACAACCTCTTTCCCTCAGTCAGAGCATTGATGATGGTTCATGGCTGGATCTTTCAACATGACAACAACTAGAAGCACACAGCCAGGAAAACCAAGTAGTGGCTCCGTAAGAAGCATATCAGGGTTCTGGCCTGGCCTAGCCAGTCTCCAGACTTAAACCCAATCGAAAATCTTTGAAGGGAGCTGAAACTCCATGTTTCTCAGCGACAGCCCAGAAACCTGTTTGATCGAGAGAAGATCTGTGTGGAGGAGTGGGCCATAATCCCTCTTGCAGTGTGTGCAAATCTGGTGAACAACTACAGGAAACGTTTGAACTCTGTAGTTGCAAACAAAGGCTACTGTACTAAATATTAACACTGGTTTTCTCAGGTGTTCACATACCTGTTTGCAGCTGTATCACACAAATAAATCGTCCTACATTGTGATTTCTGGATTTTTCTTTTTAGATGATCTCTCTCACAGTGGACATGCACCTACGATGTTCAAATACTTATTTTCTTCATTGTAGTTAGGAATCTAAATTCCGGTTTCAGAGCAAGGTTCCCCGGCCACGTTTGCGTGCTGTTGCTCTTTCGGCACGAGTCAGCGCAACGGAGCCGCCTGTCACATTATGGGCTTGCCGTTTCCCAACGCGGCGCAAAGGCAAACAAAGCAAACGCGTCAAGTCGTACTCAATTATTCAGCGTGAAAGGAGGAGCGGATGAAGGAGCGGTGCGGCGCGGCGCTTCTGGGATTTACAACATCCACACCGTGAATATTTGTCACACTTTTATGCGTAATTGTTTATTTTCTGACAGACAACATCAACTCTCAGCTTCTCTGATGTATATGTGAGGTTTAAGGGGAGTGTTACGGTTTTAAGGTAGGGATTCAAGCCAGGGCGAAGGTTTCAAGTAAGGGTGTTGAATTTGGGTTTAGAGCAATAGAGGTTTTAAAATGGATCAGGGTTTCAAGTTGGGGTTTCAATATATAGTTTCAAGTCAGGGATTGGGTTTCTGTTTATGGTTTCAAGGTGGGTTAGGGCTTTAAAAAAAGTTTGGAATTTTGAAGTTCTAACTCAAAGCCAGGGTTTGGGTCTCAAGATAGAGTTTAAAAATTATAGTTTTAAGCCAAGGTTAGGGCTTCAGGTTAGGGTAATTCGGTTGGGTTTCAAGTACATGTTAGGGTTTTAAGTCCTGTTCCAAAGTTAGGGATTCAAGCCTATGCTTGGGTTTCAAGGTATGGTAAGGCCTTAAAACAAGCCAAACACTAACTGAAGCTTGTCAGTCGGGTTTCGAGATTTGTAGTCATCTGATCAGGCCGTCTGAAGTCGTGTTGCTAATCTTTGTCTCTGAGGGTGTCGCACTTACAAGCCCCCGCCTGCAGCAACATTGGCGTGGCTCCAGCACGAGTGTCCTCCCACTCCAACATACGCTCGCTTTCTTCACGCTCATTTGGGGAAATTGTTGTTGATGCCCGGAAGAAAAAACACAAATCCAACAAAAGCCTCCATCAACTAAAACAGAACATGGAATTATTAGTAGTAGAAATGACAACCAGATCATCTTTATTAGTTACCGTTTCATAGAACAATGTGGGTTTCAAGGCAGTTAGGGCTTGAAATTAGGGTTCTAAGCCTTTGCAAATGTATCACATTGCCCCCTCCCCCCACCTCTAAAAAGGGCTCTGTGTTCAGACACTTTACCACTTCATAACACACACTTGGGAGTCCAACAAGGGCTGATGCTGACTTGCAGGTGGAACACTTTTATTAGTGTATCTGTTTGCTCTGTGTCATTCTTACAAAACAAAGGATCGTCGCAGTAAGTATCAGATTCACTCATTGCTTGAAATCTTGGGGGGGGATCTTATATAAACACTACTACTACTACTTACCTAGCAAACACAGCTCACTGCTGAAGCTGAAAATCTTTGACTCCACGGTTAAGAATCTCGGGTGGAGGACCACCAGTGGCATCGCCAGCAGACTGCAAGGCTTCATTGATCGGCCGCTGCATCGGGAGCATCCTTGGAATCTTCGGGGTGAACATGATGAATAAGAGGGACTTGTGGGAAAGCACCAAATGGGAAACGGCGACAATCCAGCTGAAGAGGAGAAAGAGGCACTGATTTGGTCACAGACGCAAAAGAGACAAAACTAAAGTTTTAACATGGAAGTCACAAGAGTAGGGAGCCAGAAGCCAAGAAAGGGGTCAACATGGAAAAAGGTGGCTGCCACAGAAGAGGGTGGAAAACGCCGCATCAGCAGCCAGCTCTGAAAGGAACGCAAAGGCCCAAGTCATTAAAGCAAGTTTCAAAGAGAAAATTCTTCATCGCCTTGATCCGGTCGCCACCTCTTTCGCACGCTGACGTTAAATTGTTAAAGTTTTTGTCATTGTGTGAGGGTTGAGCAAGGTGGCAAAATTACATGCAAGACCCAGTTTGTTGGCATATGAAAAATGCACATACACAAGGTCAGCGTGTACTGCATTTTCTTGCCGTTGATTGTACGGATCGGGTACCCGCTATCTGCTCCCCGTTGTGCTTGATGACCGGACAGATACGTGCTTTGTCCTCATACAACCAATCGACACCGCGGGCATGATATGATAAGAAAAAGCCAGCTCGTATTTCATTGCAGACGCCACACTGCATTATACATGACACACAAGGAAGAAATCAATGGCAATGGCACTCGGGGGGAGAGATGAATCCTGCTCGCAATCAGCCACCGTCAAAGTAGAGCAGACTCCCACCAAGCCCAAAGGAAATACTTTCATTAGTCATGTGACCGCACTCCCGGATACTATACATGCCTCTTGCAGGGGTGGCTTGACATACGAGTCCCTTGATTTAAGACTTTCATTTTGTTGTGTCTCGAGACGTACAGAAATTTGAGTGCGCTTCGCGCTCCTGCCGCGATGTGGCGGCAGCAAACTTTCTTGCAGTGGAAAGACAATAGTTGCTGGCACTAAAGCGCCGTTAAGTTAGTTAGTAGTTAGTTGCCAGTACATCTCACAGAAGAAGCACATGACAGTCTTTTTTGTGCTTTTCTGCGTGGAGAGCAAATATTACGACTGTGGTTTTATACACGGTACTGCTGAGTGCATTTTTTGGAATAGTAAAAATGTAAAAAAAAGAATCCAGTCTTCTTGAAACAAAGCCAGAGCGAATTGGTTCAGAAATCTTTCAAAAGCTTCCTGCTCACAGACAAAAACAACAACAATCCCTAAACGTCACTTCAAGACCTTATCCGTTGGGGTCCAGACAAAACCAACAGTGTTCTAACTCAAATACACACACACACACACAATATCGAGCTGTTTAATCTTTGTTTTCAGCTCTACTTCATTCCTGTGGAAATGATTTAAAAAAAAAAAACAAAGTTTCATTAGAGCTGCCTCCACCATTAGGCATGATGGGACAATGCTCCGGGCTCGGTGACCTCCAACAGTGCGACAAAAATGGCAAGAAAAAAAACAATAAATTCCCCTCCTGCAATATATATATATAATTTTTTTTTTTTTTCAGATTAGTTAATATTAGACTTCAAATGGAAAACCGAACACATTCACATGTTAAGAAATTTCCAATATACATGAGAAAGTCATGGATGTTATGATGCTTTTAATCTTGGTGTACTTACATCTAGCTAAAGTGCTCAAAATCTTAATACCTTTGAAGTAAAAAAGTTTCTGTGTGTGGAAGAAATGAAGCATCAAGAAGCAAACAAGGAAGCTTGAAGCTTTAATTCATTCCATTAATTCATTCCGCCATTTTCCTGATGACTGCGACATCTGCATAAAAGCTTTTGAAGGCCTTCGTGTCTATTAGTGCGCCTCATTAGCTCCAAAAATCCATTTATGGCCAAGCTGACCGCTAACGGATCAGGAGTCATGCCGCAAAAGCGCGCCTTCTTCTCATCGTGACTGGACAAAAACGTTGGTTTTTCCAGCACTTTTCGCTCTCACACCATCAACGATACAATCAACAGACATCTGATTAAATAATGCGTCCCGCCAAACAAATCCATGAAAATGGGACATCTTTGCGTTAAATCAATTGTGGAGTCAGGACATAACTATTGAAACACAGGAAGTGAAAGTGTGCATTTTGTGGAGTTTGGGAAAAAAAAATAGGATGTGTGGCAAAATAATGAAAATTACAAGTGAGGGGGGTCTTTCATAAGTGTAAACATTCTGATTTGAGCTGACAATATTATTGGAACCTGAACAAATGTTCTGGTACACAAACAATCATACAATGTAATATCACAAACAATCCGAGAACACTCCCATATTAAGCTAAGCGTGATTTAATACGAGCCTAAAAGTGAAAATCACGAGTTGTGATACTGTTTTGAGAGAGGGTGCTAACAAAAGTGACGGATGAAAGTAGTTAAAGTGGAGAAAAAGAACGAAAAAGAACAGATGCAGGAATAATAATCCTATTTCCTCCTGCCACGCTCCAAAAAGATTCGCTGATGCTGCAGACAATTTGTCCACCTGTGCTCTCTTCTCACGGGCAGATGCGATTTTTCTCTTTATGACCGTTGTCCCCGCCTCCTGTCCCAAAACAATATGCCGGCGGTGGAAGTGGCTGGAAAGCATCCGTCATGCCACTGCGATTCCAATTTTCCTCCAACGTGACTCATTTACGAGCCAAATTTGGAATCGCGTCTAGACGAGAGCAAGGAAGTCGGCCAAGAGTCTGACAATGGCGCCTTATTAGCCGTCCATTTTATGGCGTGCTGCTGGGTGAGCTGGTCGGAATTTGAACCAGGTAACTCTGGGTGAGAGTCTGGCTACACCCTGGAATGGTCGCCAGCCAACATGTGGTGAGCCCATAAAAAATTGCAACACATTTATGGATTTCATCATTGATGGTCCATTATATTAAAATAAATGCCTGCAAGTTTGCGGCAAGATTATTCAGCAACACCTTCCAATAACTTGGGCGGCACTGCATTCAAAACTGGCATTGTTGCCATGTTGGCCCAAGCACACTTCAGTCAAACGCTGCCAGTGAACAGTTTGTTGCTCCATTTACATATGCAAATTAAAACTCGAAAGCCATTATCCAGGATCAACAACGAGAAATGCCGCCGGCCGCCTTTTCCGGCCTCAAGCTCATCTGAGATGGACTGATGCAAAGAGGACAACTGACGAGTCCACATTTTCAAATTGTTTTGGGAAATCAGTCCTCCAGGTGAAAGGGGAAAGGAATATCTGGATTGGTACTAGCCCAAAATACCAAAGCTAGCATGTTACTGCACGTGTTGTGAGGAACTTGCACATCTTCAGGGGCAGATCACCTTGAACAATAAATATTGATTTTATAGTGTACTCGATTGAAAAAAGTCAAAGTGGATTTGCACGTCGTAGTCTTTTGTTCTCATTTTGTTTTACCATAGGTCCCAACTTCATTGAAATCGGAGTTTTTAAGTTGAAGTTACGTCGGCAGATTACGTTGACATGGAAACACACAGAGGGTGAAATTTTAATTGGACAAAAATCAAACTAAGATCCACATGCAGCTTGTTTTGATTGGCTCTTATGAGAACTGTGAGGTGAATACACTAACTGAACAAAAGGTTATCCTTATCACGCAACAGGTTAACGACAAAACGTATCCCAAAAAACGGTTGCATTGAAGACCAAATTGACCAAATCATAGAGATAAAGTCTTAAAAATAGGTAGCGTTACAAACATATGCGACAAAAGATCAAAAATACTGATAAGACCGAATTAAAGAGCAAATTTGCCATGCAAATATTAAACTAAAGACCAGATGAATTTATTTTGGTTTGAACGTCGTTTATGACGTACACTTGCACAATTTAATGAGGTCCAAAACACAGTACTGTATAGGACGATAATTTTTGCTCCAGGTTAAAAAAAACCCCAACACATTGTACATAGGTAATACTGTATATTTATAATGCATTATGCATATGGACATTATTAATGCAGGATGAGTTCAGCATGCAGGTGCACAGACAAGGATGCACAAACAAGATGTGCATTATTTGTGGTGTTTATTCCCCAGTGGACATTGTGTTGAATTATTTGGATTGCGTCCCCCCACAGTGTCTTGTTTACATGTGCATCACACGCATGTTTGAATGATAAGCGAGTACGCAGTGTATACATGTGGCTTGTGCCAAGAAATGTAAATCCACTCCCTGGCAGAAGATGCCGTTGTTTTGATCCAGAACAAAACACCAAACGAGGTTTTCTTTCTTTCTTTTTTTGCTTTATTCAATCAATATACTGCTAAAAATTCATGCGCGCTTATTTGGTGCCAGCCGGCCGTGCTGTGAATGCTCAATACTGGTTTTGTCTTTTAAGTCAATTTTTCTCTGTGAAAGGGAAATGTGTGCGCGAAATGCAAAATGCAACGTCTAGCACACTTTGGTTTGGAGTTACTTTATACTATTTGGAGACATAGAAAAATTGTGGACAAAAGTATTGGAACACCTACAGGAAGTTGCGAAGCTTGAGCAAATATATTGGAACCCTCCCACTCGAATGAAAAGAGTGAAGAACGTGGGCTTCCAACAAAAGTATGGCCACATCCAAAGGACGAGGAAAAATGACTTTGGACAAAATTAGTGTGATACCTGGGAAGTGCAATATGAACAAAATGGGGACAAAGATGTCAGCAGGTAGAAGAAAATGATTAACTATTGATTTGAACAAATGAATTATTGTGAAAATGTGAAGTATGACCAAAAAAATGATAATAATAATGGGACACCTATGTGAAGTGGGGGGAAAAATATGAATATGGGGACAATAGTATTGGACAACTACAAGAGGTGAAAAGTGGAAAAAAAATGTAGACGAAAGTACCGTAATTTTTGGCCTAAAAGCCACGACTTTTTTTCCACACGCTTTCAACCCTGCAGCTTATGTGGTGATGCGACGAATGACAAATTTGTAAAATTTTTTGAATGGCCGCAAGGTGGCACTCAAGCGGAAAAGGTAAGCGTGAGACCAGTGGACTATATGTGCTGAGGAAAGTGACTTTTACCGGTACGTTGTTTTTTTTTTTGTTTGTTTTTTTTAAAACCAGCCCTGTTAGCGCTTACTCGAAACCTAGCGTTAGCACTGTGCTAGTGTGTTGCTGCTGTGTTACTGCCCTTTCTCAGTGATTTTTACTGGTATGTATTTTTTTTTAACCGTCCCTGTTAGCGCCGTGCTAGCGTCAGCGCCACGCTAGCGTTAGTGCCGCACTAGCGTTAGCACCATGCTAGTGTGTTTCTGCTGTGCTACTGCCATGTCTCAGTGATTTAGGTATGGGTTTTTTTTTGGCTCTGTTAGTGCTCTGCTACCATGTTGCTACTGTGTAGCTGCCGTGGCTTTTTTTTTTTTTTTTTTTTTAACCAGCCCTTTTCATGCTACCATGTTCTTGCTACCATGTTCTTGCTATGTTAAGCTAAGCTAAGGTATTAAAACTTTGAAAAATATTTTTGTGTACGTCATTCTTTGTAAATATCTCGTCTTTCAATGTGGGCACTTGCGGCTTATGTATAAACCAAATGGTATTTCCTTTCAAAATGTACTGGGTGAGGTTTATAATCCGGTGTGCTCTGTTGGTTGGAAATTACGGTATTTGGACACGAACAGTATAAAAAGTGAAGAAAACACAGTTTGGGCAGTACTGGTGGTGAAATGTGGATTTGGGATAAAAGCTTTAGGACACTGCACAGGCAGAGAAATTCTACTGGCCAATGTAATGCTAGTTAGCATTCTTGGTGATTCTGTATGACAATGTTGTTACACGTGCTGCAGAATGAGATGTTTAACAATGAAAGAAGCAACGCACAAGATAACTAACGGCAATGCCGTTCCACTCGATAGGTTTGACGTTAACGAGATGCAAACGTCAATTTCCCAACATCATGATGGATGTGTCCCAAGATGTCTTCCGCATCATTGTGCGTACGTTTCATTACTGAGCGTTGTTTTGCTTCAGATCAGGCGTCGCAGCCACGGCGGGTCATTAATTCCTCTTGATTGAAATCAGAGCGGAGGGACAAGCAACACCAGAAGGCTCGGAGGGAGTTTGAAAACGGAAAATCGACTTGGTGCCTTTTTGTGTGGATGATCTGAGCACAAAAAGGCCACGGTGGCGGCGCAACAAAAGGAGACATCTTCAGAACGCTGCTATTCCTCTGAATCACATGCGAGACGCACGGCAGAGCCTCAAAAGTATTGGCTGAGAGCCGAGCGCTGCCGCGTTGTTGTGGAAGAAAAGATTTCCTGCTGGAGGCGGTGAAGATAACGTGAAGACGAGACTGAAAAATGACAAAGTCACAAGATTCTTCCACTCTGTCACACTTGAACGGTGCCTTACTTTCACCCTCCCTAATGCAAATTATGTATTATGTGTTAAAGCATCCAGAATCATATCTATAAATCATTATATATCTGTATGTGTGCATATATATATATATATACATATACATATACATACATACAAGCATGAACGGCTTTTTAAGGTCATGCCACTGCATTCAAATCGGGTTCAGGTCTTCTAGACTTTGACAAGGCCACTCCAAAACCTTCATTTTGTTTAAAAGACTTTCTGGTATGTTTTGGATCATTATCTTGCTGCTAACTAATGGCTGAACAATCTCCTTCAGGGTTGTCTGTTCAAGAGCAGAATTCATGGTGCCAGTGATCACAGCTGGTTGTCCAGCTCCTGAAGAAGAAAGCAGCCCAAGACCATCACACTTGGACTACCGTGTTTGACTTGTTCGTCTGTTCTTTTTTCTGAAATACTGTGCTACAATTTCACCAGACGCACACTTCTCAATGATTGCAACTTTAATCTTGTCGGTCCAAGTCCAATATTCTCATTATTGTCTTTGAATAATTTATATGTCTGCCTACAGTCCTTTAGAAAATGTCCTGAGTTCATTTGTGGCCTTTGGGATGAGTCATTGCTATTGTTTTGGGGTATTCTTCGCAGGCCGGCCATTCCTGACATACCCATACAGACAAGAATATAAAAATCCACATTTAGAGGATATATATTCTTTCTCTTTTTGCTTCATTGTGTTCAAATCGACATTAGGTAGGTAGCAATTTCCTTGATCCACAATAACATCACTCATACTCGGGTATCATCCCACAAAACAACGATTGTAAATGCTGATTTGAGCAATTTGGGAGTAAACAAGGACATTTTTCTTTCCTTCTGCACTGGTGGAGTCTCTTCAGAGGTCTACATGCACACATGCTCGCACACACACCTACAAAAAGGTCACGCAATCGCTACATTTTGCAGTTTCAACAGAAAAAAAGTGTCTTTCTGAGGTTTGGCTAGAGAAATTGAACTCAGTAGTACACTAGTTATGTTTTAACATGGGGGGCAATTACTTTTTCCCCACACAGGGCTGTGCAGGTTTGGATTTCTTTCCCCTCTTTTAATAAAAATAAATAAATAAATTAAAAATTGCATACTGTTTACTTGTGTTGTGTTTGTCTAATGTTTCAATTTGTTTGATTATAGGAAACATCTGTGACAAACGGGCAAAAAAAAAAAAAAAAAAAAACTGCACTTTTTAGACCACTGTATATGAAAATGGTATTTTTTTGCAACGCAAACATACCGACTTTTGGGCCAATAGCTGAGCACGAAACTTAGCTGCGTCAATAACTCGCATGACTAATGAAGCCACACCACGGCTTGACTCGCTTGGCTGGCCGCAGCTTCAAAGGCTAATGAGATATTTGAGAGCTCTGCCAAAAGATTGTGTGAAGATTCTCAATCTGTTTTCCTCTTAACCTTCCCGACACTTTATAATTTCTCTTTTTTAATTTGTGGCGTGCGTCTAGGTTTTAAATAGCGGCAGGTCAGCAAAGTCCTTTCGGAATAATTAGCTACGGGATATGGTTAGCGTTTATTCTCTACTGGCCTGACCTCGGCAAAGACATGAAAGAAAAAAAAAAAAAATCATAAAAGCAATCGAGCGTCATCTGTTTGCTTTTTTTAGTGCTAATGAACAAACGCTGACGCTGTTGTGTTGCCACTCACCGGTTCAAAGTGTTAATTGTGATTAGAGTGAAAACTCCTCGAGATGCCTCTCTCATCGGCCAGACTGTAAAAATAAACGAGTTATTAAACGACTTCATATCATCGTCGCAATAATAAAATAAAATGCAGCAAAAGACAATAAAAGCTCAGTAGTCATTTGAAAAGTCAAACTTCTAAAGTCACTGCCCAAGTGTTGGCGGATAAGACGAGCAACGCTAAAGCCAAATTTGTGATCTGTTTGAAAGGTTATCAAATAACAGGCTAAATATTTAAATTGTTATATTGAACTTGTTTTGATACAATAAATAGAGAATAGTGGGTCATTGTAGGTCTCAGTGGCTAGTTATTGTCCGCCTTTATGAAGTTTTGGAATGAATAAAAAAAAAAAAAAAAATCCCATGAGAAAGTTTTCCGGAGTTAAAAGGTACTTTTTTGGTCATTTTTTTTTCTTTTTTGTACTTTTACTCAACTTTTAAATTCAGAGCCGTAAAGGATTAGTTGGTGGCTAAGCTAAAGATGCTAAGGGTAAACATAATAAAACGAGACTTTTTGTGTTTAATTGACTAAAAAAATAAATTTTGGGGAATTTTGCCATCTATTGTTTTCATATGTACTTGACAGCACATGAAAGTACAGTGGGTACAGTTTTCACTGTTATATTGCAGCCATTAGCGAAAATCATTTGGGTTCACTTTTTTCTTCATGAATGTACACACAGCACCCCATAGTGGCAGAGAAAAAAAAAATTAAATTGTTGAAATTTTTGGAGGTTAATTAAAAAAGAAAAACCAATCACACAGCCATAACTTTCAAGACCATTTGCTCAGTGTCGAGTAGACGTACCCTTTTGAGCAAATACAGCCAGGAGTCTTTTCGGAATGATTCAACATGTTTTTCAAACCTGGATTTAGCAGATACTCTCCAGTTCTGTCTGGTTGGATAGTGACCATTGGGGACAGAAATTTTCAGGTCTCCCCAGAGACGATCAATTGGGTTTAAGTCAGGGTTCTGGCTGGGGCTGTTCAAAAGCAATCACTGAGTTGTTCTGAAGCCACTCCTTTGTTATTTTAGCTGTGTACTTAGGGTCACAGTCATGTTAGAAGTTGAACCTTGGACCAGTTTGAGGTCCTTAACACTGTAGAGAATGTTTTTGTCCCATCAGTATTAGTATGAGTGAAATATTCTGTAGACTATTGCATGATTCGTCACTTTCAACTGCTCCCTTTGCACAATTGTCAATGCACTGGTCTGCAACGGTGAACATGAATGTCGTACCAGGGCAGCACCGACTGCCGGAGACAAATTTCTTGTGTGTTATTACATACTTGGCCATTTAAGCTGATTCTGCTTCTCATCTGAGAATTTTTTTGTGACATTGGCTAGATTGGCTAGCCCTGCCACAATCGTGTCTGAGCGCTTCAGGCAGTTCTTTTGATTTCATGATTCTCATTTGGTCTGACAATGCACTGCGAGTTCTAAGATCTTACAAAGGTACATGGTTTTTCTATTCAGGTTCAATCAATATGATCAAAAAAAGCTGGATTCCAATGAAGGTGTGTATGAAATGGACAGCATCTGCGTTTAATGTCATAGCATCGGGTCTGAATACTTAGGACTGTGTGATATTTCAGGTTTTTTTTAATATGCAAAAATTTCAACAATTCTGTTTTTTCTGTCAACATGCGGTGCTGTGTGTTGCAGACTTGCCTCAGTTGTGCGCTTCTGGTTCCTCCTTCATCGTTCGTGCTGCATGCACTGTGGACGCGATGCAGGAGTGGGCATCGGAGTTGTTGTCGGCAGCCAGACCAGACTGCAGTTCTGTAGCTCCTCAATGATAGTACTTTCAACTCTGTCAAATTATTTCTGCCTGTGTCGAGCAGAAACCCATGACTGTGTATGCATCAGAGTGGACTTGGCGCTTGAGAACTGACTGTTGCAATAAACCCAAATTTTAAGTAGGACTCCTGATATTGTTCCATTCATGAACATTTTGTTCAAAAGAATGAAATGTAATGAACTGAATTAGTTTATGAAATGATTCACTCTTGGAAGTCTTCCGCCATTAGCCAGCCTGCTGTGACAGGAAACTGAAGCGTTCGAGTCGGCTAGGATCGTTCTGTTCAGTCTTGATGGATCAATTGAGACACGGAGCTGTTTCAGCAGAGAAGATCCGCTAAATTTCCAATATTAAAGACACCGACATATGAATTCCAATACAGTAAAAAATATATAAAACGGTCATTTTTATTTTGTCTGTGGACCAGTGGTTGGGGGAAGCGTCGTACACCTTGAACTGGGTGCCAGAAAATCGCAGGGCACAAGGAGACACACAATAGCCGCACTCACAATCTCACCTAAGGCCAATTTAGAGTGTCCAATTAATTTTGCATGTTTTTGGGATGTGGGAGGAAACCGGAGTGCCCGGAGAATACCCACGCAGGCGGACCGGGATTGAACCCCAGTCCTCAGAACTGTGAGGCCATAAATCTAAGCAGTTGCATCACCGTGCCGCCCCTATGAATACAGTGGTACCTCTACTGACAAAATTAATCCATTCTGTAAGTCGTTTCGTTACGTGAGACTTTCGTAAGTAGAAACTCATTTTACCGGTAAATAGCCTAATTCGTTCCAAGCCCCCGACCTTCCCCTCTCCCACATCAGCAGACAAAAATAAGCATTCAAAGTGTATATAATGTAAAGAATATTAAAGAAAATATTATCATTTACATTTGGTGTTGAGCAATGACCCAAAGGGTGCGTGACGAGGCATCGTGGGGGACATAGGAGGAGGAGGCATGCACACAACTTAATACCACTGAATTCCATTTTTTGGCGTGGGTTCTTGAGATTTTTTGCATGCACCCAACTTAATTTTTAAACAGTTGTTCTACATGGTCAATTCCATGTTGTTCCCAAATACTAAACTGAAGGGGTATATTGTTCATTTAGAAACCGGGATGATGACAGATTGGGGAACATATACTTGGCCTTGTTAAAATCCAGACTTGAATCTGATTGAAATGCAGCGGCATGATTTTAAAAAGGCCATTCATGCGAGAAAAGCCTCCAATTCTACAGAGAAGTGAGAAACTCATTGCAAGTGATAGAAAACGCTTGATTTCAATTGTTTCTAATGAGCATGGTCCAACCACTTTTCTTGAACAGGGCAAAATTACTCAAGTTTTGTTCCCTAAATACATTAAATCATTGTAAAACAGCAATTTAAAGGACCACCGACACCAAAAGTACGATTTTTAGTATGTTTTTAATTAAAAAAAAAAAAAAAAAAAAAAAAGGCAGTGAAAATGGACCTATCCATTTTTTTGACCACACAACATGGTTTTGACGTATATGGCTTTTTGTAACTCCTGCCATGAAAATCCTCTCGAGGGATTTGTTTTCAAGAAGAAGAAGGAAGTGACGTACAGGGCAGTAGCGCACTCAAGCGGTCTCGTCTGTTTATACTAGTTTTACCTGCTGGAAGGGTGCTTGTTCTTCCTTCGTGTTAGCCAAAATGCTGCCTCGTTGTATTGCCCGAACACTTGGGAGGATGGATTCGCTCTTCATACTTTTCCAGAAGACCCGGTTCATCGTGAAAAATGGATTGCACAGGTGAAAAGGATTAGAGCTTCTCGGGTTCCAAATGACAGGTAGGTGTGTATACAGCTACTAAAAAAATAATAATATTTGGGCGGGGGGTGGGGGGTGTAATCCGTAACTCAGGGGTGGTAAATGTGTTGATGTGTGCGTCGGTGCCACGATGAGCCACCCCGGCCAAAGCCATGATCAGTGGATGTGGCACCGGAGCCGGGCCGCTTTACGGCGTTGTCGTCGCTCGCGACTGAGTACGCTACATACTGTCATACATACTGTCGGGGAGTCTGTTGTTAGTTAGAAGGGATCCACATATCTAAATATGGCTCGAAATAGGGTATCGTTGCCCCGGTCACTTCACTCAATTGTGAGATGTTCTCTTCTTCGAAAAGAGCTTCCGTGTCAGAAGGCACGTCGGAAAAATCCGAAACTTACTGTTTTTATCTCCCGTAGCAGGTGCCACTACGTGTTTTCAATGGCGAATGTCCCAGTGTGACGTCTGATGATGACGACGTAGCAGGCAATATGGCGATCACTTGGATGTCAAGTGAGACTTCCGCAACTTTGCGCATGGATGACACACTCTCCGCTCATATTTATTTTTTCGTATTTTTCATTACAATATCTATTTTAGAATGTTTATAGGCACGTCACCTGCGCTTTAAGTTCACATTATATTTGAATGATATTTACACATTTTCTCTTAAAGTGAGGAAATGAAATAAATTTGAGAAAGGCGCCTATAATCTTTTTCTTATAGGTTTTGGCCAAGATGAGAGATTTTGAGGCTGTTTTTTTTTTTTTTTTTGGGCGTGGCTTCTTGAGACCTAATCACCGTAGTCGTGTACTAAATTTAATGCTAAGTTATGCTAGGTTTTTTTGCTGAATTAAACAAAAGTACAATTAAAAACAACTCAGAAAAGTGACCCAAATAAGACTAAAATGGCTAATTTCCCTATTCATTTTATGATGTGGGTTCTTGACTTTTTCGTGGGTGTATTCATAATAGACGTCTACCAAATTTCACATTGCAAAGTGACACTTGCATAAGGTGTGGTTTTTTTTTTGTTTATTTTTTTAAAACCCTGAGCTTCATCATCAAACTTCAAACGTTCCCAACATGTCCTGCCCACATGCAACGAATGACCCAAAGTCAAAATATTGGTAAATTAGAATATCTAAATTACTATCGATGTGTTTCAAATGTGGTTTCAAATTTGTAATGGACAAAAAAAATCTTGGGACACCATTTTTGAAGGAACATAGTAAATAATTAAAATGGGCCTAAAATGGTCACTTCAAATCAAAATGGCAGACCTGTTTTTGGGCATTGTATTGCTTTTTTTTGTGGGTTCACCCATAATAGTCATGTCTACCAAATTTCATGTTGCTAAATGAAACTGGCTACAAGGGCATAATTTTTGTAAAATCCTTGGGGAAAGAGTGTGTGTGTGGGGGGGGGGGTTGAATATAATACGAAACAGCATAAAATAATCTATATTTGCCTGAATGTTGGATGATGCTTTTTCATCAATTTTGTATGACACTCGGAAGACTATAAAAAAAAAAAATCGCATTGCTTCTCCCTGGTTTGTCACACTGGACTGTTTTTGATGAAGTGAAATTGACTGACCTTTTTCGAATGTGTCATCAGGTTTTTTTTTTATACATTTTGATAGAGCCAGCAGCATTTTGTTGAGATGACACGATGAACAGTGGCAATTAATTATAGTTATACTTAATGATGTCTCAAACATCCGTTGACCAGACAACTAAAACATTGGACTCGCTCAATCACAACAATTGCTTTTTTGGTCTGGTCCCAATTTTTAACACTCCAAAGCTTTATTAATTATTCTTATTTAAATTCTGTACAGTACAGCTTGGAAATCCCCTTTACACAGACACACACACACGCGCACAAAAACTACACAAAATTCAGAGAAGTGTTTTGAAGGGAAAATGGACAAGTCAGGCAAAAACATGAAAGACAATAAATTGATTGCCATCATTAAAGGATAAAGATAAAATAGACTTGGATAGTGTTTTTGTGTTTGAAAAATAAAAGCCGATTAAATAGAAAATTAACAACGCATTCAAATTGTGAAATGACGGTGTTGGCAACGTCATTTTCTCACTTGTAATTACATTTTGAATAATCGATTGGATTTTAATAATGTAATAGATTTGTATTATATGATATTTTATGACATTTTATCAAAATTTTTTATTTCATGTAATTTTTAATGAATAAGACTTGTATGAAATTAAGGACAAATGGTGAAATTTAAATTTTCAGGTCATTTTATTTAATCAATTTTCATTAGATTTTTATTACCAAATTTTTATTTAATTAAATTATTGCTTAGCTACTGGAATTCTGGATGTTTTTATTATTACTGTGGATGTCCCCAATATTCCATAGCATTTTAATCAAATTTTATATATGACCTTTTTATTGATTTTCTAGCTGTTTTATTATTCCATTGCATCTTTTTACTGACATTTTTATTGACAGTAAATATTTAATGACATACTCATTGAGCTGCCTTTCATTCTTAGGATCCCTACATACTAAAGTACAGCCAATCAGTGTGCTGATCTTTGATAGGTGACTCACTTTTTTCATTTTTAAAATCCAGTTAAATAATGTCATAAAATTGCAAATTGTAAACCACTAATAATGCCATAAAATAAAAATAAAAAAATACTACTACTAGAATAATAAAGTGGTCATGATAAAAACATTTCACAGTAGAACAAATAATTTGCTGCACAATTTAATGAAACCATTTCTATTGTAATAATGTCTTTAATTGGATTAATGTATTTAATTGGTGGAAATTCCAGTCACTAAACCATGTTCCCTTTTTGTACTTTGAAAAGTTCATGTTGGCTCCTCCACATTGAGGCTTTCTCTTGGTCACAGCAGGATTTATATTTTTTTGTCCCTTAGTTTAAATCCAGTGTTGGAAAAGTAAAGCAAAGTTAGTCCAAAGTGCAAAGAGTGATTTTGATCGCGGAGGATGGTCAGCGCGCCCCGTCGCCCTCTACCTGCCGAAGAGGTTGTCGTACTCCAGTAGGATGAGCTCCACAATCTGGTTCTGGTAGACCATGTGGACCGCCATGTTCCACATCTCGGTCTCAGGCCTCAGCAACGTGGGGCCGAACACGATGGCGATGCTCTGGTTGGTCATGCGGTTCTCTTCGCCATGCTCGATCACTCTGAACATAGAACATGATTAGGTTTTAACGTCAGCCTACACATATTTGGGATGTTAAATTTAAGACTGAAGGCTTGATTGGTTTTACGTCTTGATACAGTGGGGGAAAAAAGTACTGCTGAAAAGGTTTTGGGAACCACTGACATACGTGTAAAAAAAATAAGATAAATAAAATCCCAGATCAGATCAGATAAATCCAATTTGAACACAATATAGCAAGTGTATGCAGGATCAAAAGCTTCAAAGATCTGATTCAGATTGCGCATGATGCACAATGTAAATACAAGGCCACAGAACATGTTTGTGTACAAATTATATATATATATATATATATATATATATATTTTTTTTTTTTTTTTATTTCCTTACTTGCGTAGGTGTTTGAAGAGCGCCTGCATGGTGTCGTGGTTGGGTTCAGGTAGCTGTCGGACAAGTTCTTTAATGGCATTGACCCGCTGCCTGTAGTCAGGAATCTCTGCATGGCGCAACCCCGCAAAAAATGAAAACATGATCAGTGTGGCCAGTGGGGTGAAAACGAGAGCACTGCATGTGTAACCACTGCCAATGTTGTGCAAATGATTGCATTGACTCTCTCTGGTCTCCAAATGAAACTAATCGCAAAGCAGCTCTCTCAGAAATAGAGTAAAAATTATCTAAATGGACGTTAATATAGAACAGGTATAAAGCAGAAACATTTTGTTCCATTTGCAAAACATTTATAATGAACCAAAAATAAAGAAAAGCAAATTTATTTGTATAGCGTATTTCATACACAAGGTAACTCAATGTGCTTCACGTAATTAAAAGTGTTCAAATGGATAAATAAAAACATTTGAAAAAGTACAATTAAAACAGGTTTTTGTGCAAGGAATATCATCGAAAAGTAGAAGCACTCTAAAACGCATGAGAAAAAAAGTGTTTTTAATCTGGATTTGAAAACACTCACACTTGGTGCTCATATCACCTCTGTTGGAAAGTTATTACATTTTTTTGCAGCATAATAGCTAAATGGTGATTCATGTTTTACTGTCCTCTGTCCAATCCCAGCGAATAAGGCTTTTAAAAAAGTCCTATTAATCTACACAAAATCTTAAAATTGAGTAGAAGATCAGCTTCAGTTATTACGAGTTGAGAGAAACAAAAAAAAATAAAAGCTACTGAATACTAATAAAAAATATGGTAGAGTGAAAAATAAAGAGAATGTTTTAAAATAAAATTGGGAAAAATGTAAAAAGTTTATCAAAAAAAAAAAAGAGTCATGAGCAAAATATGGAGTTAAATGTTTTTTAGAAATAAAAAGCAGAGCCACACATGTAGAGCTTGGTCAAAATACACATTTGAAAAAAATAAATGAATACAAAATTAAATCAAGATAGGAAGAAAAAAAAAAGAAACTTGTAATTTTTAAAAAGTATTTCAAAACAAAAAAAAATGCTGCTACATGTGAAAAATGAGTTTAAAAAGTGAGGGGTAGACAAAAAAAATGGAAAATATGGAGTCATATGGGTGGCACAGTCCGTGCAGCTGTAGAACGTTGGCGTCACAGTTCTAAGGACCAAAGTTCGTAATCCTGGCTCAACTATGTGGAGTTTGCATGTTCTCCCTATACATGTGGGGGTTTACTCCGGGCACTCTGGTTTCCTCCCAAATCCCAATAACATCCATTAATTGGACACTCTAAGTTGCCTTTAAGTGTAATTGTGAGTGCGACTGCCCTGCGATTGGCTGGCGACCAGTTCAGGGTGTACCCTGCCTCCTGTCCATTGCCAACTGGGATAGGCTCCAGCACTCCTGCCACTCTCCTGAGGATAAGGAGCTCAGAAAATGGATGGATGGAGTCATATGAAAAGCATATTTCTATGTATGTTTGGGGGTGTTACAAGAGGAGGAGAGCACTCACTGATGGAGCTAACAAAGTCATGGAAGAGCGTGTATGTGAAGAGAGGCTCAGGAAGCTCCCTGAAGAACATCTTCAGGGCTCCAGTGGTCACGTGGATGTCTTCCCACTTGCTGTCTGCCAGGCTCACCTTTTCATCTGCACGCCGTCACCCCAACGACAACGAGAAATACATAAATAGCTCTAAAAACAAGACACGCTGGACAGCATAGGGGGAATTTACCGTGATTGACAGCATAGCGCAGCTTCTGGATGAGGGCCAAATTCCCGCTGACCCTGTAGAGGCCGCCAATGTGCAGAGCTGGAGGGAAAAAATGTTAGGCGGGAATATATATATATATATATATATAAAAGGGATGGGTGGCATGTCATTAGGCAGGTGGTGCAGCAGGACGCACCATTGCTTTCCACGTGCTCCATGCACATCTTGACAAAGGAGGGCACCGTGTCATTCTCCCTCTGGCACAGGGTGGCCAAGCTGGCTCCAAAAACCTGATCTATGCACACACAGTTTAGATAAGTTTGAATCAGAAAAATAACAAAAATGTCTTTATCTGACTCTGGGTCAAACTGACCTGGTGGATCTGATTGATTGGACTTTTGTGTTTTTATTAATGTTTTTGTCAAACATACAGCGAAAAAACAGTTACACTACAGCAGGGGTCTCAAACTCAATTTACTTTGGGGCCACTGGAGGCAGAGTCTGGCTGAGGCTGGGCCGCAGAATCGGCGGACAGGGATGTACGCAGAATTTAAATAAGAAATGTTTTTAAAAAATCTCCTCAAATGTCTTGTGTTATTTCTTAACACAAAATAAGATGAAGAAGGACGCTGGTGCAAACAACTTATGTGCAAAACTTGGGGAAAAAAACCCATCTCCATGGCAACACTGCTGTAACTTTCAATGAAAAATATTTCTCTGCTTGCATCAAGCCTAGCCAATATCACACCCCTGATAGCCATCGACCCCATCATGATTATTTGGTTTCTCAATTCCGCACACAACACTGTCAAAGTGCTATTCATATAAAACTCGAGGGTCGCACGAACATTAAACATATTAAGGTGGGGCCACAATATATCGTCTTGTGGGCTGCAAATGGCCCGTGGGCTGCCAGTTTCTAACCACTACACTACAGTTTTACAGTTCTAGTTGTTAGTTATATACAGTGCATGTATATCTATATGTCTAGTTTTTGTCTTCTTTATTTTCAAGAAAACAAGCCACACGGGCCAGTGCCACTGCCTCTAATTTGATCATCATCATAACAATGATTACCAGCACACATTTTCCTTCATTCCTCAGGCATCTTCTCTAGCGCTAGAAATCTGTTGAAGAAGCTGGTAAACCTCTCTTATATGCTTCTATACCGTCACAGGTATGTCATCAGGATCAACTGCCTTTCCATTTCTTATCCTCATGAGTGCCTTTCTCAGTCCCCCATTCATAATCATTCTTGCTTCCTTGCCTCTTCTACCCTTCATTCTCGTATTTTCTTCAATCATCAAATCATTAAAGTATCATCAGTCAACACATTTCGATCTCTATCCTTAATCACCCTAACCTGCTGCACAACCTTCCCATTTCTATCAGTCTGTCTGGGCAAACTGTACCAATTTTATTTTTACTTCTTCAGAGTCCAAACTGGACCCTCAACCTTACCACTTCTACTTTTGCCCTTCGTCGTATCACGTATTCCTTTCTCCTCTCGTCAGTCATCTCAGTGTCTCACCTCTTCTTAGCGAACATCTTTCCTTATACAATTCTGTACTTTAAGGTTCCACCACCAAGTCTTTTACTCAGCATTTCTACCAAATGATACAGTAAACCAAGTACTCTAAAGACTGTGATTGTGGTCTTCAGGAGCCATCCTTCACCACAGCTGCACCTGACTCTGTACAACAGTCTTGTGTCAAGTGTCGATACCTTCAAGTTCTTGGGAATTACAGTCTCAAAGGACCTGAAGTGGGAGACGAACATCAATTCCATCTTCAAAGAAGCCCAGCAAAGGACGTACTTCGTACACCTTTTGAGGAAGCACGGCCTGTCACATGAGCTGCTGAAACAGTTCTACACAGCGGTCATCCAATCAGTACTGTGTACCTCCATCACAGTCTGGTTTGGGGCCGCCACAAAAAAAGGACAAACTGACTGCAACGGACAATCAAAACTGCTGAACGGATTATCGACACCACTCTACCCATTATTGAAGACTTGCACGCAATGCGAACTAGGTCTAGAGTGGGCAGGATCCTTTTGGACCCTTCACATCCTGCCCACCAGTTCTTCCAGCTCCTTCAGTCATGAAAGTACTACAGATCAATGCAAGTAATAACTAGCAGGCATTCAAACAGTTTTGTCCCTCTGGCAATTAAGTCATTAAATTCTTGATCAGTGAACTACTATTTGTCTGCCTTGTGCGATTGTTGGGACACTCACATCCTGCTGGTCCAATCAATATTAGTATTAGCACTATGTGAGAGGACTGACGAGAGGCAAAAGGAATAAATTGAGATGCGACGTAGGGCAAAGGTAGAGCTGGCGAAGGCTAAATAAGAGGCATATGATGACATGTACACTAGGTTGGACACGAAAGAAGGATCTCCACAAGTTGCCCAGACAGAGGGCTAGAGATGGGAAGGATGTGCAGCAGGTAAGGGTGATTAAGGATAGAGATGGAAAAGTGTTGACTGGTCCCAGTAGTCTGCTGAATAGATGGAAAGAATACTTTGAGAAGTTGATGAATGAAGAAAATGAGAGAGAAGGAAGAGTTGAAGAGGCAAGTGTGAAGGACCAGGATGTAGCAATGATTAACGAGGGGGAAGTTTGAAAGGCACTACAAGGGATGAAAAATGGAAAGGCAGTTGGTCCTGATGACGTACCGGTGGAGGTATGGAAGCAATTTGGAGAGGTCACTGTGGAGTTTTTGACTAACTTATTCAACAGAACACTAACAGGCGAGAAGATGCCTGAAGAATGGAGGAAAAGTGTGCTGGTTCCCATTTTTAAGAACAAGAGCGATGTTCAGAGCTGTGGGAACTATAGAGGAATAAAGCTGATGAGCCACACAATGAAGTTATGGGAAAGAGTAGTGGAGGCTAGACTCAGGACAGAAATAAGTATCTGTGAGCAACAGTATTGTTTCATACCGAGATAGAGTATCACTGATGCATTACTGTCCTTGAGAATGTTAATGGAAAAGTACTGAGAAGGTCAGAAGGAGCTACATTGTGTCTTTGTGGATCTAGAGAAAGCCAATGACAGAGTACCAAGAGAGGAACTGTGGTACTGCATGCAGAAGTCTGGTGTGGCGGAGAAATATGTTAGAATAGTACAGGACATGTATGAGGGCAGCAGAACAGTGGTGAGGTGTGCCGTAGGTGTAAAGGAAGAATTTAAGGTGAAGGTAGGATTGCATCAGGGATAAGCTCTGAGCCCCTTCCTGTTCGTTGTGGTCATGGATAGGCTGGCAGATGAGGTTAGACTGGAATCCCCTTGGACCATGAATTCGCAGATGATATTGTGATCTGCAGTGAAAGCAGGGAGCAGGTGAAGGAACAATTAGAAAGATGGATGCATGCACTGGAAAGGCGAGGAATGTAGATTAGCCAGAGTAAAACAAGAATATATGTGCACGAATGAGAGGTGTAGAGGGGGAAGAGTGAGGCTAGAGGGAGAAGAGATAGCGAGGGTGTACTATTACAAATACTTGGGGTCAACAATCCAGAGCAATGGTGAGTGTGATAAGGAAGTGAAGAAATGGGTCCAAGCAGGTTGGAACAGCTGGTGAAATGTGTCTGGTGTGTTATGTGACAGAAGAGTCTCTGCTAGGATGAAGGGCAAAGTTTATAAAACAGTGGTGAGGCCGGCATGATGTACGGATTAGAGACTGTGGCACTGAAGAGACAACAGGAAGCAGAACTGGAGGTGGCAGAAATGAAGATGTTGAGGTTCTCACTCTGAGTGAGCAGGTTGGATAGGATTAGAAATTAGCTCATTAGTGGGACAGGCAAAGTTGGATGTTTTGGAGACAAGGTTCGAGAGTGCAGACTTCGATGGTTAGGACATGTCTAGAGGCGAGAGAATGAGTATATTGGTAGAAGGGTGCTGAGGATGGAGCAGCCAGGCAAACGAGCGAGAGGAAGACCAAAGAAAAGGTTGATGGATGTCGTGAGGACATGCATGAGACATCCATGACGTACATGAGGACAGTGGGTGTTAGAGAGGAAGATGCACAAGATAGGCTTAGATGGAAAAAGATGACACCCTGTGGCGACCCCTAACGGGACAAGCCGAAAGGAAAAGAACAATATATTTTGTAGACTATTGCACGATTCGTCACTTTAACCTGCTCCCTTGCACAACGGTCATTGCACTTTCATTGCATTGGTCTATAACGGGAACCGTGAACAGGTAAAGAGACTCTTTACAAGCTTTAAACAATGTGGGATGTTGACACACTTATCTCTTACTTGTTCTAAATGAAGATCTTACATCTTGCACAATTCTTATAAGGAATAGTTTCTGTAGATTGAAAGTGTCTTGTTCTTTGTTGTTGCTTTGTTGTTATTCGTTCTGTATGTCGTACCACGGCAGCACCGACTGCCGGAGAAAAATTCATTGTGTGTTTTTACAAACTTGGCCAATAAAGCGGATTCTGATCTGCCTGTCTCTCTGATCATCTTGGCTATAGTGGTCCAGTCTTCTGGAAGCTCCTCTTGACAACCTGTCTCACCTTTTCTTAAAAAGCCACACAACAATTCCATTCTCAACTACCACGTTGCTCTGCTTTATTCTTTTCATGTTCTTCCCCACCAGCAATTATCTTACACACCACCATCCTATGCTGTCTTGCCACATTTTCTGCTACCACTACCTTACAGTCAGTTGCCTCTTTCAGATCAGATCATCTTCAAAAGATGTAAACTGCCTGTCTGCCTGCCTCTACCTCCACTCTTGTAAGTCACTTTATGTTCCTGCCTCTTTTGGAACAAACTGTCCACTATTGTAATTCCCATCCTTATAGCTGACTCCCCAAATACTTTATCTAGAGGTTTCAGCCTCAACACTCAATTGGAAAACTTTTCAAAAAGAGATTCTTAGCGAACACTTGCTTGCAAATAACCTACTCCATTTCTTTTCCTATCTACACCATGGTGAAATAATTCAGCCCCGGCCCCTAAACTGCCTTTCAACCTGCTTTCCTGGACATACTATAACCACCCTTCTCTTCAACATATCATCAAGAAGGTTTTGAGCTTTTTCCTGTCACACTCTAAGAGTAAGTCCCAAAATTCAGTTATAGTCTCTGTGCTGAAAGATCATGGTACCTTTGATGTATCCTTTGTCTCTGACGGCCTGCAGAGTGGGCCGTCGGGTCAGAAACTTTTTCAGCTTGTGTTTGGTCTTCTTGTTGTCGGCCCCTTCAACGCTGCTTGATGTCTTTATGGCTGCACAGGAATCAGAAACTAACATCAGATACGAGATCTTTGTTGCTATGACAACACAGCAGGAACAGTGGTTATTAAGTTGGAGACATTTTATTTCAAGACCACCTTGTTTCCCCCCCATTCCATTTTCCGAGCCGCTTATTTCCACAAGGAACTCTGCGGAGGAATCTGGCGTCGCATTCTGACTATTTTTACTATGGTGGCATTTGAATATCCTTTCACAGCTTCTGCAGAAGTAGCTAGAGCTGTGTTTCATAGTGTCTTCTTCTTGTGGTAGTATCTGATGCACCTGTCCTGCTTCTACATTTGTCCCTTTCAAGCAGTGTTCCTACTGATGTAGTATCCAAACCCGCTTTTACTTTCTCTTCTTGGTGCGGTAGTATCATCAGTATCAGCCCATTTCAAAACCGTCTTTCACGTCGAGCACGAAAAATGACGCGCGTAATTTTTTTTAACGAGTAGAAATACATAGATATTGAAAGATGTAGATTTTTTTTGTATAGTCTCGACCAATGTTCCCTCTAAGGTGCACCACTGTGCAATTGCACACTTGTGTCACACACACAGCGCACATGAAAACCGGAGCACATAGTCTCTAACAACGAGCAGCTGCTCAGCCTACTTCTACTTCCCAGTTTACCTGACACTGCCCCCCCTCCTCTCTTAATTACAAAGAGAACCCACACCCGCAACTTTATATCTGCGAGCATGACTGACCACACCTGTACATTTTTCAAATGTGAGTGACTGCAGTCATACATCTACTTATGAACGTCTCCACTAACGAAAAATTCATGTTACGAATAGCCTCCCCGGGGAAAAAAATCAAGATACGAAAGGATAAAAATGGGGAAGGATTCCACCAAACATAAACATCCTGTACTGCATCTTGGTTTGAAAGTGGCGCAATAGCACCGGTCTCCCATTGGCTACCGCCGGAACATCTTCCTGGCATCACATTGGCTAGGAGGGATGACAATCTTTAGCCATGATCCACTTTCTGTCTCTTGGTTTGTGTGGTGCAATAGAGCAGCTCTACCATTGGCTACCATGTAGCCTCTTCCTGGCATTACATCCCTCCATTGGCTAGGAAGGACATCAATCTTTACCTGTGAAACGCATCCTGTGTCTTCGTCACCGAATCAATTGTCATACACTCGCGCAAACTTCTACAGTACAACTTCTTTGTGGATTTATTCATCTTTTTTCACCATGGGACCCAAGAAATTCATGGCAAGTGTTAGTGAGAAGACGACAAGAGTTGTTTTGTCCATTAAAACAAAACAATAAATCGTCGAGAAATATGAAAAAGGCATGCATGTTGCCTCCTGCTGCTGCTGCTCCACAGGATTTTGAGAGGATCGAAGTGGAGGTTGAACCTGAAGTTGAGGAACTTGTTTCGCTGGGAAAGGCGTAGGACTGCAATGCAGGAGCAGTTTGTGTTGTAGAGGAGGAGGCAGCCAGTATTCCGTCAGCCAGAATAAAAAGTGTTGACGAAAGTCCATGACATTTCCGAATTTATTATTATTATGAATCTCCCAGAAAATGTGTTAACTAGTCGGGCTAGCGCTCACTTTGATGATGTTTGCCTTGCACATTCTGGGAGATTATCAAAAGCCCTCAAAGGCAAACATCCTTGGATTGGTACTTCATGAAACACTGAAAGTTAAGGTTAGTTTTGAATTCAGTTTGTGGAATTTATTGATTTTAGTGGAATTAAGATGTGACTGTGCTTCCTCCTCGTCTGTCCCCCACAATGCCATTTTGCTTGTCCCGCACCCTTCTCTTCGCATCATTGTTCAACGCCAAAGGTAAATGATCATAATTTTTTATTATTCTCCACATTATGTACACCTTGGTGCTCAAATGGCTTTATTAGGTCCTCTGCACATTTGACATCAATGTGTCCTTTCCTCATCACAATTATAATCAAAGTGTACACCTTTCTCAACCTCTGGGTGGCGTTGGTATTTTGGAATGAAACTGTAAGCATTCTTCCGTAGCCTCTAGATGGGGGCGTAAAATGTTTTCCCCTATACACATGTATAATGTGCAGAATTGGCCTGAGAATTTTTTGGGGGGGAAAAAAAACCTATTATACACAAGAAGTTAGGGTAGTTCGAAATTTTTAATTGTTGAACTTTATCAACACCGAGCCTGTATTATTTAACATCACAATAAATATAATTGGTTTCCATATCATTTTTCTCCCAATATCGTGCAGCTCTAGCAATGTTCTGCATAATAGGCAATATAAATGCCTCATCCGATGTGGTATTTTTGGGGCTCTCTTTGTGAACGAGGCTTCGGAATTATACATACGTCTGCCTTTCTTAGAGTCTCTGCGTTCTTTCTCCCGGTCTTGCTTCTCTGCTTCTGCTGAATCTGATAAGTCGTCTTCTATGGCTTCATCTGACTCACACGCCTGAAAAACACAAAATCACCTTTTAGAAGGTTTCAAATGTTCCTGCTTTGTGACCCAGTGGCCCGATAAGTCAAGTTAATACGACAAAGCCACTAAATCAAGAGTCTCCAAAGTTTTACTTGCTTTTAGGTACTTTAGATTTAACAATGAAGGGCAAGGTGTTAGCATAAAACTCTGATTACTGTATTTTACAGACTATAAGTTGCTTCGGAATTTAAGTCGCACCAGTCAAAAAATGGATAATAAAGAAGAAAAAAAAAAAAGTCACACCCGAGTATAAGTCAAATTTTTTTGGGTAAATGTATTTGATAAAACCCAACACTAACATCGGACATTTCATCTTGAAATGCAATTTAAAATAAAAATAGAATAAAGAACAGCCTCAATAGGTACACAGTATTGCTAACGTTGCATGACGCATAAACAAGGAACTGAGAACGTGCCTGGTATGTTAACGTAACGTAACAGTTATTCAGATAACTATAGCACAAAGAACATGCTAACATGTTTACCAAACCCTCAGTGTCACTCCACACCAATAAATCCAATAAAATCTTCATACTCTGTGTCACTTCTAAACAACTCCACCCACTCCAGAGGTAGATAATGTGCCGCTTCCTTTTCTACGTCGCTTTCGACGTTACCTAGAGTTCCCTATCCCCAGCTCTTCCGGAGGGATCCCGTGGTGTTCCCAGGCCAGCCGAGAGACATTCTCTCTAGTGTAAGATATTTTGATTTACAGGATTTTAGCTATAAAATCTTGACGCTTTTTGTTGTTGTGGGAGCATGTGAATCAGCAGGTTGCTTACAACAACTCCATTAACTTCCTTCTTTATTTGTACTACGTAGACCCCTAATTCTTTTCCTCTCATGCTAAACCATTTGCACTGATAAAGAGTTTTAACTGGAACATTTCTGTTTTTAAAACTCGCATTGTTTGTTTGCATTTAAACTTAATCTCCTGCAGCCATCGCCTGTGACAAAGGAATTCTTACTGTATAATTAAATTCAATTCAAATTGGACACTCTAAATTGCCCCTAAGTGTGATTGTGAGTGTGGCTGTTTGCCTCTATGTGCCCTGCGATTTTTACTTTTTCATACCCCGTGTTACTGTTGTGTATAAATGGCAATGACGCAGAAAATAAAGTCCCCCCCCCCAATAATACGAGAACATTACTGACCACGTCCAACCTAGCTGCAGTTGAGTAGAAACTAAGTGGGGTACTAGTGGGGTTGGTGATCCTTACCGGACTGCTGACTGTGTCCTTGAGGGCTCGGTACCACTCATTTATGATGACGTCGTTTTCCGACTGAATCAGGAGTTCTGTACCCTGCCGGGTCTTCAGCTGTGTGTGAGCAATACATCAAGTATTTAGAATTCTAACACACTTTAAATCCCATTAGTTGTATTTCTGAAATTAGTCTGTTTTGAGAGAACAGTCCCGTGACATGGTTATTGACTGTTCTTTTAACTTTGTTTCTGAATAGATTTTGACATCGTTTGTGACTTGGCTTTTGATCTGGTTCTCTACTGTTCCTTTACTTTGTTTTTTATGTGGTTCTTGACTTGGTTCTCTATGTTATTCTTGGCTGTAATTTGACATCATTGACTTGTTTTTTACTTGGTTAACATTTTTACATTGTTCTTGACTGCCTTTTTACTTGGTTCTTGTTTTGCTTTTTGATTTGGTTTTTGACTGGATTTTGACATGGTTTGTGATGTAGTTCTTGGTTCAGAAGTATTTCTTGACCTGGATTAGACCTGGATTTTTTTGACATAGTTGACTCGGTCCTTGATCTGGTTCTTAAGGATTTTACTTGATTCTTGATGGTTTCCTGATGTAGTTCTGATCTGTGATTTGAAATGGTTCTTGTCTTGGTCTTTGACATGGTTCTTAAAGGTCTAATCCAGAGGAAATTTATTTTGTCCATTATAAAAATGTAGCTTAAATTTCATTGAAAAATATTTTTAAAATTCTCAACAACAGAAATGAAATAAATTAGCGTCATAGTCAGTCTCAAGATTTTGTTCAAAATGTCACTTAGATTCGGCAACTTCCGGTACTCTCCGGAATGTGATGTGAAGTCACGACAACATTTAGCCAGAGAGTGAAAAAGCTACCAACGAGGATGAGGAAGTGTGTTGCATACGGCTGTTCTGCGTCAAACGTTGATAGAGTCAGCTTACATGAATTTGTAAAAGATGAACAGATAGGCAGGTCATGGAACAGCTTTGTGAAGACAAAGCGGGCGCATTGGACTAACAAATCAAAGTGGACAGTAAGATGTTCCAAGCATTTCACGAAGGACTGCTTTGAAAACCTGGTACAGCGTTCACTTGGCTTCGGTAGCAAGTAAGTACATACGTGTTCAACATTTTAGTATTGACAAGTATCAACCTCGTTTTAAATGTAAGTACAATACCGATACAGATATACAAGTAAGCTAATATCCGTATCCATGTGCTGTTTAGGTGGTGATGAAATTTGGACATTGTATTAAGTTGTTGTACTGTTGACGCTTAGGTCTCCCAGAAATTCGACTACAGCAGTGTGTGCGCGCAAGTGTTTTGTGGATTATTTAAAATACGGGCTAAATCTTTTAACACAGAACGTTACCGAAGGTTTTGATTTTTGTTTTACGCCGATTCAATCGCAAGTACAACAACAACAACAGACTCATTGTTGTGTGCAAGGAGCATCAGAGGTTTAAACGTGTTTGAATTGGATTATTTCGTCAACAGGGTGTACGTAGATTTCTTGAGGCACCTTCCAGTCTGTGTTGTGGGTGCGAAGTTCCACGTCAACTTTGTCAGGTCTCGTCAAATCCTGTCCTTGTGTTACATTCGTCAACTCCGGTTCGAATATATATGGTTGAATTACACCTGCATGGGATGTTTTTCGAACATGAGAAGAATAAGAAAATTCCTCCTCTTCAGTTCTTATCTCTTCCACAGAGCATTCTGTAGATTATTGGTTGTTTGTCACTATGCCAAATAGGGGCATACACCTCTCCTAGGTGTTATGGGTTGGGTCCCTTATCTATGTTGTAGTTATTTACCTGCAGCATTCTATGTGTAGCCGCTCACTGTGTTCCAGGTCCTCTGAGTTCAATAAATACTCATTGCTCCGGAAACCTGTGTGATCTATTATGCACCGACAAGAAGCCAGTAGCATTTATACATTCCATAAATACTTCTTCATCACTGCTGTCTATCTTCTCTAGATCCCACTCGCGTGTATGATTGTCTAAATAGGAAGCCATTTCTGTACTGGGGTTGTCCTGGAGTGACGTCACACGGAACCAGCTTCAACAGAGCTTCGGTTTGAAACAGACATCGGAGGCATTCGGATTTAAAAGAAAATGTGCACTTTGGCGCTAATTCATTTCATTTCTGTTGTGTTGAGAATTTTTTAAATATTTTTTTTAAATCAAATTTTAGCTACATTTGCATGATAGACAAATCAAATACATTTCCTCTGGATTCGACCTTTAATTGTTTTTGTTTTTTTTAAACTTGGTTCTTTACTTTTTTTTAATGTAGTTCTTGATGTGTTTCTTGACCGTTCACAACTTCACTCTGGATCTGGTTTGTGGAACTTAACCCAGCCAAAATGTGAAATCATGGGTTAAATATTTTGTGGGAGTGGTTATACAAATTAGTCCCACTGTTAAAACACAATGAGTCGGACATTAAGAAGACTTCGCTTACAGATTATTAGAAAAAGTCAATTTCAAATTTAATGACTGGGCAGGCATACCACACACAGACACGTATGCTATCATTAAAAACTTAACTTTCAATACTATTGACTCTTTAAAACAAAATATAACCCACCTCTATGACATGCTTCTTGCTGGATTTGTCCTTGGAGGCCCAGTCCACCGAGCCTCCCTTCAGGTCCACCGTTAACTCTGGTTTGGATTGACTGGCGCCAAACTATGAATATTTAAAAAAGGATAGTGAGCAATCATACACGCAATTAATCAGGACTGATTCAATTGAAGGTTCGACTGGCGCACCCAGCTAGTCCCACCTCCCTGGCCTTTGGTGAAGAGCAGTGTGGAGCCTTGTAAGACGGTCCAGGAGGAAGTCCAGTTTTTACTACGATGGATAGTGGACCAACCACTGCATCAAATCCTCACAGTAGAAAATAACAAATGATAAGTTTTACTCACCGAACTTTCTTGCCATTCTCTGTGATCTTCGTCACATTGAGCACACCGCACTTCTCGGAGGGCTGAACATGGAGAGGGGGGAAAAAGTGTAGAAGACAACAAGCGAGCAGGTTAGACATGAGTCACGAAAACAAGCATTGATCATCACGGTAGGATGGCAGCATTTAAACACCAAGAACAGCAGCAACACCAGCGCCCAAAACACAGCAAATGGCTCTTTGATCCCAATTAGGAAAGCAGCCAAAACACAACATACGTGACACACATACCATCACGGCAAATTAAAGGAAAAGTATGCTCGCTTGATCAAAGGAATTCAACATAGGCCTGTGGCAACCACAAAATGCTGACAATTATTAACGATACTTTTTGAAACAATTCATTCCAGTTACATTAAAATACGATCTATATATACATAAAAAAAAAAAAATATATATATATATATATATATATATATAAAATATTATCTATTTGTTCCAACTCAGTTATGAGTCATTCTAATGACAATACAAACTAATACAATTTAGAGCAATTCTGTTGTGATTTTCTGAATTTATAATCCAATACAATCTGATATGATTCACTGGAATTACGCGTCACTAAAATTACAATACAAAAATATCCAATATTCTTTATTTCTCCCTTTACGGGCTCACTTCTGTTATGATATGATTTTAAGAATGATGCGATTCACTCCAATCATTGGACACGCTCATACAGTTCAATCCAATTCTGTTACAATTCACATGATACACCAAAATCTGACAGCTCACGGTGGTCCGCTTCAGTCCAGCAACTTGTTGCTTTTCCTTAAATTTGTCACATTCTAGCACAAACCCAGTCAATGAAATGTTCCATGGTGAGAAAAAAAAAGTACTCCTTGGGGACTGAAATACAGAGAGATCTACAAACAAGGTTTCCACATGGGTTATCTTCCTTCTAAATATCTACTGTACTTTACTGTATTGTGTCGAGGCCCCGTAGCTCAGTGGTTAGAGCACTGGTTTGGTAAACCAGGGGTTTTGGGTTTGTATCCCACTGGGGCCTCCACTCCCTGAGAAGGGTTGCGTCAGGAATGGCATCCGGCGTAAAAATTGTGCCAAACATATATATGCGTTCATCTGAGATGATACGCTGTTGCGACCCCGAAAGGGACAAGCCGAAAGAAACACACACACTTTACTGTATTGTGTAACTTTCCCAAACCATGTGGAAACCTTGCATGAGTCTACACAACATATGGGTTATTATTGGGTTTTGGGGCACTTTACTAACAGAGTTGGGGCGCTTAGGAGAAGAGGGGCAGGAGTCAAGGTCAGATGAGGGGGACTTGGGGCTCAGAGGTGAGTCCTATGAGGAAAACACAAGGCGGTCACAGGTTAAGAAACCATCAAATAAAGTAGAATGACTATAACACAGAGAGGATGTTATGGTTAAAGTTGTTCATTGGGTGTACATACGCTACTTGCTGCAACTTTTCTGGGTGTATGAAGGTTTAATAAAGGTATTTTTTTGGGTGGAGGGGGACTTAAGACCTTGAGCTTTAAATTTAACCAAACTAAAAGGTATACCTAAAAAAATCTGTTAGACAATAGCAGATCATTTAGAATGCTGCTGCTCGAAACCTCACCAAAAGACCAATGTGGCCCTTGACTGCATCAGTCCACATATGAGGTCCTTACATCGGGTGCCTGTTGGCCAGAGGATAGACTTCAAAGTTCTGATGCTGGTCCATAAATTTCTGAATGGGCTAGGACTAATATACATCAGTGACCTCCTGACTCAGTATGAACCCTCCAGACCATCTGGATGTTTTTTTTTTTTTGTTGTTGTTTTTTTTTTTATAAAATCAGTCCCCAGAGCCAGAACCAGACATGGAGAAACTGCATTTAGCTTTCATGCACCACAAGTCTGGAACAATCTCTCCAAGAAAGCCTCAGATCATCTGAGACTCTTCTTTTTCTTTCAGCTTGTCCCATTAAGGGTCGCCGCATCGTGTCATCTTTTTCCATCTAAGCCCATCTCATGCATCCTCCTCTCTAACACCCACTTACCTCATGTCCTCCCTTCATAACATCCATCAACCTTTTCTTTGGTCTTCCACTCGCTCTTTTGCCTGGCAGCTCCATCCTCAGCACCCTTCTATTAATATACTCGCTCTCTCGCCTCTGAACATGTCCAAACCATCGAAGTCTGCTCTTTCTAACCTTGTCTCCAAACCATCCAATTTTGGCTGTCCCTCTAATGAGCTCATTTCTAATCCGATCCAACCTGTTCACACCAAGTGAGAACCTCAACATCTTCATTTCTGCCACCTCCAGTTCTGCTTCCTGTTGTCTCTTCAGTGCCACCGTCTCTAATCCGTACATCATGCCGGCCTCACCACCATCTTCATTTCTGTTAACTCCAGTTTTGCTTCCTGTTGTTTCTTCAGAGCCATCGTTAATTACACTTCTGCATTTAATACCATTAAACTACACATTTTGGTTAGGAAACTGCTTCACCTTGGTCTTCACACATACCTCTGCTCCTGAATTATGGACTTTCTCACTAACTGCTCCCAAACTGTCAGACTTGGCCCTCATCTCTCAGTATCAGCTCCTCTCAGGGCTGTGTGCTGAGCCCTCTTCTGTACTGTCTGTACACCTCTGACTGTACACCCATCCACGCTTCCAATCACATTAAGTTTGCAGACAACACTACTGTGGTGGGACTCCTCTCAGGTGAGGATGAGTCTGCCTACCGTGCGGAGGTCTGTCCCTGTGGCACTCTGCAAATAACCTGATTTTAAATACAAAGAAAACCAAATAACTTATATACCCATTTTCATCAATAGTGACTATATGGAAATAGTCCACAGCTCTAAATTTCTTGGGACAAACATTACAGACATCCACTCCTGTACAACAAATATCACAACCACAATGGAAGGCCAGGCTACATATTCACTTCCTCAGGATTTTAATAAGTAACAACCTCTGCAAGAGACTGTGGCTAACCTTTTACCGCTCTGCTGTCGAAAGCAGGTTGTGGATGATTGAATGTTGTGTTTTTTATGTGGAGGAGGGGCATGTACAATTTCATTGCTTGTATGCAATGATTATAAAACGAAAACTAGAACTTTTTCAAGATCTTGTAGATCACCTTAAGACTTTCAAATGCTTTCAAAGGCTTGTTATAACCTTGCAAGACTTTATGACCCTCAAAACCTTTTAAGGCCTATTGTAACATTTGAAGACATTATAGGACAATCTAAACCTTTAAGAAAAAGCCACTTTGATGATTTTTGATACATTTTAGTTAGGTCCAAAAATTCAATTATATACATTTACTTACAACTTATCTGAGTGTTTATATACTCAATTAAGTTTTCACTCCAAGTGCAAATGTTCTACATTCTTAAATGCTGCATCTACCTACAATTCTCACAGGGGAATAATTAAAAAAAAAACAAAAAAAAAACAGGTAGGATGATTATTAGGCGAGGTGATTAGATGATCAAAAAAAAAAAAAAAAAAAAAAAAAAGAAGAGTCACAGCAGTAATCCATGCACAAGATGACACAAAATAACTTGCTGCCTGTACAAAAGTAGGCGGGTAGACCTTGTTCGCAACGGCATGTTATGCAACAGCCGTTACAATGCAAACAAACTAGAACTGAATCCTTTATTTAATTCCCAAATCCAGAAACGTGGCATGTGGCCAATGATGAACATGACAATTGGGACATATTATTAACATTTCACAGGTATTTTGTTGTCTTTTTTGATGACGCACCTTGTCATTGGGCTCTTGGATGAAAGTACTGTGTCTCCACTTGGTCAAGACAATGGGATCCACGACTTTCCTGTCCAGACTGCGAGTCTTGGTGGGATCTGTGAGGTGTTGTGGCGGGGAATGGTTGTACTAGAGAGACAGAAAAACAGTTATTGTACACCCTTTGCCTTAATTGAACACATTTCCACTACGCAGTCCTGTCTTTTGAGCTTATTTTGAAAGAACCCTGAAATTGGCCCCATAAAATGAGGACTTCAAATTAAAAATCAAACATTTGGCAATTGAGTCACCCATCTGTCTAATGTATTGTGTGAAGTTCAAATTTGGTAGCAACTGGACAAACTTTATATTTCACGCTGGTCTTTCAATGACTCCTGGAAATGGCGAAAATCACCCTGAAACTCAAATAAAATTAAAAAGGCTTCAAACGAAAATTCCTTTCATTTTTCTGGCATGGGTTCTTGAGTGTTCAGATCGTGTCATATCACTTGATATATGCCTGCCATATTCTATGTTGTTAAGGGCTTTGGGGATGAATTTTCCAATATTTTATGAACTGTCCTTGGAGTTTTGCATCTTATGGCATGTCATCAAATATCCTGTGTTTTATGGCATGGCTTCTCAACAAGTGTTTATCAATCTACTGATGATAGATATGCCAAACAAATTTGATGTTGAGAATTTAAACTAACTTCAGGGGTTGAATTTAGCGAAACTATAAAAGGTATTACTAGAGTTTCGTGTAGGAAGTCCTCAAACATAGGCACCAACTTTGCTGACGTAGGGTGTCTTTTTTGTTTCTACTCATGATGGGCATGTCTGTTGAATTTCATGTTGCTGAGGGATGCTGGATCCAGGGGCTGAATTTTCTAAAATTCTTTCTGGAGATTCTTTACCTTTGGCAGCTCCCATTCAGACCTGGAGCCGTCTGCGCTGTAGTAATATGGCCGACCCTGCTCGTCCACGTGTTTTAACCACTGTTGGCACGTACAGAATATTTACATTTAGTGAACGGTTGTTGTGATTTGTCTCATCATGAATGCCAAATTTCCATCTCAAGCACAGAATGCTAAGACAAGCTCCAAATCACAGCGCAAGATGTTGGGGGTACCTTCTCGTTAGTATAGTTGCTGACATAAAGTGTGTGGCCGGCCTGGTCCATCCCTTCCGACCACCCACGAGGAGGTGAGCCATACTGGCTTTCGGACAGGCTGGAGTAGCTGCTGAAGCAGCCCTCCTCTGACCACAGAGGCCTCAGGCGGCCCAGTGACAACGACAGGAAAGGGAAGAAAGATGGTGAAAGCGACAGGGTAGTGCTCTGAGCGTGGAGAAAGAAGAAAAAAGAGGGGAAAGGAGGAAGTCACCTATCACGGATAGAGAAAAATACCAAAAAACATATATATGTGGAGCTCTGAAGATGACTACAAAAGACTGATTTGTGGGAACAATAACTTAATTTGTGGCAACAATATAGGTATATAACAAGCACACAAAATGCTAATTTCTGGCCACACAGTAGGTCAAATGTGCATAAATCGGTCACGGTGGTTAAGGACTGGAGGATTTACAATACTTTTTAAATAATATTTACAATGAAAAGTGAGAACTTTCAACTTCATTCTCGTCTGGACTGTGAGCTGGTTTAAACTGCTGCTTGGCTGACATTATCTAAGCGCGTGCTTCTCGCATCTTCAGTCACCCACACCTTTGCTCGTGAAACAACTGTGTAACCTTGTCTCTTTTTCTTGCTCTTCAAATTAAAATTCTGGTGCTGTGATCAATGGTGTGTGTGGCCCCAGTATCAAATACCGACACTTTCATGTTTTCGCACACGTACACAGTTGCCAACATGGAGCACAATCGGCATCTATGTCTATCTGTCAGTTAGTCTTTCGAGAGGTCTATTGGGAATAGTGTGCTTGTTTATGATTAGGTACTTACTCTACTGTTATCGTGTCACTTCTGCACTAAGTTGCTGATATAACACTAATATTTAAGTTATTGGTTCATGTTACTGTAGCTGTAACTTGTGTGTTGTACATTACACAATAATGGAAACAGTTAAGATAATGCTCTTTTTTTGTAGTGAATAAGTGATATTCCTGCCACTTGGCTGTTCTGAGAATTTCCACAACGAAACCAGCACCAGACTTAGATAAATTGGCAAAAAAAAAAAGTGATCAACAAAACAACACAGTTCCTATTATAGGTATATCTAAGTATTAACACTACAAAGCCTTTTTTCACATGTAAGCATCTGCATCTGACTTGGCCCGCCTGTCAAATTATAAGCGTCAATGTCGCCCTTGAACTAAAACTGTAAATAACCAGTCCTTCACTCTGCCCCCCTTGGGTCTAATATTGTCTTTGAATTGTATTTAACTGAATGCAGGTTGAAAAGGATTAGCAAATCATTAGATTCTGTTATAATTTACAACTTACACAAGTAACAACTGCATTTGAATTTGTAAATCGTCATTACAAAATGCTAAATTGTGGTCACAATATACAAACTTATGGCACGCAATAAGTATATTGTGTATCCAATATACTTATTTGTGGTTATAGTGTAATTTCCAAGTTTTTTCTGGGGCTTGGAGCAAGCAAAATCAGATGAGCATTATTTCAGGCAAAAAAATATTGGATGCAATAACCAGGTTTTGTCTGTAGGGCACACTGTGGCAGTCAGTACAGGACTCATGTTGCGTGAACAAAAATTGACCAAGCAAAAACACTCTCCCTGCTTTTTATTTGATTTGATTTGTACATTAAAAGCTGCTGCCGCTGCTTTTCTGTTTATTATCAACATAACTTTCAGTCCTGCGTTGCACTAACAGCATTTAAGTGTTCCTCATATAATATAGTGAATTACGTGGCACTGTTTGAACACTGCATACTATCTCCCACCTCCTATTAGCCCCTTTTACGCCAGCCCTAAAAGCATTCATCGCCACGTAGTTAGGGGTAAAAGAACCCTAACAGAGATCACTGCTTTGGAATGAAAGGCATGGGGATGCATTAGAAGAGAAATTTTCCAGCTTCAGGGGTAGTATCAGTGAAACAGTGGGTTTAGGCTTCCTGTGTGTAAAGCTAAGCTGGGACAGAGTATGAAATTGAATACCTCATACTTCATTCAGAGCAGCAACAGACCAAGTCAACTCAACAATTTTCCGCATTTGTAGTAGCATAGGCACTGTGACAGAGGCGGAGTTACGAATATGTGAAATAGTATTCCACAATGCTGGGATGGGGGTGTGAAATTATGCAACTGATAGCCACTTTTTCTGAAAAAATCATCATCAGTTGGAGTGCTCCAGAAGTGGAGGAGGGGGAGGGGGGTCGAGGGGGTGGGGGGGGGGTGGGAGATAACACTGCCAATTGTCAGGCTTTTTAGGTATGGTAATATAACATTGTGAAGATTAGTCCACAATGTCAGGATAGGGGTGTGAAATTTAATACCTCATATTCAACAATAACGCCAGCAAAAGAAAATCAGGGCAAAAAGCCAACCAGTACATTTTCTGCCTTTATGTAGCGTCAATGGCATTTTTTTTTTTAATACCTCAAAGCTTTCTCCTGCGTTGGCATGTCCTCCACGGGACTCGCTGGCATCCCGGGCTCGTGGAGGCTTCCAAGTCCGCTCCTGGCTGCAGCGGTTGTAGTAAAAGAGTCTACCATGCTGGTCCTTGTATGTCTCCCAGTCGCCAAGGACTTGGTGGGGGGCGCCGGCAGGGAGAGGGGGCTCAGCCGACTGATTTATCTTCAGCTCCTGCAGGTTGCTATAGACGGGTGTGTCGCGACGTCCTTGGCCCAACGAAGAAACGCTCTGGAGGCAGGATGAAAGAAACTAAATTTAAAATTTCCTTCATCAGCAAAAAAATAAATAAAATAATAATAATAATAAATAAATAAATAAAATATCAAATAGAGGAAGAGAGTCCACATGTGCAGTGACATGACAGAAAAGGCCAGGATTAATCAAATCGACTTTCAGTCAATCGACGGAATCGACATATTGGGTACACCTAAATCAAGCAATGGGATGGATGATAAGCTCCCGTCCTTTGTTTTTTTTTTTTTTGGCACACGATCGACCAAAACTGCCACGACTTGTCGATCGCGATTGACGCATAGGGCACCGACGATTTTTAAACTGAAAAGAAACAAAGGATTTTGACTAAATACGTATAATTATAAAAATGATCAATATTATTTTTCCTGTTAGTCACTCACTATGTTATTTTCTAATTTTGTACTTTTCATTTTTTACACTGTGGTGTAAAAAACATATCTTCTTATGTTCATTTTATTTTTTTTTTAATGTACCATAATTTGTTGTGTATAATGCAGAACCATGTATAATACGCACCCCAAAGTTGACCTCAAAATTCTGGAAAGCCCTTCTACCCATGAATAATGCATTTTACAATGCATTATGTTGATTCTATCAATCTGGTCAAAACAAAGAATTCTGTATTTAGTTCATTTTTTCAAAAAAAAAAAAACATTCTGAAGTTAAGCACTTTAATTGAAGATGTAATCCTTTTATCTAAACGCTTTTATTTTGAAATTCACAGCCCTACTTATATTTTGTGAAAAAGAAAATTCTGCTCATGTTTGATGAGCCAGGCATAATTTTTTAAAGACGGTTACAGGGACAAAGACGGTTACATTAAAGGCCAGACGAAATAAATTGAATTTTCTTTGAATGGGATTCAAATGAAACGGTCAAGCATTTCAGAAAAGCATTATCATGAAACAAGACATAACCACAAAGAAATTAATGATGGATCGTCAATCGTATTTAAAAATAGAGTGTTCCCTCGTTTAACGCGGGGGTTTACACTCCAAGAAATACCCAGATTGAGTGAAATCTGTGAAGTAAAAATGTATTTTCCCTACTTTTTTTTCATTCATTATATTAATTTTGTCATTTAAAGGATTTTTTTTTCCATTTACAGTGCATGTTTTTTTTATCTACAGATTTGTTTCCACTTAAAGCATTTTCATTTTTTTTTTTTCATTCATTTATGTTTTATGGCTGTTAAACACCAAACCACATAACACACTTTATAAACTTTTCTCACACTATTTATAAACTTTTCTCAGACGGGCATTAACATTTTCTCACATTTCTCATTCAAACACTCAGAGTTAAAACCTTCGTAGATTAAATAAAAAAAGTGCACTACTGTATTCTAGAATGAAACCAAAAATCAAAACCTGTTTGATGCCAAAACATTGATTTGAGAAATAAATATATAACCCTCCCTTCATCCATTTGGTTCAGCTTTATCCAGGACAAGGGTATAAGTGTTTTCCTATAAAAAGAAAAATAATGTATTATAGTTCTTTAGAAATAAACTTTTAAGTTGAATGATCAATCTATGAGGTTGGACAAACAAATTATTAATAGCAACAGGCCGATCCATTTTCTCCTGGCGTGGCTCTGCTGTTGCGTTGTTTTCTGCAGGAGCACTTTGGTACAGGTGTGTGCTTGCGAGAAAAACAGCTATGAGTTGTTGTTGCCGCTGGTTTTATCTTTTTTATCCCAGTACTTAGGGTGGGCGATAGCGCTGCCGCGGGAGTCACAATAAGTAGATAAAAGCAAATTGATTTGATTCAACATTTATACTACTATTCAAAAGTCTGGCGCCTTTGTCAAAATGTTAAATGGCTACATCTGTTACAGTAGTAAGTAACGTCATACAGAGGAACCTCGACTTACAAACATCTCTAGTAATGAAAAATTCAGGCTACGAAAGGCAAAACTAGGCGCTGCTATGGTTGGGTTACACGTGAAGTCACCTTGTTCATCCGGGTACTTGACCGCCAAGGTTGCAGACAAGCAGTTAGCTGTCCATGGTCATCATGCCAAATTTTTGTTGCGTCTACAGATGTGGAAATCGCGGAAACAGAGACATTGGGAAGTGATTTTCGAAGCTCGAGTGCACAAGGCAAATGGTTATTTGAAAGGCTGTTCTGATCATTTTGTAAGCGGTAAGCATGTGTATTTCTGTTGTCCGGATATTCTACTTCAGGGAAGTCTTTCAGATCCTTTGAAAGTACGTCGTTGTGGAGAGAATACGGATTGATATCTTCAGAGTTTGATCTTCTGTACATATGTAGCTTTGGAGACATCATCAAGTGAATTAAAGTAGGCAGAAAACATCCGCGGCTTGCCGCTAACACAAGGGTCTGTGGACGTTGCCATGGTGATGTCGTCTACAACGCCTAGCTTGTCTGTAGAAATGGCGGCCATTATCACGTGGTTCCAACCCAAGAATTTGCAGCCCCCAAATTCCACCGAACGTAAATATCTTGTATCTTGGTTTGAAAGCGGCACAATACAGGTGCTCTCCCATTGTCTATCACACAACATCTTCCTGCCATCCCATTGGGTAGGGGGGACCTCAAGGTTTACCCTGATGCTCTTCGTTTCCCCTTGATACTGGAGCGTCACTAAATCACACGCTAGCGCACATTGGTAAAGTACAACTGAGTTTTTCTATTTGTGTTTATTGGATGTTTATTCATTTTTCTTCACCAAGGGCACCAAGAAACTTTAGTGGAATTAAGTTGTGTGCGTGCATAAGTTTTCTCTCAGCTGTTAAACACTTGCCGCCTCCTCCGTGCCCAGCATGTGTTTCGCTTCTCACTCACCCTTCTCGTCGTATCGTCGCCCAATGCCACAGGTAAATGAACATAATTTTTATTATTCTTTACATTATGCACTTTGAATGCTTTCTTTTTTTAATCACAAACAATCTGACAATTCTCTCCCATTGGAATTGGTTAAAAATAAGATCAGGCTCAAAGCCAATCATCAAATACATGAGTAGAGTGCAACAAAATAAAGCATACTAATCCTTTTTATACTATCGCTTCAATACAAATGCTTGAAAGGTACCAGCACAGTTACAGATGTGCTAACCTGAAAAACTCAGGGAACCTAATTTGTAAAATATTGTATGTGGACTTCTAAAATGTCTAGGTCGCTATAATTTGAGTGTGTTCCATGAGGTGACAAGAGAAGAACAGAGGAAGGAAGCCAGCAAGAAGCGGAGTCAGGTAGAAATGTGGAAGCGAAACTGCAAGACCGGCTTCCATCCTGAGGCAGAAACAGGACTCGCCCACAAAAGAGAAAATATAATCAAGTGCAGTACAACCTCCAAAATGGCACATTGTGGAGGGAAACCAGAGTTTTCAGAACTTGTATCATGCATAACATCACGTGAGATTTCAGCAAATCCCGTGAAACTGCACTTCACTGAGTATCTAAACTAGGCAGCAATCTTTAACACAAGAATTCATTCATTACCGCAACATAAAAACACCACAAGGTGACACAATTCCAAGTTTGCAACATTGGCTGTATTCAAAGGGAGAACAGTTTTACTTTATTTTGGTTATGCTGCATTGCATATAAATGTGATTAACTTTTTTTCCAAACTCATGATAGTTAAGGTTAAAATAGGAACCAAAACATGGTTTCTATACTTAATATACAATTAAGCCTGGAATTATTCAATTTACATTATTTCCAATATTCAATATATTACTTTTACTCTCATTTCCTAAAACTACAGGGAAACAAATTATTGAAAGAACTAGTGATGAATATAATGCATTTTTTTAAAGTAATTGAAAATTGTGGCAAAACAATATTTAAAAACATCCACCCATATTCCAAGCCGCTGATTCAAGTACTTTCAATTGTAACACTCAAAATGTTATTTTTTTTCTAAAATGGGGTGACCAAAAACATGAAGTAAGAAAATATCACATCAAAATTGACTAACAAAAAGTTGAAAAAAAAGTTGGCATGGTGGAACGAATGGTAAGAGCATTTGCCTCGCAATTCTGAGGACCGGGTTCAAATCCCGGCCTCAGCTACATGGAGTTTGCATGTTCACCCCATGAATAATTTCCTTAAAAAATAATGAATAATGTGAAATTAAAAAGGTTTAAGTTAATGAAAACATTTAATTTTTTTAAAGATCATAAACAAAAATGTTTATTTCCAAAGAAGGGAAATAATTCAAATTAATATAATTTTAAATATAATCTGAAAAAGGTTGTGGTCTTTTTATTTTTATGTAAAGCATTTACTTCCTAATAAATGTTTGGGTGTGATTGAGTAATGTGTACAATTTCTTGGAGTACCTCAAGAAGCGCCGTAAAAATGGTATGCATTATTATTATTATTATTATTATTATACAAGTGAAAAAATGTACAAAATGAAAATATTTAATTGCACCGTATGTTTTGAAAAATGTCATCTTACAACCACTTTAGGTCAACCAAATGTCACAAATATAAAGTCTCAGAAAAGAAAATAGGTTAAAGTGAATAACTCGCACTTTCCACAAGTAAGTGAAAAATAAACATGCCAGTCGAGATGCTTATTCTGGTGTTGTTGCAGAGGTGTTCACGACCACTAACAATTCCATTTCAAAACGTTCCAAGGCTTAAACAGCTGCTCACAAGCTTTGAGAGCAATTTTTCAGCTTGTCAATTTGTCCCAACCACAGCATGGTGACAGCGTGTCTCCGCTAATGACGGCACACAGAGTCGGCGGGCAACTTGTCAGCACTGCTAAATGGCAGTGCGACAGAGGGCACAAAGTCATCAATAATGTCGGAGTCCCCCAGCTTTTTTGTAATGTGGAATGATTTCAAATCATTTACCTCTTCGTGCAAGGAGACTGCACGCCGACTACTCCTCATCCGTATAACCGCCATTGTCCCTCGCTTTTTACCCTGCTCCGACAAGCTATCGTGAGTGAGCCCAAGGGCATGTGTTAAAGAAGTTCGGCACGTCAATCAACCGTTAAGACAGCGAGGATGACAGGAACACGTTTTGACTACCACCACGAGACCACATCCTGCTTATGGGTTTGCTAGGAGACGCCCCAAAAACACAAATGAGCGTTTGTGTTAAATTAACAGCTTGCATACGACTTTGATGCTAAACCAGTGTCAAAGCCTGTCAGGGTTTTTGCAAAGTCACTTTCAAAGGGCTGGTGCTAATTTGGGCTCTAGCTATTACCTAGCATTTGTACCAGTTCATCATGTTTTGCAGTGCAAAATAAAGGTAATCATTTGGCCAGTAGCTCAGAAAGAAAGTTGTACAAGTCACTGCTTTTGTGATAAAATAAAAAAAAAAACTATACTAATACTATACTATAAACTATATATAGAAAATATAACGGTGAAGGAATAGATACTACGTAATCTTGCCACAAACTCAATATGGAAAAGGTACATGTGGATGGGTTCAATGTGAACCAAATAATGAAATCAACATACTAATTCTGGCTCTCGCTCCTTGCGAAAGGGAACCAATTGGATGCTTTCGCAGAGGGGCGGTGGTAACTTCAGCTTTGGCTTTGAACCAACAGTCCCCAGAACAGTTTGAAAGTGGTACACACGAAATTAATTAAATTGTGCAGTACTATATTAAAAAGAATTTACCAAAAACCAGTGCTAATTTTGTCTCTTGATCAATGTGAAAGGGGCAAGTGTGAGTGTATTCACTGAGAAAATCTGGAAAAAAATAAATAAAGGAAAAGATAATGTTGGCTGCTGCTCAGCATGAAAAGGGTACAAGTGGGTGATTTGAAGGAAAAAGTCAAAGAACTGGTGCTAATTTTGTCTGGAGCATAGTGTGAAAGGGTTATAATTGGATGCTTTCGCAATGAGAACTCAATAAACTGGTGTTGATTTTAGCTGTAACTGTGAAACGGCCCTTGGACTATATCAGTGTGAAGGGGGGCTATGTACACACTTTTAAGTAAAAAATTAAAGCTCTGGTGCAAATTTTGTCTCTAGCGCAGTGTGAAAGGGGTACAAGCGGACGCTCACACGATCAAAAATAAAAATACCAGTGCGAATTTTAAGTTTTGTTGAGAACCAGCACCAGATTGGTGTGAAAGAGATATACATGTTGCTTATTCAAGTGTATGCTTTTTTCGTGTAAAATTAAAAAAAAAAAAAAAAAAAAAAAAAAGGCACTAATTTTTGCTGTATCTCAGTGTGAAAGTGGTACAAATGAGGGCTTCCGCAGTGAATCTATTATTAATGAACCATTGCTAATTTGAGATTGCATGTTCTCCCAGTCCGTGTGTGGGTTTGTTTCCAGGCACCCCCGTTTCCTCCCACATCCCAAAAACATGCATTAATTGGAGACTCTATACTGTGATTGTGAGTCCAAATGTTGTTTGTCTCAATGTGCCCGGGAATTAGCCGGCAATCAGTTTAGGGTGTAACTAAGTTTTTTTCTTTTAAATTTGTATTTTTTCTTTTTAAATGGTTTTAATCATGTAAAGCACAATGAGTTAGCCTGTGTATCAAGTGCACGATAGAAAAATTTGCTTTGCTTTAGGGCAAGTCTCACAAAGACACTATCAACCATCTGTGTAGAATATGAGGTCAAATAGGTAGCAATTGAAATCTCACAGGGCAGCTAGTCTTTGAAGGAACTTGGAAAAATGTCCAAAATAAGTCTCTTTTTAGGTATGTGTTCTTGTACAGTCATGATACACATGCCTATATCAAACTTCATGCTGCTACAATGTAATGAAAAAGTATTTGCCCCTGTCTCAAATTACTGTTTTGTGTTTCACCACTTTATAAAGTAATCAAAGATAATCATGATAAACAAAGAAAAAAAATACAAATTTTTAATTGTGATTGTATTTTTTCAGGGGGAAAAATATAAAGTAATAAAAGATAAACAAAGAAAACAAAAAATAAATTTTTTTAATGGTGATTGTATTTTTTCAGGGGGAAAAAAATCCAAAGCTACTTAGCACTGTGTGAAAAATTGCTCAATTTCTTAAATCATATTATTGGGAAAGTAGTTTGTTTTCACAGATCACACCCAAGCCTGATTATCTCCAGACCTGTTCATCCATCCATCCATCCATCTTCTACTGCCATTATCCCCAATACATACATGTAATGCCCATTATTGATGACAATTTTGGGGGGAATAAAATGTGTCTTATCCATGAAAAATTATGGTAAGTTTGTTAAGTTTCATACTGGAGGCTGGGTTGGGATTCCACATTTTCTTTCCCCCATTTTCTCTCTGGTTTGTCTTTGAAACACAAACCTGCTGGGCTGCATACCACAGTAGAGCGGGCCAACAGGCAAAATGCAAACACACATACGATGGCCGCAAGGTTGCACATGCACAAACATGCCGGGGATCATTTTAAAATCAAAAACTGTCTGGCTTTAGTCAGGTACTGAGAGTGAATGGGGAGATGAAGTCAACCTGTGAATTTAACATATTTTCAGGTTTTATCAGATGGGTAATACAGTCAGGACAATGGCTGTGTAGCCCTTTTCACACTTTCCATTATAGCCAGCTTTAATTGGGAAGCTGTCTTGTGTGAAAAATAACAAACATGAAATTCAGGGTTGAAGTCAATGCAGGATTTTTCCATCTTCCGAGGTAGTATCAGTGGTACAATGCGGTGAATCTAAAGGCTGCTACATACAGAGTGACACAGCTGACTAACTGAGTTGTCATGTCGTGTGTGTGGTTTGGCAACAGTTTTCATAAATGGCCAGTCGCTCAGCCACTGGTTTCTGTTGGAGATTACAGCCAATCCGAACGGACATTACCTTACATTCACACTAAAAATACATTTCCAGGTTTTGAGCAAGTGAGAGACAGAAAACCTCCCATGCCGCTCTCAAGACAAATAAACACAGTATAGAATTATAGAAACTGATCAGTATTGGCAATTGATTCACATTTTATGATGATCGGCTTTAATGTCATAATCCGCTGACCCGATGCCCGAAAGACTTACTCTGAGTCACCATTGTCTACAGTAAATTTGCATTCACAACTAGTTGATTCTTAGATTTTTCGTGTCTTTTAACGTAGTACCGGAAATATGTGACAATTAAAAGTTAAAGGAAAAAAAACCTGATGCTACATCAGAAGCTGAAAATTTTGGAGCTCCTAGTTCAACACCATATTCTCTACCAGCACGGGAGGGAGCAAGGAAGTTATTTTTTACTTATTTTTTCAAAAGAAAGTGAGAGGTAGTGTGAAAAGGGATAGTGGAAATCTGGGAAAGGAGTGTGAAATTTATCACCAGAGACTCCCTTCTTCTGCGATGTGACTCTAGATGCAATACATTCCAAAAAATTTCGAGTTATGATGGTTTTGACTGCTGAATTTGCATGCAATCAACTCAGCACAACCTCACAATCTCATCCCTCATACGTCCTGTATTATTCTAACATACTTCAGACGTCCGCATAGGTACCACACCTCATTTCTGGGTCCTCTGACATACGCTTTCTCTCGATCTAAACAGACAATCTAGCTCCTTCTGACCTCCTCTGTACTTTTCCCATCAATATCCTCAAGGCAAATGCATTCATGGTACTCTTTCTAGGCATGAAATGATACAGTTTGAAAATACATAAATCCCACGTACCTTCATTACTCTTGAACATTACTTTATTGTATGGCTCATCAACTGGATTCCTCAATGGTTCCCGCATTTCTACACAACACCCTTGTTCTTAAAAATGGGCACCAGCACACTATTCGTAAGGAATCTTCTCAGCCACTAGAATTCTGTTGAACAACCTCATCAAAAATTCCACAGCCACTTCTTCTAGATGCTCGGATTACCTCCACAGATATGTAATCAGGACCAACAGCCTTTCCATTTGTCACTCTCTTTCATGCCTTTCTAACTTTCCCCTCAGTAATCAATGCCACTTCTTGGTCCACCAGACTTGTCTCTTCTGCTCTTCCTTACTCATCATTTTCCTCATTCATCAACTCTTCAAAGTATTCTGTCTATTCAGCACATTACTGGCACCAGTCAACATTTCCAACACTATCCTTAATTGCCTTAACCTGCTACACATCCTTCCCATTACTATCGCTGTCTGTCCAACCTGTAAAGTGCATTTGTCCAACCTGGCAGAAATGTCATTATATGCCTCTCATTTGACCTTTCCTACCTCTACCTTGGCCCTACATCCCATCTCTTCCTTTCTCCTCTCCTTGGTCCTCTCAGAGTCCCACTTCTGAGCAAACCTTTTGTAGGTTTTCTTTTACTGTCCTGCCTGTTCCTCTGACCACCTTGGTTGTAGTGGTCCAGTCTACTGGAAGCTCGTCCTGAGAGCTTGACCTTTTCCTGAAAAGCCACACCACAATTTCCATTCTCAACTTACACCACATGGTTCTCTGTTCTGGCTTTGTCTTCTTCATCTTACTCTCCACCACCAGACCCATCTTACACACAACCATCTTTTGCTGTCCTCCCACACTCCCCCCTATCTTTACCTTTCAGTTAATAACCATCCGATTGCATTGTCTGCATAAGATGTAATTTACCTGCATGCTTCTACCTTTGCTCCCGTAGGTCACTTTGTGTTCCTGCCGCTTCTGGAAAAAAGTGTTCACTACAGCAATTTCCATCATTTTGGCAATATCTACCACCATCTGTCACTCCAAGTTCCTTTCCTGGAAGTCAAACCTCCCCATCACTTCTTCATCACCCCTGTTTCCTTTACAAACATGTCCATTACAATTTGCACCAATCAAGATTCTTTCTGTCTGGAATGGTTAGAACTATTTCATCTAGCTCCAACCAGAATTTCTCTCTCACCTTTAGGTCAGATCCTAATTTTGGGGCATTGCCATTTATCACAATATAAATAATACCTTCAATTTCAAATTTCAGTCTCATCCTTCCTTCAGATACTTCTTTCACACCAAAGACATTCTGGGATAACTCGTCCTCTAGAAAAAAAATATTTCTCTATTTCTCTTCCCGTCTACACCATGGTTAAGTAATTTAAACCCTGACCCTTTTTCTAGCCTGACTGTCTTTCCACCTGCTTTCCTTGACACACGAAATAGTAACCTTCCTCCCAATTATCATGTCAACCAACTCCTTAGATTTTCTCTTTCATAAGCGCAACATTCAAAGTCCCCACATTCAGTTCTAGGTTCTGTGCTTCCATCTTTCATTCGTCTTTGACCCAGAGTAGCACAATTTCCACAGGCACCCAGCAGGTTGATGGTGCCAGTGGTGGATGCTAATAACCTGGTCAGAAATGGAATTCTTTGGCTGAACGCTCATTTTTGGTGGCCAAAGTTTTAAGACTGATGCAGAATGAGAAATGATCTTGGAAGTGAGAGAATAATACTTTGCATCTTACAGTAAATTAGCACGGGATCCCTTCCTGGTCATTATGACAAAGACAAAGGCAAGGTGATTAGGACAGCCCGCAGTGAAATTACACTTGACAGTGTGCACAAATGTGGCTGAGCAAGGGCAACCACAACCTCGGGCAGCGGGGATGATTTGAAAACGCCTAAAAATAAAATCGAAACGCGATTTTATACAGAAGCGAGGAAGCTAATCTCCAAAACAATGAGGTTGATCTCAATTTGTACTCCAAACATGGGAGCCTGTGCAGCATCAAAATGAAGTGTGATAGATTATTTTCAACAATTTAATAAAGACAGTGTATGATATGCAGTCTGCATGTCTATTTTGAATGGGGGACATTTTGTTAAATATGGTATTCGGGGGCCCTAAGTATGTTAAATTGGTTGAATATAAACCAATTGTCAAGTACGGTACGTGCATAAAATGCTGCTTACTGCCAAGTCTAGCTAAAACTATAAAGTATTAAAAAACGAAAAAAACCTCTAACTCAGGAAGTGGAACATGAATCATGCACTCTCTAGATTTAAGAATGTTACTTCAATGACAGGTTAAGTTAAGTCACATGGCAACCATTGCAATGTTTTGTTTGAGAGTCATTACAACAAAGACCACGTCATGTCTTGCCCACAAAATTACCAAAATGAAAATGACATCACAGTATGACTAACTCCATGCCAACTAGTCCAATGTTTTCTTCCTCCTTCCTTGGGCAAAACGCAAACAGCATATTAAGTCCCATATTGAAATAAATATTGTATTTCACTGACAACCATGTCAAAGGATGACCACCCAAAGCCTAATATCCCTGCAGATGTATGCACATCATGGGTGAATATCAAGCCTAACTTACTTTGTCTGTAGGAGTAACAATCTTTATACAACAAATTTTTGAGCGTCGAGATAACACTAGTATATCTACAAATAAACGGGGAAGAAATACCATTTTTTCACTATTATAAAGCACACTTAAAACTCTTCAATTTTCTCAAAAATGGGCAGGGCTCCTTATAATGCAGAGCGCCTTATGTGTGCAGTGATGTCTCAAACCTGTAATTTATTGGGATCATTTCCTGCCGAGACGCTGCTTATATAGGGGAAAAGCGGACGTGTAGATGTTACAAGAGGCGTGGGAGAGGACACTAAAGGAAACAAGGCGAGGTGGCCTGACTAGGAAGAACAACTGCAGCAGTGGATTATTGATCAAAGAAAAAACACCCACCATGAAAAAACAAGCGCAGTAAATGAACTCGGATCTTGCTATTATTCTGGGAGGCTTGACGAAGCAACTTCAATCCCTAGACATTGGTGTAAATACGGTATACAAAGTGAAGTTGCGAGGGCCGTGGGAGCCATGGATGACAAATGGAGAGAGACGGAGATTTATTAAGACTGGGAGGCAGCGCCACGTGACCTACCCCACAATTTGTGAATGGATTGTGGATGCTCGGGCTAACCTGTCTGTTTCTACTGTTGTTCGAAAAGCCGGCATCATATCTGTGGAGCTGCATTGCAACAAGACTGACAATGAAAGGATTAACTAAAAAAAAAATGTATACTGTTAAATACTTGAAAAGAGTACAACTTAACTCACTGTTTACATTGTTTAATACACGAATAAAGTACAACCTAACTGAGTTCTGTTCCCGGCTGCCTTTAAAAATAGTGCGCATGCATGCTACCGTATGTTTTAAGATGTCCCTATATAATTATATGCTTTGCAGTGCTAAACATGTATGTAAAATTCATTCAAAAAGATTCAAAGTGCATGTTTTTGTTTTGTTCACTTGTTTCTTCGCTCATCATTTTGATTGTTTTGTTGTCTGCTGGTTATGCTGTCCTGTAATGATTTTGGTTTGGTGTGACACCGTGGACATTGATAGCTCGTGTATTGACTCGTGACTTGCTTGCACCAGTAGTAGTGGGGAAAAAAGTAAAAGCTTTTTCTTCTGTTTGCAAAAATAAAAGGTACAATTATGCTTCACTGTCTTGTGAGTGCCACCATCCCTGAGCCCAACAATATGCTGCGCCTACTGAAATTGCAACTGAGACTGCGCCTTTTAATACTATGCTTGGTCATAAAAATACGGTAATTTTTGTCGTATTTTTCATGAGGGTTTCAGAAACATTTTTCTTTATAAATGCTGAAGGACGTAACAACTAATTACTTGTTTTAAGTGATTGCATTCTCGGCAAACCTAAGTCAATTTTATCCTCCATATTTATTACGCTATTTTCTGAAGAACTTGTCACAAGAGAAATGAGTCAATGAAAAAAAGCTCAAATTTAGACAAAAATCATGATACCCCAAGTAATACAGAAATTACTATTAATTCCTCAAGGTACTTACAAACCACGTGACATGATAGTACGTGACTGAACCAGATCAGCGCATAAAAAGTGCTGCCGACACTGACAGTTGAAACTAGTTTACAAACAGTGCAAAAACAAGTTTCATTTTTCATCTTATTGTCTGAAGTCAAATGAGACTAAAGTCTATATCAGGTCGGTCAGGATTACCATGATAATTTTTGTTAAATGCCACAATAATGAGAAAGGGAATTTCTTAGATAATCTTACATTATTCTCTTTGAGGTCAACAATTTAGATACACAAAAAGTACTATGAATTTAAAGAAAATGGGGAAGCCCAGATGAGAAGCTCCTGAAAGGTTGATTGACAATAAGATGTTGGCAACAATGTGAAAGTGTGGATATTTTTAAGGAAGCTGGCTGGCTGTACTCATTTTAACGCACCGAGCGAGGCATCTGGTTTGTGTACATTTTGGTCACAACATTTTCATCCACAGGAACATTATACATTATGAATCTAGTTTACAAAGACAACATTTTAGACTTTATATACTATTTATATGGCTTGCACCAAAGCACACAGCGGCATGGCTTGCAAACCCGTGGATGTATTTACACCGTAAAGGAAAGCTTCAGTGTATTTTGATTGTCAGTAAACTGCCGTACAAGGGTGATTCGTATGCTTACTTGCAAATCCAGTTTTGACTGATCGGCTACTGATGAAAACTTTTTCCAAACCACGTGTACCATAACTCAGTCGAGTTTGTCAGCCTGAGCTTATTCCTACTGGAAAAAACATAGCTTCATTCATGGGAAAGGAACTTGTCTTTCTGGTCTTAATGGCTTTGGTTTCCTGAAACAGCAACACACAAAGTTCAAACCAGTCCAACGAGACTAAGGACCGCTCTCATGGTCCCAAACCCTAGTGCAACTCAGTAGTAATAATGTGGACTAACGTGACGGTTAAAACTGTACGTTAATGTGAGTCATCAGGAGGAATAATCTATTCATGGGATTATCTGAACAGGCTTTTAACCACACAGGAAAACAATGTGCAATGGCTACACAAATTCTTTTACTAGAACAATTAAAGTAGTACAAGACAATACAGTAGTACCTCTACATACGTAATTGATCCGTTCTGGAAGTGGTTTTGCCATGGGAATTTTTCATAAGTAGAAGCACATTTTACATGTAAATAGCTTAATCCGTTCCAAGCCACCCGACCCCCCCCTACACACACACACACACACACACACACACACACACACACACACACACACACACACACACAAAAATAAGCAGTCAAAGTAGACAATGTAAAGAAATCAAAATTATTATGTTAATTTACCCATGGCGTTGGATGACAATGTAAATAAGTAAATAATAAATAAGGAACTTTCCAGAAGAGTTTCCTTTAAATGGTCCAAGGTTTGTAAATAGTTAAAAGTTGGAAATGCTACCTGAGATGAATGTAAAAAATATTCAAGCTATATTAATCTAAAAATTAGAGCTATATCGCCCAGAAAATGATGGCAAGATGAGTTTCAGAGAAACATTTTACTTCTATCCATCCATTTTCTTGGCTGCTTATCCTCACAAGAGTTCCAGGAGTGCTGGAGCCTATCCCAGCTGTCAACGGGCAGGAGGCAGGGTACACCCTGAACTGGTTGCCAGCCAATCGCAGGGCAGATTGAAACAGACAACAGTTGCACTCACAACCACACTTGGGGCAATTTAGAGTCTCCATTGAATGCATGTTTTTGGGATGTGGGAGGAAACTGAAGTGCCCGGAGAAAACGCACGCAGGCATGGGGAAAACATGCAAACTCCACACAGGTAGGGCCAGGATTTGAACCCCGGCCCTCAGAACTCTGAGGCCAACGCGCTACAGCTGCACCACCATGCTGCCTATCGTGAAATTATTTTATTATTATTTTTTTTAATATGAAACATAAAATTAAAATAAAGAAGCATTTGAAAATGTTTAGTTCTTGTGTCTATGTGCCCTGCGATTGGCTGGCAACTTGTGTCTATGTGCCCTGCGATTGGCTGGCAACCAGCTCAGGGTGCACCCCGCTTCTTGCCTGTTGACAGCTGGGATAGGCTCCAGCACTCCCCACAACCCTCATGAGGATAAGTGGCAAAGAAAATGGATGGATGGAGGGAGGGAGGGATGGATGGATGATGAATATTGAAATCTAAATTCTCACTGTAGTGTTTTAATATCCACAATGGACAACTTAGAGGAGTCGATTATTTGAAATCGTGACGCCACCCTACGTGGAAATCATCATCTTTTCCGTGGGGGCCGACAACTATTTGAGTCTGCGATTGACCGCAAAAACGAACTGCATTCCGCGTAATTCACTTTTGTATGATGACAAGAAAGGGCGTTCATTCAAAATGGCGTCGGGCATCAACCCAGTCTTAAAAATCAGAACAATTTTATGGATGGGTGGGTAAAGTAACCGCGGCTCGTCAGCAGTCGCAATTCCTATCAGAATAAAGATCTGATACGATACAACGATCACTTTTTTTGTAAATCCATTTGGGTCAGTACCAATTTGTACACAGCTCGGGCTCATGTCAGGCCCACGATGGAACGGAAGAAAATGCTAACAGATCGCATCGGTGTTATGCTACATCATCATGTCTTTCCAAGGAAATGGGAGCAGCTCAAGCTATCGTTGCGTTAGCGTAAAAGAAATTCTGCCCAAATCGCAAAGACGAGCGCGAGCAGATTCTTGCGTAGCATGACAGAAACGTGAGTCCAAAGAATGTAATCCCTCCTCTCCCATGATGCACCGCTGCTATGTAACAAGAGCTGAAATATAGTGTACGTTTTTGTGTGTACCTCTGCGTGTGGTCTGACCACATCCTTTTTTAGGTATTAAAGATGTTGCTTATTTTGAGTAGTCTTGACATTAATTTATGTGTTTATTTCATAAACGTTAACAAAACGAGCCTGCTCCTAAACAATCAGTATTCACACGGTAACAGGAAATGCAAGTTCACCATTCTGAGCATGTTCGGAGGTTATGCCAAAAGCACATGTTCCAAGCTGCAAGTGCATTTATGTTGAAAGTTGACTTGATTTTAGTTCTAACGTTAGACTAGTCTGTTCATATATCTAAATGCGAATGGTCATTTTCCCCCGGTACGCGTTATCTTGTTATCCCCTCTAGATGCTTTAGGAAGATATAGGTAATCTACTACTAGCTTTCATCAATGGATAGACAATAGATAGCATTGTAAATTACGCTAGTTTATCACAATACATCACGATTGTCGACAGGAATGTTTATTACAATGTATCGCTAGTTTGTTGCCATTAACGCCGATTATGTTGAGCTAAGATTTCAGAATTTTCAAAACCTTCCGGGTATAGACCGTTTGTCTTTACTCCTTGACAGGCCAGTGCATTTAAGTTTTCTTCAGATTAGGTTTGTCACATCAAGAATCTTTATTGATGAAAATTTTTAAATACAGTTTTATATCATGTTCTATTAAAATCAGTTGAAATTGGAAATTATCATTTCTGAGTTTGAAATGTTTGTTTTCCATTTTATTTATGTATTTGTTTATTTTATTTTTAATTTACAGTTATATTAATCCAGTAGGTTATTTTAAGGTCTTGAGATTCCATCCCTATTGACAACCGCAATTTTATCTGCCAGCATGACTGACCACACCCATTTATTTTTAAAATGTGAGTGACTACTATTTGCTTGGGTAATTACAAAATCTGAAAATATTCAGGAAAAAACAAGCGTGCCGGCCCGCTTATACATTCACAAATTCATAAGTACGTTGCGTACATGCCACCAGTCGTACTTTGTCCTCAAGGCATAACTGGGCTCATGAGCCAGCTGTCCAAACAAATGCTATTATGGAGCCTCCAGGCCAGCTCTTATGTAATGTTAACATTGCGAGCGCTTTAGCCGGCTTCACTGAACATCACAGGACACCAGAGAGTCCCTCGTGTCCTATGAAGTTACCGCATGGATTCCATGGCAACAATCAATTTTTGTGTGGTTAAATAAAAATCAGCCACACATGCCTTTACAACACTTTTACGACACAAAACACTTGGATGTTTAAATCATTGGCGTCGGCCATATACCCCATACTTCCAAATATGGTCAATTTCCCAATGTTTTTTTTTCCCCACAAATCAATACTAATTAATGGTCCTCTGTTACATGTATATATTGGTTCAATAACAGCATATATTGCTCCAAAACCTGTATGGAAATCAACGCGGGGACGGGACTCACTGGAAAAAAAAAAATGTTTCAGAGCTTATCTGGTTGGTATCAGGAGAAGTAATACAAATATCACGGGACAAAAACCCAATTTAGATTTAATTTTAAAGGCATCAATTATTCCTATTACTAGTCCAGTGGTGAAAATATTTCTTTTTCATTTCAAAAGGTTCCAATGATGGCACATCTGTCTTAAAAAAAAATAAATTAAAAAAAATCATAATGAAGATCATAATGAAAGGCTTCCAATGCTTTTGGAATCGCCGTTTACATCACTTCACAAAAACACCAGTGTGCGTAAAAAGTGCTATATGTCTAAAGCATCACGCGAGCATCCCACCTACCGTGCAGCTGTCATCTGGGTACATGATGTCCGCTATCGTCGTATTATCGCAGTGACCGCTCTGTCTGACTAACATGGACAAAAAAGCTCCAAACATTTTCTCACACAAACACTACCATTACATAAACACAGATACATAGCGATAGAAAGCAGTGATCTTGTGACATAACACAGACATATCCAATTGAAGCCCTTGTCGGGATTAAGATGAAAAGCTTTATAAAGTCGAGAACTCTGCCTCCTGCCCGCACACACTTGTTTGTATCTAATCAAAGACAGCAGATGATCTCTTAATCACTACACAGAAATCTATTATTTAGTCTTCTTTTAAAGTGATCCTGAGATGGAGAGTAACGGAGATAAATGTATTCAGCAAGTGATGGTGAGCATCATATCATGAACTGTCTTGACTTAATCATTATTTTTGTAACAAGCATGTGTACATGTTGATTAGTCTGTTTTTTGCTTTCCTTTCAGTGAGGCATCGGCGCAAGGAGCATATCATGCACTTCCCTGACTTGATTATATAATTTGTCTTTTAGCAAGTTTTATCTTGACTAAAAACCGTAGCTATAAGTTTCAATGTGCAACAAAAACTTGTTCAAATGAAATGGTTAAAACATGGACGTTCCCTACAATGCACTGAGGTTTGGGCAAGCGCAGATGCTTCTAATGTGGAGAAGAACAAGGAGATTTTACTTTCCGCACGCGTAGAAGAAGAAGAGTCTACCTCAGTTGTGCGTAAAAGAACAATATAGCTTAATTGGCCATAGAAGAAGGTGGAGCTACCTTTCGCCTGTATAGAAGACTGCACCAGTTGTGGTGCCCTCAAAGCCGGATGCTACATGACAATCACGAACGCAAAATGTATATTTGTAATATTTTAAACGCTTGGAGCAGCATGAAAGAATCTCACAGATTAAAAGGCTAAACTGCTCCATGAGGAGAATAGAATCTACTATAACTGATTAAAAAAAAAGGTTTCATAGAATCTGTTTTTAAAATTGTGTATTTTATTTCATAAATGTGTATTTTAAAAGATAGAAAAGAAAAGTAAAGCTATATCCTTAATCATGGAAAGTTTTGGGGGTACATTTCTTTATCCATCATTTTTTTCACTGTAAACTGTTGCGTAGTCTTTGTCTAAAAGTAGTGTAGTAAAAATATTTTCCCTGACACGAGAAATAATCATGATTAACAGTCATTATTACAATATTGGCCAAAATAAGCATGATGAAGCATTATTTTGGCAATAATCCTTTAGCCCTACAAACAGTTTTAAGGAATGTGTCATTGTCTCCTGGGCTTTAATCTCCCAAAATTTATTTGCATCTGCTTTCTTTTAGTCATCATTTTAATATCAAGCATTTACTCCACAAATGAAGTTATATTTTGCAGTGTTTCTGGGAGGTAAAACTCATCGGTAAAAGTAGATTCTGGCCAGCTAGACCAGAGGCAGGAGAGAAGATGGGGATCTTTTTAAAGAAGAAAAATAAGCAAAGCAAAAGAGCACTTGCTACCAGTGTGTGTACGTGTATGTGTGTGTGTGTTCCAGGTTGGGATCCAGTGAGAACTCAAGACATAATAACAACACCACAGGCTTTTTGTCCCAAGTCAAGTATCGTATAGAGACCCTTTCCAAAAAAATTTAAATAGGAAGATTTTTATATCAAAAATGCAATTCAAAATGTTAAATTTTCATAAATTATAGGGCCCACAATTTTAGCAAAAGTGTTCATTTTTACATCATTTGGGTTGTTAGCTGCGAATGCTACTACCCCCAAAACCTGATGAATGAATGAGTTGTATGGCCAGCTTAACATTGTGATGGCTTGGGCATCAAACCAGGTCTTGGTCCTTTTGGTGGTATGGGCAAGGACCAGGTCCTGCTGCAAGATGAAATCAGCATCTCCATAGAGATAGATGCTCAGCAGAAGGAATCATAAAGCCCTCTAAAACATTCTACTGCACTGTTGTGGTGACCTTGGATTTTAGAAACCACAGTTTACCATCAGCTGCAATGCACATTGCACCTGAAATCATGACTGGCTGTGGATATTTCACTCTGGACCTCAAGCAGCTTGGATTCTGTTCACCCATCAGAAAAGAAAGATGACATTGGACCACTAGGAAACACTCCATTCCTCCATCTCTTTGGTCAGTTGAGACGCTTCCAACATTGAGTCAGGCGCAGATGTTGCTTGACCCGAGGTACCTGACAGTTGTAGGATGATTCTGAATGTGTTGGTTTTTGAACCGGTGACTCTTGCCTCATTCCACTCTTTCTGGATCCCTGCTAGATTCTTCTATCTTCTGTTTGATAACCCACTGAAGGAACGGCCATCCTTTTTGCTGGTGCATCTTTTTTTGCCACATTTTCTACTTCCACTAGACTTACAATTCATAAACAGCACTCTGTGAACACCCACCCCCCTTAGCTATGAACCTTTGTGGCTTATCCATCCTATGGACGGAATCAAAGATACTTTCTGGCCAGGATTCATGTCTGCAGTCTTCCCCATATTGAACCAAACTGAGACAATTGCACCAAGACTCTAGCAATTTAATGACACCTGGGGAAACCTGGGTTATGAGTTTAGTAGATGGTTAGTATGTGACACTCATTTTAAAACATTAATGCCCTGCAAAATTTAGCCTAATTTCTTGACAGTGATCGTTTTTTTTTTTTTTAATTCTGGATTTCAGGGGTTTTATGAGCTAGAAACCCAAATTATATGGAATAAACAATTAATTGAAATTGTCTGCCCTCAATCTATAGTTAAAGAATTTTAGCTTTTTAAAAGGGACTTACGTGAATAACCTTTTCCATGATATTAACACGTTTTGGGACAAATCAAACGCAAAGTCAACCAACGACTGTCTGAATGTGCCAGATCGGCACTAAACCATCATGTTTTACAAGGATATCGAGTCACACTTTGTTTGGCATTTAACTGCTGTTTATATACTTTCATTTGTGAAGAAGGAAGGAAGTCCATTCTAGCATTGAAAAAGTCAATTTATGAAAGTATAATCCATGTTTGCTTTAGGATGAGGTTTTATCATGAGCACGCAGAGATGAGAGGGGTAGCAGGAGGCACACCATAGGCTGGACCAAAATTAAAAAAAAAACGGGGGGGTCCCTCAGAAAGGTGGGGGGTGGGGTAACCTAGCCCCACAGAGTTGCACACCATCACAACCAAAGCCCAAATGGAGGCATCAGCGAGGTGCAGCGGAATGAATGGGATAGAGTGGTCCATATATTGATCCAACAGATTGTGTCAGACAGCCAGCTGGCCAAGTGGCACTGACTAGCGGGGCCTGGCCACGTAACCTGTCGGCTAGCTACAAAAGAACCAGCGTGATGACAGTTCCCTGACCTCAAACCAAATAAATCTTAACCCTTCAACAGAAAAAAAAAAAGAAAAAAAAAAAAATCAAAAACTTATTTACCTGGAGTTGTTCAGTAGAACTGCTGCTCAACTCATCTCCAGACTCAGAGTCATTGGTGTGCTGTTCCTCGCCTGAGTGTGAAGGGCTATCCACATCTAGCGGGGCACGGAACAACTCCGGAGATTGGGCCCGGGCGCGAGGCAGTGTGCTGCTTCGTTGGGAAGGCAGAGGTCCAGTGCTCTGGGAAAGGATTTCGGCTAGTGATCTCTCAGGTCCAGTAGGTGTGCCGGGTACATAATGTTGGCGATGGTGGTTACTGTCCCGCCTATGTATTGGTGGTGATAAATGGAGGGAAGAGGAGGAATGAACAGAGGGTGAGCGCGCAGGCGTCGACTCCGGTCTGTCTAGACTCTCTGTGGAGGAGTCCTGGAGTGCCTGATCCATATTAGCTGGCTTTACCCAAACAGCATTAGTGTTCTGAGGTGGAGTGTTCCTTGTGGAAACGGGGTTATGAGGCGGGGTAGTCTGGGTGGAAACTGGGAGATGAAGCGGGGTGTTACCAGCAGAAACAGAGTGGTGCGGTAAAGGCTTCGGGGGCGGCATGAGGGCTTTGCGTACCTCCCTAACATACTGGGCGGGCACGTAAAAGGCTTTGCTCCCCTCCTCCTTCCGCACCTTCCACCAGTCTTCATTGGTTTTTTGTACCAGCATGTAGCATTCTCCCTGGTGGATGGCAACCAGTCGGTCTTTAGATGTATACTCGTAGTCATATTCCACCTCGATGTAGACCTGTCCCGGCGCAATTGGCAGCTCAGCCATTTTGCCTTCTGCTGTCTCCCGGCCAGGTTCCACGTCTGAACCGCCCCTGCAGTCACTCTGATGGAGAAACGGACAAGTTAAGATTCAAGACATTGACTCAGACTCACTTCCGTTCATTTTTTTCCAGACATCCTTTTAGTTCCAATGCATAGACCTTTGACACACTCACTGCCTTCAAACCTGACTGCTAAACTTCTCACTGGACACCCTTCAATCCTGATGACTTTAAGAACCTGAAAAACCCTCCTTAAACCTCAAAGCGCCATCTTTAACATCCAAACACAATCAATGCAGCATCTTCAAATCCGGACACATATGCTTAAATCGCCACACACTGCCTTCAACACCAAAACACTGCTTTCAATATCTTTCCAGGTCACTTGAAATCCTGACAAACCACATGTAACAGCGCAACACAACAGTCAACATCCTGACCCACCACTGCCAATTCTGTCAGACCGATCGCAACTTAAAGAACCCCTCTTCAGTTCTGACACAACCTCTTCAACTGCCCAAACACAACACCTTCTACTTCCAACTATTCATCGTACCCTGTCATAACACAAGGAATCCCTTCAACACAACACACAGGCTTCAACCACTGCTCAATGCCAGTGCACTTCCTTTGAACATGACACCACCTTCACCATCCATCCATCCATCCATCCATCCATCCATCCATCATCTGAGCTGCTTTCAATATCCAAAAACACCCCACTCAAAACTGATCTGACATAGTCAACGTGTCGCCTTCAATATCCCATCTTTAAAGTGACAACGCATCCACTTCAATCTTGACAAACTACCTTTCAGATCTCCATGCAGAACATCAAATCCCAGTCAACATCTTAAGCACTCTGACGTGCACTGCTTTCAATTATGACAGCGAGTGTACCAATAGAGTGTCTGTCATAAGTCATAGGACACTGAGTATTACACACCACCAACAAATACACAGTAGACACAAAGAGCCAGTGTCTTAGCTGGTCTACTGGTCGTAAGCCAATGATGAGAAGTGAATAAGAAGACTCATAAATCCTCTTGAAAGGGATGGGAGATTAGACAAAGCTAAAAACGCGACTTGCATGCTGCAATGCCATCTACGCTCAAGACACGGACAAGTTGCAGCTGATTTGTCCAATTGCTCGCATAGCTTCCTGCTGATGTCACACACAGAGACACGCACACATACACACACACACACACACACACACACACACACACACAAGTGTTAAGGTGAGGCAAGTACACGTTGAAACACAGTGACGCACTTGACAGGAATTTCAATAGTTCCTTTTACTTGTATTGTATTCAACTTTTAACACTAAATTGGCATCAAGAAATAATTTCATCTTGTTGCTAATTTGACAGTAGTCATTTTAACAGTAGTGTTCACTCATTATTCAGGGGGGTCACATTCCTTACCGTGACATAAGTACTGAAAATCCATAAATAATGGATGCAGTATTAAAAGACCTATGCATGATATGTACATTTTTATGATCATAAGGTGCAATTAAAAGTCTTACATTTTCACTAAAATTGACAGCACGCCTAATGTAAACAATGAGTTCCAATATCTATAAATACCATAGCTGAAAATTCCCCCAAATTTTCTGCCCAGAAATCCTAATGCAAATCGTTAGGAAACTTGTGATCAAAACCTTGACTCTGGTGGATCTTATTAATTGAAATGGGAACGTAATGTTTAAAAAGGTCATTTTCACATTTTTCAATGGCGTCCACTTAAGCCTTCACTTTTTCCACAACCAACTGAGAGCAAGTGCATTGCTGAAATTATTTAAAAGTTCATAGAAAACAGAATAATAGTAGTAGATGATGATAATAATAATAATCAAGGACATATAGATTTCTAGTGTGGACAACCCCTATCATCGCGTTATTTATGACACCAAAATGAGGAACATCTTTATCTTTGTAAGCGCCACAAAAAAAAAATTTTCAACCAAAATTAAAAATTCCAAAACGAGATGCACTGTAGTTACCAACAAATTTATCCGAAAAGAACAAGTATTACCTCGCGTAAAACAATGAGTGATTTGGATGGACCACGACTCAGTTCCCATCCCTGATTTCTGCGCCATTAAAAAGAAACAAAATTTTGTGGAATTTACTGAGATACCTATCAGGAGTGCCTTGAAAGAGTTTCAACAAGTCCATAGTTTGTTTATATGTGCTGTGGGACTGATTGACCACTACTCCGTTATATCTATCGATATCAGTTGTCTATTAATATATATTTGAAAAAAAATATGCCCCATGCCATAGATTGCTTGCCCGTGTCCTGACAATGACATGCGACAGTCCATTTATTGCTAATAAATGTTTTAAAAAAGAAAAAAAGTGCCATGCAATGACTGGCGACCAAGTTCAGATGAGATAGGCGAGGTGCAGAACACCTGCGACTCTTCTGAGGATAAACCCTTCAGAAAATGCCTAGGTGGATTTTTATTAATATTAATTACTTCAAATATTTTACACCCACCTAAACTTTTTTCTTTTTTTTACTCCAATGTTGCCCTTGAGCACAAAGTGTGCCCAGCCCTGGCAGCTCAAGCATGGCAATTCCCGACGGAATTGTGACAGTACACTTCCTTAAACATTCGACCTATTTTTTTCCGCCCCCAAGACACCTTGTCGTTGTACTTTTTCAACACCTCCATACACATAGGGCACTTGAAATAACACCGGACAAACTTTAAAGAGTCACGTCAAAATGACATATTCAACATCGTTATAAGCGAATTCAATTCTCGCTAATTAGCATGTCCGCTAACTGTACGTCCCATAGCGTCGAGTGGGAAGGTGGAAAAGTGTCCCGTCAAAGTCGCTTACCTCTGGGGAAACGCATGTCGATAGTGACGGACGGGTGGTCGATTTATACTGGTGCTTCAACCCCAGTAGAATTCACCCAGGTCAGCGTGTGAGTGGATAAATAAAAAGCCGTCCACTTGTCAAGGTTTGCCCGAAAATAAGTCACTTCCTGTCCGCTACAAGTTGACCAAGTCTCACCACCTTCCCGAGGCCCAGATCGTCTATGAAGGAAAGATGATCCTGGCGTGCATCGTGACATTGTCATTCTGATGAGGAAGTTGTCTTTCGTCGACGACGCAGTTTGCCACGCAAACCCCGGCGAACCAACGTTGAATTTCAAGTATGACAAACTTTATTACATCGATTTTTTTTTTACATATTGTTTTTCCTTTGAAACGTGTCGACTAGAAATTAATTCTCAAAATTTACAAATTGTTCAATTGCCACATTTGGAGTAAGACCTCAACGCTAATCTTGTGATCGTTTCTCCAGGCGCCTCAGGTGTTTCCAACACAAAAAGAAACGCAGCTCCTCTTAGGCATGACGACGTGAACTACTATAACCACGCGTCGGATTAAAACCAATTAGCAGTCCTTTAAAACGTTGATTTGTATTTATATCTATATCGTGAAGAAATCAATATCCTAAAAATCAATCAAATATTACTCGGAAATATTTTCAGGAAAATACAATCTGTACAACATTATCTGAGCCACTTATCCTCACAAGGGTCGTGCAAGTGCTGGTCCCTATCCCAACTATCTTCAGGCAGGAGGCGGAGTACATCCTGAACTGGTTGCCTGCCAATTGCAGGGCACATATAAACAAAACCCTTGCACACACAATTACACTTCTGTGCAATTTACAGTCTCCAATGAATGCATGTTTTTGGGATGTGAGAGGAAGCCGGAGTACCCGGAGAAACGCCACACAGGCACAGGGAGAACATGCAAACTCCACATAGGCAGACCGGGATTTGAACCCCGGTCCTCAGAACTGTGAGGCAAATGCTCTAAGTTCTAGTTGTTCACCTTGCTGCCTCTTTTGTGATATAAAGTGCAAAAAAAAAAAACCCACAAATGTACGTGGTGACTTTATGTGGTACAGACATTTTAAGGATTTTAGGTTTTAAATACAGTGAAGAAAATAAATATTTGAACACCCTGCTACATTGCAAGTTCTCCCACTTGGAAATCGTGGAGGGGTCTGAAATTTTCATCGTAGGTGCATGTCCACCCTGAGAGAGATTTAAAAAGAAAAATCCAGAAATCACAATGTATGATTTTGTAACGATTTATTTGTGGGACACTTGAACCCCTGTCTATCAGCTGCAATTCTGACTCTCAAAGACCTGTTAGTCCGCCTTTAAAAGTCCACCTCCACTCTATGTATTATCCTGAATCAGATGCCACCCCATACAATCAGTAAGATTCAAACTTGTGACATGGCCAAGATCATGATTCCATTCTCCGTGTTTGGAAGAAGACGGATGATGAGTTTCATCTCAAGAACACCAACCCTACTCTGAAGTATGGGGGTGGTAGCTTCAAGTTTTGGGGGTGTTTTTCTGCACATGGGACAGGACGACTGCACTGTATCAAGGAGAGGATGACCGCGGCCATGTATTGTGAGATTATGGGGAACAACCTCTTTCCCTCAGTCAGAGCATTGAAGATGGGTCGTGGCTGGGTTTTTCAACGTGACAATGACCCGAAGCACACAGCTAGGAAAACCGAGGAGTGGCTCCAGAAGAAGCATTTCAAGGTTCTGGTGTGGCCTAGCCAGTCTCCAGACCTAAACCCAATAGAAAATCTTTGGAGGGAGGTGAAACTCCATGTTTCTCAGTGACAGCCAGGAAAACTATCTGATCTAGAGAAGTGTGGAGGAGTGGGTCGAAATCAGTGTGTGCAAACCTGGTGAAGAACTACAGGAAAGGTTTGACCTCTGTAATTGCAAACAAAGGCTACTGTACCAAATATTAACATTGGTTTTCTCAGGTGTTCAAATACTTATTTGCAGCTGTGTCACACAAATCGCTGAAAAAAAGCATACATTGTGATTTCTGGATTTTTCTTTTTTGATGATCTCTCTCACAGTGAGACATGCACCTACGATGAAAATTTCAGACCCCTCCATGATTTCTAAGTGGGAGAACTTGCAATGTAGCAGGGTGTTCAAATATTTATTTTCTTCACTGTACATTTTTATTTTTTTTATTAATCATCAACAAATCCATCGAAGTCCTCATTTTCTGTATCCAAAATGAACAGCTCGGCAAATTCTCCATTAAATACACCAGGTTCCCTCTCGTCAATTTCATTGTCAGTCTTGTTGCAATGCAGCTCCACAGATATGATGCCGGACAACAGTAGAAACAGACAGGTTAGCCCGAGCATCCACAATCCATTCACAAATTGTGGGGTAGGTCACGTGGCGCTGCCTCCCAGTCTTAATAAATCTCCGTCTCTCTCCATTTGTCATCCATCGCTCCCACGGCCCTCGCAACTTAAATTTGTATACCGTATTTACACCAATGTCTAGGGATTGAAGTTGCTTCGTCAAGTCTCCCAGAATAATAGCAAGATCCGAGTTCATTTACTGCGCTTGTTTTTTCATGGTGGGTGTTTGTTCTTTGATCAATAATCCACTGCTGCAGTTGTTCTTCCTAGTCAGGCCACCTCGCCTTGTTTCCTTTAGTGTCCTCTCCCACGCCTCTTGTAACATCTACACGTCCGCTTTTCCCCTATATAAGCAGCGTGTCGGCAGGAAATGATCCCAATAAATTACAGGTTTGAGACATCACTGCACACATAAGGCGCTCTGCATTATAAGGAGCCCTGCCCATTTTTGAGAAAATTGAAGAGTTTTAAGTGTGCTTTATAATTGTGAAAAAACGGTATTTCTTCCCCGTTTATTTGTAGATATACTAGTGTTATCTCGACGCTCAAAACATTGTTGGAAAAGATTGTTACTCCTAAAGACAAAGTAAGTTAGGCTTGAGATTCACCCATGATGTGCATACATCTGCAGGGATATTAGGCTTTGGGTGGTCATCCTTTGACATGGTTGTCAGTGAAATACAATATTTATTTCAATACGGGTTAATATTATTAATAATAATGTTAATTCACATTGGAAGGTTTATTGTACTTATGAATTTTGGGGGAGAATCTTCCTTTAATACGTTGTTTGCCTTTTTGGAAGAAAGCATTGGACTAGTTGGCGTGGGCTTAGTCATACTGTGGTGTCATTTTTACTTTGGTAATTTTGTAGGCAAGACATGACGTGGTCCTTGTTCTAATGACTCTCAAACAAAACATTGCAATGGCCGCCATGTTATTTAACTTACTCTGTCGTGGAAGTAACAATCTTAAATCTCGGGCGCATGATTAATGTTCCACTTCCTGAGTTTGATTTTTTTGATTGTTTTTTAAAAAATATTTAATAGTTTTAGCTAGGCTTGGCAGTAAGCACCATTTTATGCACATTCTTATCTCTCTCACAGTGGACATGAACCTACTATGAAAATTGCAGACCCCTCCATGATTTCTCAGTGGGAGAACTTACAATGTAGCAGGGTGTTCAAATACGCATTTTCTTCACTGTAAGTGTACATAACTGGACATTTCATGAACAAAATAATCCTCCCCATACCTCAAACCTTTTGTAGGCTTCAATATCAAAGACAAAAGCAGCCAAAAAACAAATATTGAAACGAGGGAAGCAAATATTTGTAGGTTTCAAATTGGGAGAGTTTTACTAAGATACTTATTAAAAGAAAATTAGGGACCTAAAATTGACTGAACAGAAGAAACCCGCAAAAAGAACATTTTCAGAATGTTAGAAAACTGATTACTCAATTACTCATTACCAAAAGCACAAAAATGAATTAACAATGGTACTTTGTAATAAAAAAAATGAAAATGTTAGCAGGCTTAAACCCAAACATTTACAATGAAAAGTTTAAAAAATACATTTACACTTGATATAATTGTTCACAGGCTTCAAAATTTACAAGCCCAACTATTATCACAAAGAAAAAAAAAATACAAAAAGGAAAATTATATTAGTTTTTTTTTTTTTAAAATCAAAGAAGGGCAGAGACAACAGCTGAATGTTTACTGATTATTATTTAATCACATACATTTACATCATGCAGTCAATCCAAAACAAAAAAAAAAAAAAAAGTGATATGGTCTCCGTCCATGTCAGACCTCCAACTTTGTGTCCCAGTTAGCCAGGAATGATGATCCAGTACCTTGCATCCTCTCAAGGATTTCCCCCAGCCCACCACAAAAAAGGCCAAAAACAAGATAAACAACAACAACTGCCCTTCAAAAATTGAGCAGCTATTAAACAGTAATAAAAAAAAGCATCTTTTTAATTTAGAGTGAGGTTCAATGGGAGACACTGATGTTTTTTGTCATAATTGATTTATTTTTCAACGGTTTCCATTTCATATCCATTTTGGGGCAGGAGGTGGAAGAAAGGAGGAGTCCGTGCTCGGGTACCTGATTCAATCCATTACGACAATTACAAGCTGTTTTTTTTTTTTTTTTTTTTTAATGTGGGGCGGGGGGCTGTATTTGAGGTGTGCTTTTACACTTGCACGTACAAGGGAGGGGCCCCTCAAGTCCAGCCTAAAGTGTGATTTCAAAGCTCGATGCTAAAAGCTCACTGTATACATATAGTCCATGTTGAAAGATTATCTTTGAATAAGTGAATATTTTTTCCTTTTTTTTTGCATGGTAAATGTTACAAGGGTGTGTGTTGTACAGTATGTTACACTATATTTTGCACGTGCTGTTAGCCTCCTGATACTGGAATTACAAATCACGAAAGGAGTACACAAGGAGAAAGAACATTTCAGTTTAAGCCCCGTCATATTCTTTCCAAGTCATTTTTTCAGATAACCGTGAATTTTAATTTCTTATAAGTCATATTTTCAAGCATTGAGATTCATCAAGAAAGTCATACTTAAGAAAAAAAAAATTATGCTGTGCAAAATAAATACAGAAAGCTGCATTTGTCCAAACATTTTCCAAACTGCTTGTTCTAATTTAGAAAGTCTTTTGAGAGCTTTATTTTTTTTTTTTTGGGGGGGGGGGACTATGTCCGATTTTCCGTAATTTAAAACATTAAGAAAAATTGTTTTTCAGGATGATTATATTTTTGTCAAGAGAAAGTTCTATTTCTTTGAAGATCTTAATTAGCATTTTTGGAGTGGGGTAATGTCCATTTAAAGTGCAACCAAACTCACATCTGTTTGGTTTCTTAATAGTGTACTTTCTATTTAAAGGTAACTGCAGAAAACACGCAAAGACAACAATATAGTACTGAATTGTTGGGATATAGCTTAATATTTAGAACTTTTGGCCTGAATGTTTAGTTGGTAGGGACCAAAAACTAGCTGGGATACTATCTAACATGAGACCCTCCTCCACTATATAAAATTCCACACACCCTTATTCCATGCAGTGGCCATTTGGTGGAATTGCCATTTCCTCATTGATCATAACCTGACTGATAATTGCCACTATATGGTGACTTATGGGACACCCTGTACATCTCCCCTGAAGTTTTGAGTGTTATTTGGGCGACAGTGTCTCTCCTGTCTGAGAACCGCCACCCCTTGCCAGCGGTTACAGAGGCAGTTGGAAGTCCAGCACAGCAGCATGAGAGCTGTCACCCACATGCGTTGTAGGGAAAGGAGGATCATCCAGCTATAGCTCCCAAAGGCTGAACCTCAGCGGCAACAGCAGTGCACGCACCACGTTCCCCCTCCTTGGATTTTCTCCCCCTTCTCACACCAAGGCTGAATACCCTATAAGTTCTTGATGAACGGCCCACTGAATTTCAACATCGACAAAAGGGTGAGTGCCCCAGAATGTCTCCCTGCGTTTCTGCCCATTAAGCAGGAGCCCCAAAAGGGCACATCTTTGGATTGATAGGTGAAAGTTCCAGGAGGGCGAGAGGGTTTTGAGAGCTTTCAGCGACGCCAATAGACTCTCAATTCTTGACCACATTGAAGCTGGATTTCGCACTTTGTATAATTTTTCAATCTGTTATATCACTGTCTGTCTTGAGACTTTTCTGTTATGTGTCAAATTTGGAAGATTTTTATTTTATTTTATTTTTTTTTTTACATCCATTTGGTTGCACTTTAATGACATTTGAAAAAAATTCAAAGGAGTTCAAGATCTTTATTCTCATAACAGCAGGAAATTTTATACTATTCTTGAAAAAAATTTCTGCTTCTTGGAATATAGCTTCATCCATCCTCCCATTCACAACAACAAAAAAATTGATAATGGAACCTTATTTTTGACAAATACATTTTCTCCTTCGTAATAATCTGACACTTGAAAAAATGTCATTGAAAAACAACTTTTCCCTTAATGTATTTTAAATAGGTCTTTATTCTCACAAGATTACAACTTTAATAGTTATGCATTTCTTGTTTTCCTTTTAGTGTGAGTTTAATAGTCCTCTGTAACAATGCTCTGGGGCTTCACTGGGCACAGAAAAGAAGGGGGGGGGGCTGCACACAACATAACCCAAAATCAGCTGTAATAAAAAAGAAAATCCTACAACTTTTTATTGAATTAAATATATCTTTCCGACGGCTTGTGTTTCGTTCTTGCTTTTTTCTGACCATCAGATCACCAGCCGTCCTCTAGTATGCACGTAAGGACTACGGGACACATTCAAAGCAGTCAAAGGAGCACAGAAGTATATAGGCAGGCGAGACGTATGGGGAGAACAAAACAGCCGAGGTGGCTATAAATATTCGTCAAGATGGGTAAAAACACACACATAGCTTTACAAAGTTAGCGTAGAGGGCCTGAAAAAGCATGGCCTGAATCATCGGCATCAGTTCCTTTTCCGTTCTGTGACAACGAGTATACAGCTTTAAGTTAACCATAAAAACAATTGGCCTCCATAGGTGTCCAGTTCAATACATCTACAGTACAGGCTTGCACGTCTTGGCTTTTTGTTTTTATTTTTTTTCCTTCCTCCTCCTCCACCGCCATGTGAGCAGGAAGTGAGTGGTGCGCTGACAAAATTTGGACAATCTCTGTACAACGATAAAGATGCACGCCAGTAGTGTGAGGAGTCACTAGCGCCAAACTTTCATGTGTTTTATAAGCAAGATGGGACAAAAGGAGGCAGATACTCATTTTGAATTCACTTACTGGAGGAAGAGAGAACTATGGAAATTAGGATGGATGCAAGACAACACTGTGATGAAAGCAAGGAAAGACTAAGGGAATATATGGAAGGGATGGAGGGAGGAAATGGAAGTTAAGATGATGCAAGGAAGGGAACAGTGATGGAATACCATTAGAAGGAAAGTAGGGCGGCAATAAGGTATGTTAGAAGGAAATATGGACTAAAGGCAGAGAATGAGGAGGGACAATGTGGAATCAAGGAAGATGGGATGCAAAAAGGGAGGAAGGATAGATGTAGGAAACAAGGGAGTTATGAGGAAAGTGACATGAGGGAAGAATGAGGGGAGCGGGGTAGGCTATAGCAAGAAAGACGGGATCTCAGGATGAGAGGATGGTAAAAGGAAGTAAATGGGTGTATGAAAGAGGAAGGATGAATGGCAGAAAAGTATGTTCAAACCAAGGAAGGATAGAAGATAGAATGGATGGATAAAAAGGAAGGATAGGATGCCAGGATATAACCTGTAAATCTAATAAAATGAAAACATTTTGAAATGCATCTACTGACCATTTGGCCCACCCTGCATTAGTATAAACAGCATGTGATACACACACAGACGCACATATGTATCGAATGATGTCATCCTTTTAAAGAATCTACATTGAGAAAGTGAGCAAACATGTAAATGTACAGAGCTCGATTTCACCTACAAAGCTATGTCCGGCTTTTTTTTTTTTTTTGTCTTTTATTACTTATTATATTAGCATTACATTCAGCTCGGGGTGGTGGTGGTGAGGCTGCAGTGCTCAACTACTTTAGGACAGACGAGTGCTTTAAAAAAAAAAAAAAAAAAGGGAAAGCTACACATTCAGGTCGCGTGCAGCTTTTGCTGGCCAAGGCTGCTGCAGCTGTTTGTTTGGATATCTTATTTTTAGTAGCTCGTGTTGTTCTATCGTCTTTTTCTGTGATGACAGGTATGTAAGCGGTTCAGAGCTGTACAGCCAGGAATATTTATATTTATATATATTTATAATCTGGTCACTCACTCCTGGGCGACTGTGAAGCTGTAGAGGAATGACAGGGCCAAGGGGGGGCGGTGAGGGGAATTAGAGGAGAGGGGGGGGATGTTGGATGATATCAGCTTCTTCTGTGGTGCCAGCCTTCGTCTTTCGTGCTTTTTTTCAACTGCAGACACGAATTAAGACAAAATGAGAAAATGAATACGCTGGAATGGAAAATGAGCATCAGTCACTCCAATAGACAGCTTTTTGAATTTGAAAAAATTTTCATCTACATGCGTGGGGTCAAAAATGACTGTCACTACAGTGACCAGCTATTGCAAAAAAATACTTCTATGTAAATGTTGTCAAAGTTGAGCATCAGTTAAAGTGGACAACTAGTTGAAAAAGCAATTCATTCTGAATGCATGTCAAAGCTGTGTCACTTCACTGGGCAGCTATTCAAATTGTTTTGTGCAAAGCTATCGTAAATGAGGCTTAATGCAAAGTCACATACAGTTGAAGCCAGAAGTTTACATACACTGCAACACCAATTTTTGTCTCACTGAAGTCAAATCAGACTAAACCTCTCCCGTTTCAGGTGAGTCAGGATCACCAAAATTATTTAATCTTGGTAAATGCTACAACAATGTGAGAATTTCTTATAGAATTTTGTATTGTTTTCTTTGAGGTCAAAAGTTTACGTACATGAAAAATACGATGTCTTTAAAGAACATGTGGAAGCCCGGATGATGTCATGGCTTTGGAATCTCCTGATAATTAACTCACATATTGTCGGTTAACCTTACGGCACACCAAGGGGATGTATTTAAGGCCAAACCCCAAACACTCTGCTTTCTTGTTTGAAATCATGGGGAAATCAAAAGATATCGTCCAGGAAATCAGAGAAAGAATCGTGGGAATCCACAAGTCTGGCTCACCCTTGGGTGCAATTGACCCCTCCGCGGATATTGCGCAATCCGCGTCACTGACCAATCAGAGACCAGAGATCTGCATAGACCAAAGCCCGTTTTTGCTCCCGCCATTTTCTCTGACAACATTGAATGGTCCAGTATAAGTTTAGTTAGCGTTTTATCGCGTATTTGGGTTATTTAACAAAAAATATGGTTAAGAGGTGTAGTCACTGACTTTGTAATAGTGACGACAGGTATCCTGAAAGGCTAGTTGGTGGAGTTAGATTCGTACCCTTTCCAAAACCGAAGACCCAGTACGAAAAATGCCTTCGATGGGTCAAACTTTGTGGAAGACCGCATCATCAACTAAATCCATCTAATATCAACCGGAACACATGTTTGCACGAAGGTATGCCCTATATTTGATTTTCAATACATGTCTCGTATAAATGAATTCAAAGTTCTTCGCTAGCATAACACTGGTGCGTGTGAACAATTGACACACTTATTCTTTGTTGAGCGATATTTAGCGATGATTGGACTGCACAAACGTATCGATTTCTTGCTGGCTCGCGGCCGAAAGTTAACCAGACTGTGTTTGCACGAAGATATGCCCTAAATTTGATTTTTAATACACGTCTCGTATAAATGAATGAGACGTTCTCCGCTAGCATAACATTGCTACGTGTGAACGATTGACACACTTATTCTTTGTTGAGCAATATTTAGTGATGATCGGACTGCACAAACGTATTGATTTCTTGCTGGCTCGCGGCCAGAAGCTTAACCAGACTGTGTTTGCACGAAGATATGCCCCAAATTTTATTTTTAATACACGTCTCGTATAAATGAATGAGACGTTCTCCGCTAGCATAACATTGCTACGTGTGAATGATTGAATGAAATCAGAAGCATGGCGTCTCTCTCAGTTAAGAATGTATTGTATTTAGAATCTATAATATATCGTTGATTTGAATGAAATCAGAAGCATGGAGTCTGTCTCAGTTCAGAATGTATTGTATTGTATTTGCCATTTTTACTGTTTGTCTTACGTCAGCGCACGTGGCGTGACGTCACTTCAGGAGGCGTGGTTAAGTGCCCTGTACGGAGGGGTCAATTTCCAGATGCTTCACAGTGCCACATTCATCTGTTCAAACAATTACACAGAAGTATAAACATCATGGTAATGTCCAGCCATCACATCGTTCAGAATGGAAGACGCTCCGTTTCCTCGAGATGAACATGTTTTAGTCCGACACGTGCGAATCAACCCCAGAACAAAAGCTCAAGACTTTGTGAAGATGCTAGATGAAGCTGGTAAAAAAGTGTCATCCGCAGTGAAATGAGGCCTGCACTGACATGTACTGGAAGGCCACTAATCGAAAATGAAGCCATTACACCTAAATAAACCAAAAAAAAAAAAAAATCCAAATTACACTTTGCAAAAAGACACCAAGAAAAAGATCGTAACTTCTGGAGACCTATCCCGTGGTCTAATGAAATTATAGTAGAGTTGTTTGGCCATAAGAACCAACATTACATCTGCAAGAAAAAGAGGCAAGTGGCACCTGAGAACACCATACCAACTGTGAAGCATGGAGGTGGCACCATCATGTGGTGGGGCTGTTTTACTGTAGCAGGAACTAGAGCTCTTCATAAAATAGATGGGATCATGAAGAAAGAACCTTATGTGGAGATATTAAGGCAACATCTCAAGACATCAGCCAGGAAGCCAAAACTTGGGCGCATATGGGTCTTCCAAATGGACAATGACCCTAAGCATACTCCCAAAATGGTTCAAATGTTTCTTGTGGATAATGGAGTCAATGTCTTGGAATGGCCATCACAAAGCCCTGTTGTGAATCCCATCGAAAATTTGCGGGTAGATCTGAAAAGTAGTTTACAAGGAAGGCAACTGGAAAAACAGAAGCTTGGATGACCCAAAATGTTTGACCAAAGTCATGCAGTTTAAAGGAAACGTTACTCGAGACTAAGGATATGTTTGTGGCATTTAACACAATTAAATAGTTTTGCTGATCCTGACTGACCTGAAACAGGAGCAGTTTAGTCTGATTTTAAATCAGTGAAACAAAAAAATGAAGTTTTTTTTTTTTTTTTTTTTGCAGTGGATGTAAATTTCTGGCTTCACTCTAAGTCACAACAATGTACAAGTTGTTCAGAAAACCCGTTTTCTCCAATACCTATGATGTCAATCAAAGTTATCCATCAGTCACTACAGTTAAAACTGTAAAGCTAAAGCATTTACATCAGTGTTGTCAAAGTTGCACATTAGTGTCTAAAACGCACTGCTACTGAAAAGCTCCCCCCCGCCCCATATATGCACAAATCCTGTCAAATGTGTACACGACTCATAAGAGTGGTGTAAACAGTACTGCTTTTTGTGAATAGCTGTCTACTGTAGTGACTGATCCATAACTTTAGAATGTAAAGCTGGACGTACTTTTTGTCAGTCTTGGCGGAACCGCCACCTCTGATTGACACTGTCTGGCTGTTCTGGTAGAAACCTCCTCCACTGCGGTTGATGTTGGGGTGCGTGGGAGATGCCACAGGCTGCTGCCCAGGCCGGATGGGCTTAGCTATGGCAGTTGAACAAGAAGATTGTTAAACTTTTAGTTTGCGCCAAGTGGTAAAACTTAAGCAAATTGTTCAGGAATGATTAAGACTCAGGTCAAATAAAATCAATTAAACTAAAATTACATTACTTCAGTAAAAAAAAAAAAAAAAAAGACTAATAAGTAATTTTAAATTATAATTATTTAAAATACTTGTTGCATTTCTTTGGGGTTTTAGTATTACTTACTCTGAACTTTTTTTTTTTTAATAAGTCAGACTGCACTGTAATGGAATTTTTGCAGTACAGGCCTTAGGTTTCCAGTTTGAAGGGCATTTTTAATTAAATTAAATTCCTTTTCTTTCTGTGCTTTTGGTAAGTGTCCATTTTAAAATCCCATGTTTAATATACAATTTTATTTAAGTTTGGGCAAAGTCTATTTTAAAGTTAAACACTATTTTTAATCATATCTAAACCAATTTTAAATTTTTTGGGGCTTGTTTTGGGAGCAAAAATCTTTAAATAAAAGCTAATTTTAATTGTACTCATTTTAATATTTAATCAACCGCTGCATATCCGCGGTTTGGGCATTCCCCAATTTTTGTCTTTTTTGTGTTTTTTTTGTGGGGCTCCTTTTATTTGTCGCTGAAACTCCCTTTGCGGTATTTTTCCCCAATGCACTGTTTATTAAACTTTACCCCGATCTGACTGGTATCAGCGAAAAATTTGTATTTTATGATGATCGGCTCTGAAGACAATTACCTTGCGTCGCATCATATATAGTTTATTTGAAGACAAAATTTACTTCACTTTTAGCCATGTTGCGTCTTTTGACATTGTACTGTAAATTTTTGTCAACAAAAGTATCACCAAAGCTTATTTTTAATTTATAGTTTTTAAACTTTTTTTTTTTCTAAAGCTCTGATGCCATCGAAATATTTTTTCCCAGTTTTATGGAATAACATAGCTCACAACGAGTCTGACATGGTTTAAGTTTGACATATAAAGTTTGTCGATTTTATGGGAGCGCCTTGGAAAACCAAATAGATTCCTAAAAGCGTCTATTTTAACTTGGCAACATTGTGATGTGGATTTGCATGTGGACTTGTATGTGGACGTTGGCCATCAAACTTGAAGTCGCATGTCACTGCGTAGCAAAGCCAATTTACATCCAGATAATGCTGTATCGCTCACAACTAGACTTTACTCCAATGTGAGAGATGAGATCAGTATCAGCCGATCATGAGCATTTTATGATGATCGGTTTTATTGTCATAATTCTCCAATCCGTCTCCACAAAAGTCTTTTACTGCGCTTACTGACAAGTGTCCAGTATATTTGAATACATAAGGTTTCTTTTAGCACTCTTAAATAATAAATAATAGATGACCAATAAAGTTGTTAAAAACTTAAAATAATTGCCGGCTGCAGAGGGAAACGAACCGGCTGGGACACACAATACGGCAATTATCTTACAAGACAAATTTGTCCTTTCACGAGTGTACTCTGTCAGCCCCCCCCCTTTTGTCCCATTCGGGGTCGCTAGACATCCTCAGGACTCTTCTACCAACATACTCACTCTCTCGCCTCTGGACAAAGACACAATGTAGCCCCTTCTAACCTTGTCTGCAGCCTTCAACTAGCACCCTCAAGGCAAATGCATCCATGGCTACTGCACTAAAATTTTGGATTCCATTACCACCACATCCTGTTTTTTTTTTTTTTTTTTTCTCAACATCATTGGGCTTTGACTCAAATGTGACTCATTAATGTAGGGGGGGGATGTTGGTGGCCACCGGTTCTGATGGACGGGAGGATGTTCAGGTAAGGTTTGCTTGAGGTATCTTCACCTACATTTCATACGATACAGTTTGCAACCAGACGACGCCCTGTAGCTCCGTGGCTAGAGCATTGGTTTGGTAAACCAGGGGTTATGGGTTTGTATCCCACCAGGGTCTCCACTCCCTGAGGAGGGTTGCGTCAGGAAGGACATCCGGCGTAAAAATTGTGCCAGACAAATATGTGCGCTCATCTGAGATGACGCGCTGTGGCGACCCCAAAAGGGACAAGCCGAAATAAACTTTTTACAGCTTGCAACCAGGCAACTAAACATTACGTAGCCTAGCAAGCTCGTGTTAACGCTTGTGGTTGTGTGTAAACATGCTGCCGTTCTGTTGATGATATTGTCCAGAGCACCAAATCCCCACCTTTTTGTAACCAGGGCAAATACTTCACAGTTGAAAAATGTCACGGAACACCAACAAACAAATGTGTCACAGAAAATAGATACATTAATTGTTATATGTACTTACTGCCATGCTTATAGAAGACCATTACTTTGTTCTTTGTATCACTTTGACTCAATGACATTAATACATGAACAAAGATACATTATTCATTGTAAATATATATTTTTTGCGCAATTAAGTACAGAGTAAATGAACAGGTCAATTAAATGCTCATTGCTCCATCTTGTGGTCAGATCGGTGATCGATTGTTTTTTTTTTTTTTAAAACTCGCTGATTGATCCAAAAATCCCAATCATGTAAATCCTACTCACAATGTCCTCCAACCATGGCAGATCACAACTATAGGGCAACCAGCACTCCTGCTCTTAAAGCAGTGTGTCTGGAGAATGGTGAAAGAGGATCTTGGCATGCCTGTACTATTACTAAGTACTATTTGTTTTCAGCAGTCGGTGATAGAAGAAACGAAAACAATGTTCAGTCTGTACTCTACTGCCATTGTCATATGGCATATTGGAATGAAGGTAAACAATGGTCCAATCAGTACAAAGCTTATTTGCATATTGAATAGTGATAGATAATAAGGCCAACTCATCTCTCGAGCGTAAACTAGAATATCTTGAAAAATGGGATCCTGGGCATTTCCAACCTTAATAATCTCGTAAACCCTATAAAAGGTACCGATTATTTAAAAAGGAAAAAAAATGTCATTGGACCTTCGCAATCTTTTCATTGTACTAATTTAGTTTTGGGGGCTTCTTCTGCCAATTTAAGTTTTAAATCTAAAGAAATTATTTTTGGGGGGCTTTCCTGCAGTAAAGAAAAATGCACTTTGGACACTTACCTATCTGGGCCGAGTGCCCCCGCCTGGCCATATTCTTGGCCCTTACGGCCTCCTTGATGCGGTCCACCTCCTGTTGGTAGCGCTTGCGGTCACGTGCAGCGTTCTCTTTGGCTTCCTTTAGTGCAGACTCAAGGGCCTTGACCCGCTCAGCCGTAGCACGAAGGCGCTTCTCCAGTTTTGGAAGCTCACACCGAAGGTCTGCATTGTCACGTACCAGCTAAAAGGAAAAACAACTTTTGATTTTTTCAGAGTGGACAGCTAACAAATTTTTTCGACCGCCTACCTGTTTGTGAACCTTGGTGAGCTGCTCAAGATTGTTTTCAAGAAAGGATATTTTCTGCTTCTGGGCCGCACTGCCCCCAGTGTCATCAGAGTCCATCTCGGCACTCTGCACACAAATTTAAGAAAAATCTGAAGCAGCTCTGATGGTCAAGCATGTAACAACACACAAGGAACTTGTCTCCGGCAGTCAGTGCTGCCATGGTACAAAATTCAGAACAACAAAGAACAACCAAACCAACAAGAAAAATTGACATTCAATTAAGAACAATAGAGACTCAATTAATAGGAACTATTCCTTATAAGAGTCACAGTTGTGCAAAGATGAAGTGTGCATCAACCCCCCCATCATGTTAAGCTTATACAGAGTGTCCTTACCCATTCCTGGTTCATCGTTATAGACCAGTGCAATAACAATTATGCAAATGGAGGGAAATGCCAGCATTTAGCAATAACATAAAAGCATAGTGTTGAAACTCATTAATTCATTCTCCAGTTGCGGCATTTAAGCAAATTGGCTTTCATTTCGTATTTTTTGGAATCCCTTCTATCAGATATCCCACTTTTATCCACATAGTATTTGCTTCACCTTTTTCACACGTGTGGCCAAATCTTGGACAAAGAGTTTCCTCAGGTTGTGCAGTGTCTGCAGTTCTTTTGCCTTGAAGAAAAATAAAACAGATAAAACAAGGTAGAATAGATTCCTTTTCAAAAAAAGAAAAAAAAGAGAGAGGGAGGGAGACTGGCTATGAATAATAACTCACCACTGTCTCCTCCAGACCCTTTAGGTCCTGCCTGGCCTGCTCCCGCCTGTCCTGCATCACCCTGGTTGGAGAGAGGACATCACAGTGTTCATGTTTTTCCTTGACGTTTGTTCAAAGCTAGCTATAAAAATGTGTAACATGATGGGATGAATATTAGGGTTCCCCACACAGAACGAGTACTGAGCCTGTATTAAAATGCTCTGAGGCTAGATTATTAAACACCTGAGTACCAATGAACTCCACCCTTCACAGTGCTGAAGAAATGGGGGGGGAAAAAACAAAAACACACGTGAGCTCATGCAGCTTGCGGCTCTTATCCTGGTCGGTGGACTTGAGTTTCTCATGCTCCACTCGCAGCCTCTCTTGCTCCAGCATGATCTTCTGGTTCAAACTGGAAAATGTGACATTAATAAATACCACATCTCATAAAGGAGGGAAGTGAAGGTGCCAGGTGCCTTACTCCTGCAGCTCAGTGATGAGTTGCTTTTTGTTGTCCAGCTCATCCCTCAGGCTGCTGATCTGTTTCTGGTGAGCCTCGCGGTGAGAGTGGATCTGCTTCTCCACAGCTTCCTGTGACACAAAATATGTCACTTTTTAGGGAATAATTGGGGAGAATGAAGGTGATTGACAAGAGCTGAGCAATGTACCTTGACTTCGTTGGCAGTCTGGATCTCATTCTCCTTCTCCATGGCATGGACTTTCTCTGCAAAACAGAAGTGGGGGACATGTCACCATGACAGAAAACTGTCAAGTTTGCATCAACCTACACTGAGGTGACATTATTAATTATTTTTAATTATATTTTGTTCCTTTTTGCATTGACCTGGATCTATTTTATTCTGAGATCCAGTCATAAAACAGGAATGGCAGTCTTATAAAGCTAAGAATAAATTCCATCAATCTGTAGTCCAAACACAGTACCTCAGTTGACAAATAGAGAATAAAAACAGACAAGCATGCATCCATGCAGATATATATAATATGAAATTGGGTTTGGATGTGACTGCGAACCTGTCAAATTGTTTTTGTTTTTTTCCTTTCACCCCAGTCTGTGACAACCCAATACCTTCTAATTGCCAGTAACGTTGGCTAAATGGTCCTTTTTTTTGGTCCTTTATCTCGAATTGGTAGAAACATGGATTCAAGTTTTTTTTAAAAAAATAACTCTACTTTAGATCCAAAGGAATAGAAATGGAGTTTCTCTCTCTCCCCATTAACAAACAGCTAACAAAGACATTGAACACAAAATAAGTATCCACAAAAGACAAAATATATAAAATTAGAAAGCTACACACAAAAGCCAGTCATTTTGTACTATATACACCTTTTGATGTAGAGTTGAGAGCCATGTATTAGCAATTAACAATTATAATTTTTTAATGATATATAAATGGGGGCGGCATGGTGGACGACTGGTCAGCAAATCTATCAAACAGTTCTTAGAACTGGGATTCAAATACCGGCTCTACCTGTGTGAAGTTTGTATGGTCTCCCTATGCCTGCATTGGTTTTCTCCAGGTACTCCGGTTTCCTCTCACATCCCCAAAACATACGTGGTAAGGTGAATGAAGACTCTAACTTGCCTGTCAGAGTGAATCTGAGTGTGAATGGTTGTTTGTTCATGTGTGCCCTGGCTGGCGAGCACTTCAAGGTTTACCGCTTATCCTCACTATGGTGGTGGGTGTGCTGGAGCCTAACCCAGGTATCTTCTGTTAAGAAGGGAGGATACACCCTGAACCGGTCGCCAGTGTGTGTGAGGGAAAAATTTTAAAAAAGAGATGATCACACTAGAAGCTTATTCTTTTGGAATGGTTACAAGTGTCCCCCACCCCCAAATCGCAGCCTTTGCAATTTGAAAATTGCATTGCACTACACAGCAATGTCAGTTTCAATTCAATCAGTTCAACCCTAGTGTGGAGTGTTGTGACATACCCTGTGCGCTAAGTTTGACCAGCTCTTCGTTGAGAGAGTCCACATTCTCCTCTAGCTGCCTTTTCTTGTGCTCCACATTTTGAAGGTACTCTGTCAGGGACTTGATCTTGGCCTCGTGCTGGAAATTGGGGGAGAAAAAAAATAAACATGATATTTAAATTTTTTTTAATGTGAAATGGCAGAGTCGGGAACACACCTGTGAGATGCGCAGCTGGCACGCGGCAAGTTCCTTCTCGTTCTCATCAATCTTCTTGTTACTTTCTGACTGGGTGCCCTCAAGCTGTTTGCACCGCTTCACCATGCTCTTGACCTCCGACTTCATCTTGCTGATGTACAGACGAGCCACCGTGAAATCCTCGTCGATCAGGCCACTGCCCCCGTCATGCTGCTACAAACAGACGAAATATGATGAGGTGGTGTGACTGGGAAGAACCAAAAAATTCTAAATTGTTGTCTCTTGCTACTCCTTCACCTTCATGTCGTTGCTGCCCACGGCAATGCCAATCTCGGACAAGTCTTTGAGAAGTGACGACATCATCTCTGTAACCCTCTTTTTCTGGTGGTTGGACATCTCCTTCAGCTTCTGGAGCTCAGAGTCCACAGATGACAGCAGAGACTGCAGAAAACATGACGGACATTTAATTCCAAGGGTCCTCAGTTTAAATGAAATATTTTTCGTAAACTGACTTTTGTTTCCATACAAATGTTTGTGTAACTGCAGGACCTTCAGTGCAATCAAAACACAACTTACACAAGGTGTTTGGTTACCTGCCAATTTCTAAAACATGTTCTGCCTATAAAAGATAACCCCCAATTTCTGTGAGCGAGCCCCTTTCAATTCATGTCCCACTATTATGTATACATTCAATAAATAAATCCCACCACACTAAATTTTCTGTCCATGTGTTCTCAACTAGGAAAAGCCAAGATCCATAAACTCCAGAGAGGAAGTTGAGTATTTGAACACCTGGGATTTGGAAAGTTCTCCCATTTTGAAATTATGTAGCGGTCTGAAATTTTCATCTTAGGTCCATCTCCATTGTGAGAGACAATCTTTAAAAAAAAAAAAATCCGGAAATCACATATGTTTATTTGTAAATGCTGCAAAAAGTGTTTGAACACCTGCCAATCAGCAAAAATGTTGCCACCTGTTTGAGATCGTTAGCCACATAAAGAAACCTGTCCACCCCACACAATTGTCAGCCTTCAACTACTAGCATGGCTAAGACCAAAGAGCTGTCCAAAGGATGGGGGTCATCCAGAGTTTGCGTCCATTTGGATTTTCTTCTGCGCCCCCCGCCCCCCCAAAAAACCCACTGCGTTACTTGAAGGCAGTATGCTCCTCTTTGTGTACATTCTTCAGATCAAATTTGTTGTGTTGAAGCATTTAGATGAAGTTCCCCATGATTTCCTTCAGTTGTGCAAAGACTATAAATAACTTACGTGTTGTCTGTGAAACTGCAAAATAGTCCCACTTTGACGATGTATTCGGTGTCACCGAAAAGATCAAAAAAACTTTATTGGCCAGCAGATAGTTACAGTACTATGCTACAAGACACATGACAAGGCTAAAAATAAACTAGCTTTGGGACTCATATGCTAAAAAGACACAGTTAAATGTCTTGTGTGGAGGCGATTGATTGATGGGATCGGAAAAGCCAATCAGTATAAAATGCTAATTATCAGCCAATACCGATCAGATTGCCTTTAATCTAAATGTTTGCAAGGAAGGAAATGGTGTAAATGTGGTATGATTCTTGATCACTGAACTATTTTGACAAAAGCATGCACATACATTAACTGTGAAAAAAATGCATCATAGGTTTGAAGATAAAAGTTAAAATTCAGGTTTTCAGATATGCCATCCTCACCGATTTCTGGCAGAGCTCCTCACTGATGACCTCAAACTCCTTGGTCTTGTCCTCCACCTCCTGGCTCTTCTGATCGTAGTTGACTGCCAACTCCTCGAGAGCCTGAAGTACCTCCTTCACCTCCTCCTTGGAGGCTTCATTCTCAGCTTGCAGGCGGTTGAGCTCTGCTTGGAGGTTCTCGTGGTCGCGGCGTGACGATACCAGCAGCTGCCCAGAGAAAAAAGTTAATTTTAACAAAAAAAAAAAAAAGAAGGAGAGACATTTCTTTCTGGTCTCCAGGGCTCACCTCTTCCTGGTCCAACATCTGCTGTTTTAGCTTCTCGGCCAGCTGGCTCTGCTGGTTGATCTCTTCATCCTGAACGGAAGCAGAATTGCAATCACATTAGCATTTTTGGCCCGACATCACTCTTCTGCAGTCAAAGAAGACGACAGCTGAGAAATTAATATTCCAGAAAATCATTTGAAACAAAGGCAGCTAAACAAAAGAGGGTACCGCCCCACCATTGACCCATTACTGTCAATGAAGGAAAAAAAAAATTGAATGATAATATGACTACTGTACAGCTATCAAATATTTTGAATATCTGATTTTTTTTTTCCTTAGAGCAATAAATACACAAAATGTGCTATTTCATTTGAGAGTATTTTTTCTTTATAAGATAGTTTCACTTCAATAAAAATTGAGCAGCAAAATTTATTTTATTGTTCAGAAATATTTTCAGCAAAGCAATTTGAAACAAATGAAAATAGAAAACATTTCGACTGAACATTTCTTAGAAGCTAGCATTTTAGCATGTGACATACAAGTACAGTTTATTTAGACAAGCAGAATAAACTAATACCTCGAGAGAAAATTACTCAATATTTTTTGTACTCTCAACCCTTGAAGAAATTGAGTACTTTTGGAGCCCTCTATTTGTATCTATTTTTAATTGGCGAAGATAAATGGTGTGGTGAGACACCGACTACCGGAGACAAATTCCTTGTGTGTTGTTACACACTTGGCCAATAAAGCGGATTTTGGTCGAGTTAAGAAACGACATCCGCTGGACCCTCTTCCTTCTCTGCTGGGATCGAGAAGCCAAGTGAGCCTCCTTTCAGATAACAGTCCTGTTATCTGCGGCTCCTTATCATACCAGTTCTAGCCTGTTCTCAGACTATTTTATCAGTATGTCTGCGGTGGATATGCTTGTATGCATGCGTTCATAATATGGTGGAATCAGTTTTAGAAAACAAAAGCTATAGTGTGTGTCCTGTAAATAGTATCATGAAATATATAAGGTAATGAGTAAAGTTGTTCCGTTCATTTCTGTCTGACTTTGTGATATATTTTTGGTCTGAGGCAAACAAATCTGTTCCCATTGATTCTTGTTAAAACATGCACAGTAGCGCTAATGTGCGGTGCTTCATTCAAGCGCCCCTCAGTTGAAGTCTGAGAAGCTGTTGTATGCATCTACGTGCAAAAAGGTTACTTGTTTAGAATAACATGGGTCAGTAGGTCAGAGGTACGTGGTCTCAGCAAAAGTAGGCACACAAAATCTGCTGGGATGTTGACAGTGGTGTGGATACTGAAAGGCTGTTCTGAGACATTAAATCAACATGCTTTATTAATATGCTAAAGGTGTTCCTTTCTTTAT